>NW_012119633.1:640906-713233 GCF_000951035.1 Colobus angolensis palliatus | reverse complement strand
ACAAGTATACATATGTAACAAACCTGCACGTTATGCACATGTACCCTAGAACTTAAAGTATAGTAAAAAAAAATAATAATAAATAAATAAAAATCTTTATCATTTTCATAAGATTGCTTAATATCCTAGTTTTCTCAAAGGTTTGGCATTAAAAGCAAAAATATTCTTTCATAGCTTATAAGCAAAAGACCTTTCACTATTAGTTAGCAGCTTGAAAATATCAAATTTTTCAAAAGAAATACTCTTTTATCAGGAAGGTTTTTCTATAATAAGGAAACTTGACTAGCATCAATTAAATACATTTAAAATTTTTCAGATTACTTAGCACTTAATTTAAAATGATATTTTGTTCTATTTCATAAAACGTAATTGATGTTCTTTGAAAACACTAGGAGCATTAATACTGAATATAAATTGGAAGGCATATTAATTCTGAGTCAACTATAATACCTCTGTTGATGACTTTTCAATGACAATAATAAAATTATAACTAATTATCATAACCTAATATTTATTTAGCACTTACTATATGTCAGGAAAAGATGAGTAAGTCAGAGTCTTACCCTCAAAGAACTTACAATATAATAGGGATCATAATGTAAACACGTATGCAATCATGGGACTGGGAAGTACATGAGAAGTGCAAAAAAAAGTAGTTAATGTAGGATGCTATACGGTTGCAGGGGAGGAAGGTGATCATTGATACCCTGAAACATCATAAAAGGTTTCATGGGAAAGCAGTAGCTGTACTGAAAGGTATGATTTCAAAATGCAGAGACAAAGGAAAAAAAAAAGACATTTATAATGATGAGAATAATAATAATAATAAAATAGCTACCATTAATTGAGTGTCAATTCTATGTCCAACACTGGGATAAAGATAAGTATTTTATATGTGTTAACTCATTTAATCCCATCCAGTAAGGTAGGTACTCATTCTTTCTCCACTTTATGGATGAAGAGACTGAAGTTAAATTACTTTCCCACAGTTACAGAAATATCAAGTTCACCCAAATTAAACTCTGTTTCTAGCTGCTTATAGGCATCACCAAGTAAATAAAAACAGATTACCATTATCTGAAACCTCAAAATAAAGATTCCTTCCCAATTCTACAATTTCTGTCCCCATTTCCTCAGTTTATCTGGTATGTAGAAATCATCTTTAACTCTTCTGTCACAATCCACATCAAATCTGTGACCAAGCCATGGGAGTTCTGCCTTTGCAGTTTCTCTCAAATTTACTTTATTCTCTTTATTACCACAGCCATTATACATAATCACCCAAACCCTTAACCACCTTTGTTTATCTTAGCATCCAAACTCTCCAGTAATCTATGTATTGGTTTAGCAGGCATTTATTATGTCTGAAACAACATGCTGAGTAATGGGAATACAAAGATGGATAAAGCATGACTCACATACTCAAAGAATCTAGTTGATAGGCATATATAGAATGATGAGTAGATTTAGCAAGATACAGGGCTGAGGTACGGGGAGAAGGGGAACAGAAGTGTTTCAGATATGTGAAATTCTGAATGTGAGAGAGAAAATGGAATGTTCAAGGACACCAAGGTAATTGAATTGATAATAAGTAGGGAGAAAATAGCTTAAGATTTAAAAGATTAACCAGGTGGGCAGGGGTTAGATAAAATGCTACAGGGTAGCATTTCTTATTTTTCTCAACCTCAGCACTATTGACACCTTAGGCTGGATCATTCTTCACTTTATTGGAACTGTCCTGTGCATTATAGGATGTTTATTAGCATTCCTGGCTGCTACCCACTAGATTTCATAGCACCACCACCACCCATTGTGACAACCCAAAAGGCCTCCAAACATTGCCAAATATCTCATAGGAGCAAAAATCACCTCTGGTTGAGAACCCCTGGCATAGGACCTTGTAAGCCATGTTAAGATATTTTAATTTTATTCTAAGAGCAAGAGGGGCAGTGGTATGTAGCACTGTTAAGGAAGGACTAATTCTCAAGATTAGTCAAGAATGGAGACAGAGAAGCAAATCAGGTGAGTAAGCAATATCTAAGTGTTATTTTTCTTGTTCTGTAGTGCTACCATTTCAATATTAAGTGGGAAAGTGTTCTTTAGTATTCCCATCATATGCCATAATTATTTCTAGCACTCTGCCTTTGGCCATGTGGGCTCTTAAAATCTAGAGTAACAGTTTTCTGATTATTCAAATCTCCCAAATTGACTTAAGTTCTGAATTTGGATAATCTTATGTCCTGACTTATTATCCTCTACAAAACCATTTCAGCTTACTTTTTCTCTTACCACAAGTAATTTTAATTCTTATGTCTGTGGTCTATATATCATAAAATATCACACTTTCTTTATTTAGTACTTCGGGATTATTTTATGGTTTATTCACGGTCACAGTTGGTATCTTTGTGGACTAAATTATAAACTCCTAGAAAACAGAAACAATGTGTTCTACATGTTATACATTTTATACATCACAGAGTAAAATGTTTGCCAAGAACAGATATCATTTTAATTAAATTCAGAATCAAGCATTATGTATCAAAATGTATAGTGTTTGTACCCTTCGACTGAGCAATTATTCTAATAGAACTCTGTTATGGAAGTGGAGAGGAAAACAAATATAAAATTAATAATTGAAACATCCATTATAGCAAAATGTTGTAGAAAACATGTTTTCTTTAATAAAGAAAATGAAAAACATGTATACTTATGTTAACAAACCTGCCCGTTCTGCACATGTATCTCAGAACATAATGTATAATAAAAAAAAAATACAATTACAAACTATTTTAAAAATGAAAAAAAGAAAATGTTGTAGAAAACATGTTTTCTTTAATAAAGAAAATGAAAAACATGTATACTTATGTTAACAAACCTGCCCGTTCTGCACACGTATCTCAGAACGTAATGTATAATAAAAAAAAAATACAATTACAAACTATTTTAAAAATGAAAAAAAGAAAATGAAAAATAAAGTATTAGTGTCTAGTACAAAAGAAGAATCATGTTCTATTGTGTGTTTACCCACTATCTAGAGTAAGATTCAGAATTAAACTTAACTTATTTTCTTATATGAGTAAAGGTAAATCATTCTTACATTTAATGGTAAACCCCATTTTCTTAACTGTTAACTAGGAACAAATTTTGCTGATTCTTTGCATAGTTGGGGCTCCTAAATTAAGGATTTTATATCCCTTACACCACTTTGTAGAGAATGTATCAATAAAAAGTATGACCAGAGATCCTACTTTATGTAATTGGTTATGTGATGTTCTTAAGGAAATGAGTACTATGGATTGTTATCCTTACAAAAGCTTAAATTATGTAAGAAATAAGTATTTAGAAAAATCCTCAAAGACATGTTTTTTAAAACCTCATGTATAAAGACGAGGTGAACTTTTATGTACATGGTTATATTCCACCTATGTCATGTAAACATGGTAGTTTCAGTATTTTATATTTAATATTTCAAATACTTGATGTTTCTACAACCCCTTATACATTACAGTACAATTCCACGAGAAAGAACCTCAAAACATATTGTCTAGACTTTTGGTTCAATCAAATAAGTGACTGAATAATCCAGAAATCATTCTTTTTTTTATTTTTTATTTTTTAGACAGAATCTCACTCTGTCACCCAGGCTGGAGTGCAGTGTTCACTGGCACGACCTCAGCTCACTGCAACCTCTGCCTGTGGGGTTTAAGTGATTCTCATGCCTCAACCTGACAGTAGCTGGGATTACAAGCTTGTACCACCACACCTGGCTAACTTTTTGTATTTTTACTAGAGATGGGGTTTCACCATGTTGGCCAGGCTGGTCTCCAACTCCTGACCTTAGGTGATCCACCCGCCTTGGCCTCCCAAAGTGCTGGAATTACAGGCATGAGCCACCGCATCCGGCCAAGGAACCTTTCAAAAGCTCCAAATAATAAAGGATTCTATTTTTTGATAAATTGACAAGAAAACCAAGAGAGGAGGTTTACTATATTTCCAGTATTGTAAATAACCTCTAATCGAGCATGGTGGCTCACATCTGTAATCTCAGCACTTGGGGAGGCCAAGGCGGGCAGATTACTTGAGGTTGGGAGTTTGAGACCAGCCTGGTCAACATGGTGAAACCCCGTCTTAACTAAAAATACAAAAAAATTAGCCAGGCATGGTGGTGCATGCCTGTAATCCCGACTATCCCAGAGACTGAGGCAGCAGAATCGCTTGAACCTGTGAGGCGGAGGTTGCAGTGAGCCGAAATCGCATCACTGTACTCCAGCCTGGGTGACAGAGTGAGATTGTCTATCAAAAAAGAAAATAATAATAATAATAATCTATAATAGAAAAACTGATAAGATTATTGCTTCTAAGAAATTGCAACATATTACTCCTCAGCCTACCGAATACATTAAAGCCATTCTAGACTATCTAATCACAAATTTATTCCACTTATAAAGTCCTCAACACTAAAATCATATTTTTTAAATCATCTTTTAAGGAGTTAAAAGCAAGGTCAAGGTTTCCTGCACTCCCTGTCTCCTTCTCCCACCTCCTATATAAGGATACTATTATTCACCATAATTTAAAACAACCTAACAGCTTACACTCAAACTTTAGAGGCATTATAGAATTTCTTTGAAGGGTTAGGTGACCAAAACAAATCTGTCCAATTTCAGCTACTGAATGTGCTTACTGGTTTAGCAGACTTTTTTTTTTTTTTAAACAGAGACATTGCAAGCTTTTATTTTGTCAAGTGATTCCAAAATCTCGACAATGCTTCCCCCCTGTTTTAAACGAGAGCTAATGTATTAAGATAAGAGTAGATCGTCTTGTATGTCATGTTGGAAACTTTTCACAGGCATCCTCAAGCTTCTAATATAAAAGTAACCAAGGGTTGCCAATGATGAAAGACTCTGTTGCCATGGTGTCATCTTATAAATCATCAATTATTGTCTGTTATTATGAATGTGACAACCACATACTGTCATAAAAGGATTTGCATTTTAGTCTAGTTTTAAGATTGTTTTCCAGCATCATTTGCTTTTAAAAGAAATGTCATGACAACCGCAGAACACTTAAGCTCGTTATTGAGTAATTCGGTATTCATTTGGACTTTGTCAGTTTGGCATTTCAGCATCTCAACCTCTTTTACATTATTGAGTAGTTTATCTTTACGGTTCATAAATATATTTCTAAGCATGAGTATATAGCATAATAAGCTAAACCTAACAGAAGCAATGGGACTTTTTGGTTGCTATGACGACCTAAACTGATCAATTTTCTGTCACTGTTTTTAAAGAGGCACTCTCCTGTGGCCATAAATACTAATTACAAACGCAAGCCATTTGCTAACATGTTCAGTTTACAGATTAAAGCAGTTCATGCCTAATTTATCATTTAACTTGTCCTCCCACATTTGTAGTGTGGTACAGAATGAATAATAACTTCACTTGTTTACAACATTTTCAACTTAATGTCACTAATTATTTTTGCAGTTGCTGGAATTTAGCTGTGCTGCTACAAGTTCAGTAAACTCAATAAATTTGTAAAATGCAAGGAAAGATTCCTAAATGTAATTTATGGATTAAGGTTGAAATATTCGCTTAAAACTCCTTCCCATAACTGGTCATTTAAAAGAGGATGGTTATATTTTACTTAATAAAGTTGCAAAATTGTCAAGAACATACTTGCAAGAGTGTCCATCTATTCATTTCAATCAAATAAAGAACTAACATATTTGGTTGAAAGCTGTAGTGAATAATGTAAATGAAAGTACCAGTTAATACTATGAAGGAGCAGTCTAGCTTTTGAAAGAAAGCAGTAGTTTCAGGTGTGGGGTCAGAGAATAATAATAAATCCATCAGGCAGTAAAGTCATAGTACTGTATAGTCTAATATTAGCCCTCCCTTTCTCACTGAAACACATATTTTATATAAGCCTAAAAGTCTGTATTTTTTTGAGCAAGAGAGATAAAGACGGGGAGAAAATTGCTATTTCGGAGTGTGAATAAGAGCAATGCCACAAAATTAACTATCATTAGAGAATTTCTGACTCTGACCAACACCTGTGGAAAATGTTAGGCCACCATTATCCCATAAAGAGTTTTTTTCTAACTAAAACATTTCTGTTTTCTAGCATTCATGAATTACATAATGGACAAAGGTATGCTAGTATATATAATTATGATTTAAATATTAAGAAAGGAAAGACCCCTACAGTGATCTTGACCATTGTCTCACTAATCCCAAAGCCTAGAATTTGATTGAAATATTTTTGCAATTTCCAAAGCTAAATGGGTTCTTCCTGGACTTCAAATATTAACCTAGCATTTCCAGGGAGGCTGACAACTTCTCACACTCAAATACAATAAACATGCTCCAGTTGATTCTCTGTAAGGAGAAGCTAGAAACTGAAAAGTTTACCTCTGGGAATACGTAGAGAATACATTGTTTTGTGGGCAACTGGGCAAAATGGGGACACGACGGCCCTATTACTATCTGCAAACTATTCTCACCAAAATATATTGCTTAACAGGGCCTAACTTGCCACCCCTATCAAAGCTTCACTCTGTCTTCAGTTTTATAAAAGAGATCCTTTCCATAACTCCTGATAACACAAATTATATATCCAAAGAAAGTAAAAATCCTTTAGTGGATCTCCTGTGGTTGCACAAGAAGGAGTGACAAAGCGCTTCCAACTGCTTCTCAACCCAGCAGCTGTAGCCTCAACACTCTAGGGCTCCAAGGGCCTCCTGACAGCCTGTGCTCACAGGTGCTCCTCTTCTTCTAGCACCAGCTCAGTGACTCTGCAGCAGGAATTTTACATCACCACAGAATTGAGGTGAAAGCTTCAGTGCCCTTATTTCAAAGGAAAATCTGGTCAGCTTGAAGCAATGAAAACTAATCAGAATGCAGCCAGCCATTCTCTGGGAGCACATGCTCAGCAAAACAAAGGCTAGAATCAAAAGTTTGGGGGCTTTTTTTTGCATGTATATAGCCATTTCAGCTGTATGTTTCCATGTGCATTTTGTTATATGGACTTCTAATATCAAAAAGTAATTTATAAAATGTCATAAACTGCTATACCATACTTGGTGAGAAATAGAAAATAACGTATTAGTAATATAATTGAATTGTTCAATAAATATTTATTGAATATTGAAACCTAAATGCCAGGAAAATATGCTAGATACCAAAGAGACAATGGTTAGCAAAACAAAGGCATGGTCCCAACCTTTATAGTGCTTAGGAAATTTGCACTGCATTGTGCATTTTCAAAGAATTCTTATAAGTTTTGGTTTTATTCGTTTTTGCTCTTCATAACAACCCTGGAAAAGAAATCCCTAGGTTCATTTTATGGATTAAAAAAGAGAGACTTCTAGATGTTAAGTGATTTGACTGTGATCATAGAGCTAGGAGATGTTCTAGTGAGGGACTGAACACAAGACTTCCAATGACAAATTTCAGCCTCTTACCACTCGAACAGCATTTCCTAAAGTGGATTTTATGGAATACTAGTTTGCAGAACAAAAAGCTACTTTAATCAAAAAAGATTGGAACACCTTCTGTATAATATCTTTTCTTATAGAATCACAAAGCAAATTAACAGACTATAGGCTCCAAGAAGACCTGCAGTAAACAAGTTTATTTACCTTTATTTAATCCCGTATTTCCCAAATTTATTCGACCTCAAAACCCTCCCTAAGTAAAATAAAATGAGCCTACATTGACTCAGAAACTGAAGATTAAGTAGCGTATTGGGATGTGGGATAAGGGGACAGGTTTCAGTTAGGACATGTATCTCGGAGTTACATAGCACATTTCTAAATCTATGCACGAAAATTAAGGTGTGTGACTGTGGAAAACTATGAGGCTTTTCGTTCTTTTCTTGCTGCTGAATGTTATGAGAGTAATGGACAAATTCATATGGTGAGAGAATAAGACTTATGTGCATTACCAGGATGATGGAAAATTAGGAGACAAACAAGAAAACGAAATCAAGAGAGACTCTCTGACCCTCTTTTTTGGCCACCTCTAGCACTTTCTTAGGATTGAGCAGATCAAGAATTCTCCTAACCACTACTTTGAAGAAATGGCTTCTGACTCTAGGACTGGAGCAGAAAATATACAAGATGAGTCTGGAACATCTAGTGCAAGAAAGTAAGGAAGTGTATGAAAAAATCCACAATGTTGGGGGCATATCATAGGTACACAGGAGCCTACTGAAAGAGCTCCCAATGGCCAAAGCTGGAACAATTTAAGCAATAAAATAAATATTGTAGTACTGGATTATAACCCAAAGCATAAAATAAACACCTGGAAGTCTATGCTGATATAAATAAGTAATTGAATGAATACATAAATGTGAGAGAAAAGGCAAATCTCCCATTTAGAAGAATTCCAAATAATTTTGCACAGTGACTGCTTTCCAAAGACTTCCAAAGAGTATAATATAGAAAGAAAGAAAAAAAAGAGAGGGTAACCTTACAGTAGAAAACCTTAGAGATACTTCCTGAGCCCCGTGATCAAGGTCAACCTCAACAGTAATAAGTCAAAAGAATAGTATATACCCTTGACATGATGTGATGAAAATGGCATTTTGCCTCTGTGATATTTCTCCCAAAAACACATAACCCAAATTTAATCATGAAAAAAGCATCAAGTGAACCCCAATTGAGGGACATCCTACAAATACAAATACCACTACTCCTCAAAACTATCAAGGTCATTGAAAACAAGGAGAGAAACTGCTACAGCTGAGAGGAGTTTTAGGCAATCTGAGGATTAAATAAAGTGTAGTGGCCTACATTTTGGAACAGAAAAGAAATATTACAGAAAAACTGAACAAATATGAGTAAAGTATAATTTAGTCAACAGTACTAGTTCATTAGTTGGGACAAATTGATTCAGTAATTATAAGATGTTAACAACAGATGAAACTGGCTACGGGGTGAACGGGAACTCTCAGTGTAGTATTTGCTTTCTTTCTGTATTTTATTTTTAAAACTGTCCTAAAAATAAAAGTGTATTTAAAAACACACACATTGCCTTTAACCACTTCTGTGCTGAATCCAAGGTTATTAAAAAGTGCTTTACCCTATATTAATTGCATCTAATTTAGTTCCAAAATTCAGAGAGTGATTTTTGAAGACAGCTGGACAGTCATAAACTGTCATAAACATTGTAAAGCACAATGTTATTTTAATGCCACTGAAAAGTAAAATAGAGTCATCACTCCATATCCCAGAGGAACTGGTTCCAGGTCCCCCAAAGATACAAAAATCTATGGATGCTCAAGTCCCTTATGTAAAGTGACATAGTATTTGCATATAACCTGTGCTCATCCTTCTATGTGCTCCAAATCATCTCTAAATTACTTATAATATCTAAAACAATGTAAATTCTATGTAATTTGTTGTATACTGAATCTTTATTTGCATTTGTTTTTATTGCTGTCTTACTATTTTTATTGTTTTTTTTTTTTTTTTGAAATACGTTCAATACAAGGATGCAGAACCATGGATACAGAGAGCTGCCTCTATGTATACACTATCTTTAAATGGGATATGTCAATCAGATGTTCCAAATCCCCTCACTTCATGTTCTGAATATAGTGGGTGCTATAATGCCAAATATAATTGATGATAAAAAATAAAAAACACTACCTTCTTTATATCTAATATGTCAGAAACCTTAATATGTGATTTAGTGGGTATTTGTAAAACTTGCAGCATAAAGCATATAACATCACCATTTTTGTAATTTAGACTAGTTTCATTTTAAAGCAACAAAACAATACAGAGATGTTGATAAACTATGTTACGCTAATATACTGTTTGGCTAGGACTAGCCAGCTAAAAGGAAAATGTCCAAATTGAAATAAAAATGTTCAAATGAAAACCAAATAAAATTTTATTTATATATTTCAGAAAAAGTATTCTCTATTGGAAGAGTATTTTATAATGATAAATCAGTTCACAATCCTTTCAAACTCTCCTAATTGTAAAGCATGGCTACTGTTATTAACAGGCTTCAATGTTTTATATGTTTTAATAGCTTTTGCACGTTTTTAAAAAACATCTGGAATACAGTCTCAGATGATAGAGTATTTTGTATCATAAATTGTGAATATCATTTACATAAATCTATTGATTGAGCTACACATTTTTTACATCTCACCTTTATAATGGATTTATTTTAAAACAATTTCACATTGTATTGCTGATACATTTTATACTTGCCCTCTTTTGAACATTAACATTAGTTTAAAAACAAAAATTCCAACGATAGCCTAAAATAACAAAAGATCTTTAGAGTCCTCATATGCTGGGAGACGAACCCATTGAGCAATTGAATTCTTTGTATTGAAAACTCAGTGTTATCAAAAACAGAAAGCAGGACATGTCTTTAGGGAACGTTGCCATGGAACATAATTCCTTCAAGGACTACAAACCATAATAGTCCTATTTCTTAACATTATTTTTGTAGCATTCATCAAGATGTATTACAAACCCTACCAATTTAGGGACAATGCCTTGCCTTTTCAAATGCATTCATACTGGGTCTTAGAATCAACTCCATTTTAGAAACTAATTAGTTACACTGACAAACTTTTAAGAATAGGGCTATACAATTTTAGAAAATGTCACCACTCTTTTGTAAATTAATGATATGTTCCCCATTGCACAATAATAGGTGGTTATGAGCCTTTCCTCTTTATCCTGTCTCAGTCATTTAGTTACATCTACCCTGTGCCCTCCAGAGAAATTCATGGTCTGTCACCCTCCTCATTGGTGTATAGATTTATGGATATTTTAGCAGTCCCTTCATTTTCACATCACTAGGCAACCCTTTGGAGTTCAAAAGAAAGGACAGGCTTCACCTGAACATTCAGATAAGTATCCTCCAATTTCAAAAGTCTATTTTCTTTCTGTAATCCCACTTTGCTTTCATTTTTAAAGAAACACACAGCCTGATACACCTTTGCATTATTAAATGTACATGCAAAACATTACATTATTATGCTACACGTGGCTAAGAAATTTTAGTATTCACAGGATTATGGTAATTAAGTCTTCCTTCACACTGGGTGATGTGACACTTGCTTGACTATAATGTCACTCCACTTAAAGTCTGTGTAAACAACATTATCTTAGTCACTCTGCATTACATTTCCAACTGTGAGAAATATTACAAGGTCAGAGTGGACAAGAATGTAGGTAATCCCAAAGAAACAGTATGTAAATGACTTGCTCAAGATTCAAACTGGGTTTTCAATAATAAAAGAAAATATTTTATAGTAATATTATAATATTATTATCTAGATGCCGTCCTTGGCAAAGCACATGGGCATTCTTGAAGTCGGTGGTCAAGACAAATGTGTCCATGGTTTTGATGTTTTTTTGGATAAACGATAACAAGTTTTGTTCGTCAAGGCTTCGTTCAGACTAACAAAAGTGGGGATACTCAATAAGGAGTAGTTCATGGAATGACTGCAATTGGTTTTGTGAATAGAAATCTATCAATGTCTCAAATACATATAGCATTTCTGAATAATGCAGGTGATAAAGGCCATATGACAATGCTCATATTTCCTCCTTTCTTGTTTTTTAATAAATACTGAGCAACTGCAATATATTTTTTAAGGAGAGTACTAATTTCCCAATAGTTTTGTCAGTTACTTGGTGAACTATGTCCAAGAAGTGTTGTCTTGAAAATGTTCTGACCTACATCTTTGAAACTGGATTAAATATTTTGAGATAGCTTGTGTTTTAAGTGATTTATTTCATGTTTATGTTTTTAAAAAGTTAGATAACCCTGTTGAATCTCCACATAGGATAAGTAGGATGTGGGCAGAAATACTATAGATTATCTCGGCAGAGATTTTGATTCTCTTAAGTAGTGGAAGCAACACAATGAAATAATGGTTTCCAGAGTATGCTTAAACTAAAAACAGGATGCCAATTAGCAGAAATAGCAATGAAAGGTCTTAAATATGGACCCCACAGTCCGTTAACAAACAGGCCCGAAGCAACTTATGTTGGATTCTCTAGGCTTATTGTTACACTTGGACAATTAGGTATATGTATGCAAATTGTATTAATCTGAAGATAATTTGAACAAAGTGTGTGAACCACAATTTTCTTGTAATACCTGGTGTTGAAACTCTGTAGGAGGTCAATTCACTTTCTAGGAATGCTATAGTCAAAACATTTTCCCAGGACTACTTATAGAAAGAAAGGTCTCTAAGAATGTCTTCATCACAAGAGATTAACTGATTTATATTTTGTTTGCCAGAACTGCCACCTTCCATAAGTAGAAGCTTTGCTCATAACCAGTGTTCAATGTCCTTGCACGTTAAGTTTTCTTTTCAAAAGTCATTGAAAATAACAGATATTCTGTGCTAAGAGGATGTGTGTGTGTGTATGTATGTATGTGTGTGTGTGTGTGTGTGCGTGTAGCATATTTGCAACTCCGACAGTTGAAATAAAATCAGTTTCTACTGATTCCCTTTTCTACTTTAATCTCCTATAATATTAGACAGTTCGGTTTCTAACTCAGTGGTCTTTCCCATACACACAGAATCTAAGAAAAACTGAAAGTTCTGTGTTAAACCTCAGGATAAAGATCCAGATCTTTCAAATAAAAAGTATCTCTCCAAACACAAAATCTAATTACTTACCCCCTTATTCAAAAAGAAATAAAGGGGGCACGTGTCTCAGGACCTCCTGAGGCTGTTTCATGGGCTTGTGTCCTTAAAAAAAGAAAAGAGAAGAAAGAAATAATATACAGAGTAGTCAACCTGAGTCCTCTCTCTAAGTAGTTATGTGTAGGACTATAAAAATACTGCTGGAATCAAACATTAAGTGAGCTGAAAATCTTGAATATTTTCTTCTGAATCAGAAACGTGCATAAAAAGAGCTTGAAAGCAAATACAAAGTCATAACAAATAGTTGTTGAGCTTTCATTGTTTTTTATTTCAGCATTTAGAATGTGATGCTTTGAAATGGGAAAAACTGAACATGAATTCAAAATCATGTGTCCTATCTTCTCTTCCACCATCCACCCCTAACTGTCCTTGAATTAGAGGAAATGTAAATATAATGAAGGTAAAGTTATGATCTTATTAACTGAGCCAGAGAGTGTGTTACAACAATTTTCACAAATTGACCAAATTCAATTTTCTCTTTATGCTTTATGCACAATAAGTAAATTATAGCTTCAAGGAAAAGGGAAGATATGTATCATAGATCAAAGCATATACTAATTATCTACGAGATTGTTTAGTCTAATACTGTAACTTAAAAGATGCAGCAACTGAGGTCCAAAACCACAGATTTATGTGCAGAGTTGAGTCCATGGACTTATGACTCTTTTTTTCCCCAGAGTTCTTCCTGCTGTACCATACTGTCTCATCAAATGGAAGTTTATGGGAAAGTGCTTGTAACCTAGAAAATGCTTTACAAATTTAAAATAGTATCTTTAATCCTTATCTTAATTACATATGTTTTAAGATGAAGAATAATGACAAAAATAGTATCTGTAAACACTGTTTTCTGTGCTAAGTGATCAGAATCAATATTTAATATGTATGTGTGTAATCACAAGAGAATAAAAAGAATTACTTTTTCTTCAAACAGATCGTTCATAAAAATATCTACTATGCTGACAATAATGTGAGGAAATGGAACCTCTTGTATATTGTTGGCAGGAGGGTAAATCAAAACAGCTTTGGAGAACAATTTGGCAATAACCATTAAAGTGGAAGACATATATAGTTCACAACCTAAAACTTGCACTTCTAGGCTTATATCCTAGAGAAATACTCCCATATGGTTGCAAGACATGTCCATTGCAGCATGGTTTCCAACAAAAAATTGGAAACAACCTAATTATCGACTTATGGATATAGGAAAGAATTATCAAATTGTGTTATACAAGGTAGTATAATGGACAATTAAAAAAAGAGTGAACTATATTTGAATGTATCAATATGGATGAATCTCAAAAACATAATGTAAAAATACTTAAAAAGCGTAGTATGATATCATACCGGTTCAATACATCTTAAAACACAAAAATTTAAAAAAACACAAAAATCAACACTGCATGTTGTTTGTGTATAAATACACACATAATTTTAAAAAGACACAGTAATAATACACACTGGTTTTAGGATTAGTGGTCAACTTTCATTTGTGGAATAAAAAGGATATTATTGTTAGTCATAATATTAATGTTTCACAGATACAAATGTTTCTCAGATACAATTTTTTTAAGCTGTGGATTAAGTGTAGCAAAATGTAGACCTAAATATTGATCCACAAGTTTTTCTCAGTATTTCCTGCTGTTCCCTTTTATTTCTTCCTGCTCTATCTGAACTATTTTATAATTAATCTTGCTAATTTATTACACTATCAAAATGATGCTACCAAACTTGATTTCTGAATAGAAATGTCATTTTTCAATAAGTAATTTTATATATAATAGTAAATGAGATGTTTTCCTAATTAGTCTGATTCCATTTGACTGGTTATAAAATATATTGGTTCAAAGCATATGAGCTTTGAAACTAGACTGCTTTGATTCAATTGCTGTCTCTGGTATTTACAGGCTGTACGACCTTGGGTAAATCATTTAACCTTCTCTGTGACTCAGTATCATCAACTGTAAGACAACGATTATAATTGTAGCACCTATCTTACAGAGTTGTTATGATGATTAAAAAAACTAATATATGAAAAATCACCTGAACTCATATTTGATAAATGTTAGATATTATTATGTCCTGGCAAAAAAAAAGAGGACTAATTGTTCATCAATATTTTATCCTGAATTATCTGATTTATATGTCTATGCTGGTCAAATGCATCAAATAATCACTCATTTCTTAAATTCTCTGAGTTTGAGGACTAACCACTTAACTAAAGATCCTTAATTATTATAGTTTTAGTAAATAAGTTTCATTAATTAGTATATTTAAACATATTGCATCCCAATCATGTAACAGATTACTTGTGGTCAAAACCAGCTGATGATCTGGAAAGGGCAGCACTGTCTACCCAAATTTTATTTAAGTAAACATCAGCTATTTTGCACATTGTCATATGTGTTGACCAGTTACCCAACAATTTTTCATCTTTCATATGTGTTTGTGTTAAATCTGCAACTAGAATGATTTGTCAAGGAATGAGGTTTTCTCTAGTTTATTTAGGATTTGAGATTATGTCTTCAGTTCTTTCTCTTTCTTTTTTTACTTTTCTTTTTAAAGTTCTCAACTTTCTCATCAGAAATGAAAATGTTAAATTTACCATCCTCACTAAGGATTTATGGTACAGATAATTGTGATCATTAAAGCAGGTTTAACAGTGAGGTGTTTTTCTTTCTCTTTTTCTTTCTTTTTTTTTTCTAGAGAGATTGGAATTTAATTGTTTCCTTTTTAGACAAATATGCTTTTGGATTGTCAGTGATGAAAGGGGCATACAGATGTCAAAACCATTGTAGCACAGTGGGATTATGTGCTAAGGTCCATGGCGGGACAGACAAACAAGCAAAGTCTCAGATCAGTCAAACAGTTACCTTTTAATAAAATCTCAGATGACCAACTTTGTTTTATCTTTGCCAATGCCTATCAAAAGTTCAAATGAAGTTTTGTTGTGTTAACTGCTTACATTTCTTTTATTTCTTATTTTAACCATTTGTAAAAATAAAGGAATTTCACTAGATGGAATTGGAAATTTGTTTAAAGGCAAGCCAATTTAAAATAAAACAACACATGTTATACACATGGCTTTCTTCTTATTAAAACAAAATAAATTGGACTTTAAATAGAAACCTTAATTATGTTATGTGATGAGAACTATACTTAAGTATTATTTTCTGGACATGGCAGTAATAATCTGTTTCATATTGCATTTCACTGATAACATGAAAGCAAAAAATAACAATTGAATTTTAATTTTCAAATCACTTGAAGGAAAAATTAGATTGCCTATTTTGAAGTAGTAAAAAATAAAACTCACAAAGTGCATAACCATCATTTTGAGTACCAGAATAATTATTCGCAAGCACTCCACTGGTTATTTATTCACCTTATATGAACTTTCCTTGATCAAAGGCTTTAGGTGCATTTATAACAAACTGTGATTCTTTCTGTAATGCAATACCTTGAGGACTCACAATTTAGAGCAGAGGTCGCAAACTGACAGCCCATGGGCTAGATCCTGACCCCAGATGGATTTTGTTTGGCCTGCACAGTGTTGCTTTTTTTTTCTGTTTTGCTTTTTATTGAGTTAGTTGCCAACATTTAAGAATTGGAGAATTTCATGTAAAAATCTTAATTCCCAGCTTCTTTTAAAAAGTCGGATCTTAACAACACTGAGTCTGCATTCACACATGGTAATAATCAGCCAAACAGTAATAGCCACCACTTTGGAAAAGAATATATGCTCCCTAGTTCACCATATTCCCCACCACTCTATATCGCTTATAGTCTTTCATTTGTGTTACCAGCCTTGCCTCAGTAGGCATTAGAGTTTGCGACTCTCCTGGTTTCTCTATAGTTTATGTGAATGACTTGGTACACATACTTTCAAAAACACTTCATGGTTTTTCTCTGATTGCAATAAGTGTAAAAATAGTATTATATATATGTACATATGAAATGTATATTTTGATAATCCAGAAGTAAATCCATATAGTTATAAACTACTGTTATATTTAATGAACAAAAAACTTGACTTAATTTGCTTGTCATTTTACTAGAAAATCAAAAATAAAGTGAAAGCCATTTTCAATGCCTAAATTCAATTGCATTCATATCAAATGGGAAACACTTTCCATATCCAAGCCTAACTCAAAACTTAATGCATTTACTATTTTACAGTTAAACTCAATCATTAATAAAATCTAGTGGGTTTTAGTCTTCCCAGCATTGATATCATTGTCTAATAGAAAGTTTGGCACTTAAGGAGGCACATCCACTGCTTCAGGTCACTTGGGTATTATTTAGTGTGCATGACACGTAAAACTAACTTTTAATATAGAAAATGTCACAGATACTAGAAACACCACCATAGTGATGTTTTATTTTGTATGTTGAAAACCCAGGATAAATCCATGGTGTAGTCCTCATCTTCCCTACAGCTCTATGACATTTTTCTTGTAGAAAATATGGACAAAGCCTGCATCAAGGGCAGCCCTAAAGAAAGGGGCAAAAAATATCACCAAAAGGTAATGTAACCTGAGAAAGAAGTGTGGAAGAGAAGAGGGGCACTACTGACAGGAACTATCAAAATATATTTTAGGAACATGAGTTCCCCTACTTCGCCCTTGTCTCTGAGTCACTGTGTGTTCTTTTCACCACTACAACCTAAAATGTCTGAGGCCTGGAACAATATGTTATCTCTGATTGCCCTTTTACTAAGATTTTCATAGATATTTTAAGAGGTTTCACATATAAATCTTCTTACACTTCCAAATATTTATTTAAAATATATTATTAGAAGAAAACTATTTTAAAGGTTTTAGAACTTCTAACATGCCTGCAACACATATCTGTGCCTAATGCTTAGAATGACCTAAAAGATTAGAAAGCCAGATTCTTTTCCATTATCATTGTAGCACACTTAATAGCCTGTGCTGCCCTGCAAAAGTGAATGTACCTTCCTAAGCATTCCAGAACAAAGGGGCGGGTGGACATCTGGATAATTTCCCCATTATTTTACATAGGTATCCTAGTTTTTGTGTCAGTGATGTTCACTCAACCCCAACCAACTTTGCAGCCTTTCTCTAACTTCTGCTTTAGAACCTCCAACTGGATGGACGGGTTGTAATTCACTCTTTGGATTTCATTTTTTCTTATGAACTGAGGATTAAGCAAGATTCAGCATTTGCTGCTGAAAATTTTAAATGGCTCTACTTTCCTACCTTAGTGAGTGTAGTACAGGGAATAAGATTATGAAAGTGTGGCTGAATCTGTACAGGCTCCAGGACATTCTCAGGAATTTGATTTTTAAAAAATAAATACATAAATACCTGTTAACAGCTTGTTTTCTTGTCATTTGCCTCTTCCTTCTAAAAGGAGAGTGTAGCAGAAAATAAATAAATAAAACTGGTTAATTGAGAGTTCTGGTTAGTTAGCTTCCAATTAATCAAGGCTTTATTATATTTCACAAAACATCTTCCTAAATTCTGCAGAAATTTTAGATAGGTTACACACAATGAAACACCAGCAGGGAAGAGCACATAGAAGGTAAGGAAGCCTGAATTGCTATTAGTGTTCTAAATATATGAATAATGTTAGCACACTTCTAGTATAATCCCCATTGACTAAAGAATAAGGTGAAATGTCATGTGGCTTAGGGCTTTTCCATATATGAAGGCAAGGAAATAGGTTATAGATTTCTGTTGAAGAAAGTGGCCTTGGGTCGTAACAATTCCCAAAAAATTCAGCAATATTGTATCTCTTCCCTCTCTCTCAAGAGCCTTCCTTCCCATCCCATTAGGTATTCCAACATTTTGGAGGGAAAAATCCCGTTGTAATTTTTTCTCATCTTTTATTTGGCCAACAGGGTGATGAAAGTAAGCCAATATCAATGTTGTGCTTATTTCCTAAACATGGAGCCATTGATCTCCGACAGATCACTATATACATTTTTCTGGAGCATACGGAATTATCTTACATCTTCCTCACAAGGGTTACACATGCGCATTCACACACACAGACACACACACACAGACACACACACACACACAGTCATACATACATCCACACAAAAGAAATTAAACACATACAAAAGAGATCCATTTTAAAAAACACATAATTAGCCTTGTTAACAAAATAATTATTCTTTCCAGCAGTGCAGTAACCCCCAGTGTTCTCCAATCCTTTAATAAAGAACAATGAAATCTAAAATGACATGCAAAAAAACTATGAGGACTATAATGTGATTCTTTTAACCCTTAATGTACTTCTTAGTAATACAGAAATGAGAATCTTCCCACAATGCCCACTATAAATATAAATATATGTGGTTAGTTCATCATCTTTTTGTTGAACAAAAACAAAAATATTATCTTTTTGTTTCTTTTTTTTTTTTTTTTTTTTTTTTGCTTTTGAAAAGTGACTGCTTCTCTGCTCAAAGTCTGCAGAGAGATTTCTTAAAAAAAATGAAAATATATCTGGGGTTGCTGGGGAGAGGAGGTAAGAGTGAAGCTGAGTCTTTTTTCACCTACTTTTATATTCTGTCACTTCACTGTCAGAACTATTTGATTTTGCTTTATAACTCACTCACCCAAACTCTTCTGAGGTGACACTTTTCTTAAATAAAATATAATCATACACACCAAGTCAGTGATAATGCATCCTTCCTTATTTTAATGGCCTATATATGACTGAATTTGAGGGCATTATTTCAATTTTACCAAAGATCCCTCACTTTTTTAACAATAAATCTTTCTAAGCTCAAAAAAATTTTTTGGCCCTCACTATACATGTAAATATAATTATACTAATCCTCACCAAAATCAAAATCATTTACATCTCCCATGGCATGAGTTTCGTAGGTTAGTTAAATTTAGACTCTGAAATCATTGACTACAGAAACATTGTTAGAATTATTCAATGAATATATAAACATGCATGAGTTAATTGTCCTTTTATTAACAACTTAAAAATTACTTAGAAAACTAGGAGTTTACCTTGATGTTTGAAAATTTCTCATTTATCTTTTCCAATGTAAGGAAGGTACTTTACAACAGTGCTTAACAAACTAGCTATAACTCTAGGGCTTTAAGGCCTACAAATTAAACAGATGTATTTCATTTTTGACATTCTAAGTAAAATATGACTTCTACTCTTCTGAATTAGTTATTTTAGTGATGTTAATTAATTCATTTTAGTTTTCATTATACCATTTTGGAAAACTTTATTGAACAAGCAGATGATGATACTAATATTATCAGCTCAGTATAGAATAGGTTATCATGTGAAAAAAAAATCATCTGGGTTCCCTGGAGTTGGCCCAAAATGTTTTGTATTCCTTCTGTTTCCTCTTTGTCTACTAAAGTCTTCTTTTTGCTGCCCCTCCCCACTTCTGATTCTGGCTGTGAAACAAAGTCATGATGAAAAGGCCTGAAATTTACTAAAATGTGTCCTTGTGGCTGATATATACATATGTTCACATTCTTATAAAGTCAGTAACAAAACAGGGGTTACACACAATCAAGAACGCTGTGGCAGATACAATACACAATATAAAACTACCACCAACAGAACTATTAGCAGCTGAGGTTTTGCAACATATGGTGGTAAGTAGTGACGGTTCTCTACACAACTCACTAGTTCCGATCATCATCATGATTTTACCGCATTAGGACATTGATTAACCTTACTGTAGAGAGAGCCTTCCCCTATGCGCAAGTTATGACTAGAAGGTGATTCTACTCTGGCTGAGACCCAAGAAGTTAATAATGGTGAGCTAGCTTTATTTAGAATTAGTCAAGGTCATTTTTACCCTGTACCACTGATAAATAAATTTTCATACTTTGATTCTTCCAACTTTGGGCATGTGAATGTGAAGCTCAACAAAGTTAACTACAGTGATTGCTACCGAGTGTGCTCATCTTTGATTGGAGTCAGTTTAATATAAGAATCAGAGATACGATATTCTCACTTTTGAAACCTAAATTTAGCCCACAGAATCTCATTTAACAATATAGAGAAACAGCATGCAAGACACATGACAAGAGGCAATAAAATATCACATAATAAAGAGTCCAGTTAAAATGTCAGGCTCATTTAATTTAAGTATTTAGGTCCTTTTTATGATAAATTTAAAAATCACTATCTAATATCGCATATTATGTTCAGCCTCTGGTGTGAAGTAAACTAAAGAGATTGTTCCTTTCACTGATTCTTCAAACGAAGGAAAGTACTTCAAACAGAGCATTTTAAAGATACAGTCAACTTTTGGAAGTATCTACTGCAATGGATTTCAAACTGGATTCTAAAGAACTTCAGTGAAACTACTAATGTATAGTAGAAGGAAAAATAAAGGGAGCAATTCTCTTATATCCTTTCATTAGTGCAGCTCTTCCTTTTCCTGTGTGATATAATGGGGGTGCCTGAACTGCTTTGGTTAGCTACCTACCACCACCACCATTTAACAGATGAGGAAATTCTCCCGAGATGTTCAATTATTTGGCCAAAGTCGCAGAGGAAGTTAGTGTCAGATCTCCCAATATACTGACCTGAATGACAGCTACTGCACCTACATTTTTAATCCTGCTTCCTCTACTGTATGTTAGAGAACCACTTTTTTAATATCCTCCCAAAGACTGTCATATCTGTTTTATCCTTATGGGAACATAATAAGGTTGATAAACATTACATACATCTTTAGATAGTAGAAGAGACAAGATTTGTGGCTCCCGTGATCTCTAAGCCAGTGATCTTTCTGTACAGAGTTTCAAAAATCAAAACATTTTACGTAAAATCTTAACTGCAATGTGCTTATACACTCTTGGTGGGAATATAATTAGTTCAGCCACTATGGAAAGCACGTTGGGAATTTCTCAAAGAACTTTAAAAAGTACTACCATTTGACCCAGCAATCTCATTACTGGGCACATACCAAAGGAAAATAAATTTTTCTACCAAAAATACAGATGAACTCATATGTTCATCACAGCACTACTCATAATAGCAAAGACATGGTATCAACCTGAGTGCCTATCAACAGGGAATTGGATAAAGAAAATGTGGTACATGTATTCATGGAATATTATGCAGCCATAAAAAAGAACAAAATCATGTTCTTTGCAGCAACATGGAAGCAGCTGGAGGCCATTATCCTAAGAGAATTAACACAGGGACAGAAAACAAAATACTGCATCTTCTCACTTACAAGTAGGAGCTAAACACTGGGTACACATGGACATAAAGATAGCAACAATAGACATTGGGGACTACTAGAAGTAGGGGAGAGGAAAGAGGAGCAAGGGCTGAAAAATTGCCTATTAGGTACTATGCTCTCTACCTGAGTGACAGGATCATTCATACCTCAAACCTCAGCAACACGCAATATGCCCACGTAACAAACCTGCACATGTACCTCCCAAATCTAAAATAATGTACCCCCGAATCTAAAATAAAAGTTGAAATTGTTATTAAAAAGAGAGATCTGGCAATACTGGTTCCACATTCTTACTGGTTTGAAATAACTAGATGAAGTAGATTAGCCATGGCTCCCCCATAGAAAAAGTATGCACTCTACTGTTCCCCACAGTTCCCACAATTTTGTATGACCTTATACCCGGCCCTCTTAATGAATTTATGTTATTTCCAAGGTCTCAGCCAGAATATGAATTTTATGGCTGCTATTTTAAGGGTTATAGGTGTAATTTACCCAAATATTAATCAATTTCCCTAAAGAAAGTATGGGATTTCTGAAAACTTCCATGTGTGTGTAAGGTATTGACTGAAGGTGCACTAAGAGTGTTAAATCATCTGTCTACCTAAAAAAAGTCATATGTACTTTTATTAATGAAGAAAGACAAGCCTTTGACCTTGAAATTGACATCCATATATATAGAAGAGCACCTAAAGCAAATAGCAGCAGATAAAAATAGATTAAATAAGAAACAAACTCTGATTACACTCACAGATACAATATCATTCAGAGTAGAAGCTATATATTTAAAACTCCAAAAGATCAATAAAACTGTTCCCTATGCTTTGAAGTGGAAGTCAGCTGTTGACATATACTGCCATATTTGGGGGACCACTAAATTAGGTTTCGGCTGCCCCTTACACAGGTAACATCTTTTTGTCACGCAATTTATTTTTCTTGTCCAATACAATAAATAAAATGTTTATTTGCTAATAAAATGTAATAAATAAAGTATAAGTCAAGCAATGCCTCCCCACCTCCCATCAGACATCATCAGTAGGCAGTAAATTGCCAATAAATACGTGCGGGTAAAACTTTTAAAAGTTATATTTGGAGACATGACCAAATCATGTTAACTGTTGCATTTCTACTGTCGGAACTTTTAAAGGTCTTTCCTCACTCTTAGATGATAACCTTATGCATCTTACATAATAACTCTTGCTCCACAGAAGCTGATTTAAAGCCATTTAATCCACTTTAGGAATCCTGAGAAATGTTTGGCAAACATATATACTAACAGAAAAAAACCTGAAGATATCCTTATTTTAAAGGTATAAATTTAATAGCTTGTATATTTCAGGCCTATAAGTTTGTAGAAGGCATCCAAACAAACGCTTTGTCTGTTAAATCTCCAAATACAGGATTTTGTGAACCAAGGCCCAGACAATTAAAACTGACCATTTGCTTCCTCTCGGAATTTTTTTTTCCCATAATTATTTGGGAATAACACAGACTTTGCTTATGTTAAATATTTGCTGCTTCTGATAAATGGTGATGCACACATTTGAGTCTTTTAAAAATCAGTGAGATTTAAAGTCAGAGTCAAGAGGAAAAAGAAAATGAGATTGAATATGGGATGGGGTGGTAGTGAAGATAAATGGGCCTATGGAATTTTTTTACTTGTTTGTTTGTAGGAGATAGGGTTTTTGGTTGTATATATAAACTCTTGTATTAACAAAGAGTGCCAGTATAACTCAAAGAATGCAAGACCCTATGTCAATTGTCTCTGACAGATGATCCTTTATACAAACAACATTTTGTTGGTCCTGTCCGAGGAGCCTCAGCAGTTTCAATGATATTTCTCATATGCCCTACAAAAACAAAGAATGTCAAAAATAGGATTACTGTTCACAGCATCAAATGTCTTTTTCAAGGCAATGTTCATTTAAAAAATAGAATAACTTGCTCTTCTCATAGTACAACAATAAGTATTTCAATATGTGTGAAATATGAATATATGTACCACCAAGGATGATGCCCATTAAATATCTTTAGTGGTACTATGAATGTATTCCAAATAGTATTTTCAGTGATATTCTTCCACATATTCAAATTGAGTAAATATCGGTCACATACATAAACTTTGATTATTAGCTAATTTGCCTGAAATAATTTCTATCGTATAAAGCTTTAAACGTTAAAATTCCTCAAATCCTTCATAAATTTTAGATCACTTAATGCTATGTCATCTTTTTCTATAATATTTCTGTTAGAAATTTTTTATCTTTCAGTCTTGCCATTCATGTGTGTAGGTTTGGCTAGACATCATGGGTGACCTTTGAATTGCATGCTTTGATCTGCATAGGGGTTCTAGCTAGCCTCTGGTAAGAGATTTTTTAGCACCATTACACTATTTATATTTCACGTCTTCCAGTCGATGATCATGTCCTGCTATTGTGTGTTCAGAATGACTCACAGAAAACACTAAAAAAATGCTTCAGAAGCCAAACAAAACATTTATGGTAGGTATACTTTGAAGCCCTTAAAACATTGGACACAATTACTGCTTTAAAGGCATTTAGCTAACTTTGTGTTTGATGGTTTGATATCACACTGAGACAATAGTAAACTGGCTTACTCCTTAGTTTACTGTCTATGTGGAGAACTGGGTGTCAACTTCCAACTCTGAATTGCTCATTAAAATAATGTTTCCTTCCTAGTACTTATCACGATGTATAATTATTTTACCTATTTACTTGTTTTAGGCCTACTTTTCCAATGACAATGAAATCTCCATGAGATAATAGGTTAGGTTTTATATTTGCTGTTTCATTCCATCAGCCCACACAATGCTGGCATGCAGTAATTATCAGTAAATATTTGTCAACTGAGATGAATGTTGACCTTATGAAGGGACACTTTAACCTCATTCAAAATCATCACTGTAGAGTCTTTAAGCTTATTTTCATAAAACATATTTTAAGAATATACTTCTACTTTGCAATGCTGATTTACAAAATTAATTATGATACATGATTTGTATAAGAACACTCATGGTGTTCTAGAATCTGAGTAAACTTTCTCTGAGTAGCCACAGTTTATCAGAAACTTTATAAGTCCAAACTTACTGATGGCAGCAAATATACTGAATTATTGATGGGTAAAAATATAGATTCATTATGAAGCTATTCATGAAAACAAATAATGCTATAAAATTTATTTTAATTATACCTTAACTTTTTTTAACATTTGGTAAATAGGTCTAATCAAGCTTAAATTAGATGTGAAAAGCAGTTCTGTAAGCAGAACTCAGCTAAGCTGTTTCTAAGAAAATGAGTTCATTTGCCAATTGATCATTCTGGTAATCCTATCTGGTTTAGTCTAGCTGCAGATGAAGACAATCAAGCAGGGTCAGAGCAAAGGAATCTTGGCCTGGACATGCTCTTAATGTATTACTGGGAGTCGAGAATGGGAATGAAGAGGATTACGGATTTGAAATTCAGTTAAATCCCTTATAGTCATCTCCTGACTTAATCCCTGACAAGGATTTTAAAATAAAATAAAATATAGTAAAATAAAATATATTAAAATAGTCTAAAATAAAATATTTTAAAATAAAATAAATAAATCTATTTTGAGATCTATTTAAAATCTATTTTAAAATAAATAAAATCCATGTTCCTTACCAATTAAGAGATCAGAGGCAGATATTTAAAATTACAAATAATTATTTTTCAAAGCACTATATATATATAGTTTGCTTACAGTTTCAAAATCTCATGTTTAAATAGTAATACCACTTGTTGTATAGTTTTACAGTTAGCAGAGCATTTTCTCTTCATTGCCTAATAGAATAAAATTATTTTGTGTGCAAAAGTAGGTTTAAATCTTCATATATTTTCATATATAATATATACATTAAATTATATATGTAGAAAGTGAGACTGAAGAGTTTTTAATCTAGTTCAGCATTCTACCACTTCTTGTTGACAATATTTATCTATGTGAATATGACTGAATTGCTGTTTTATCTTGATACTTTTTTCCTTAATAAGCTATGCGACTTTTACGCACTGCAAAGAATTAACTTAAGAATCAAAAAGGCTGAGAATGGTGGCTGACATCCATAATCCCTTGAGGCCAGGAGTTCATGACCAGCCTTGGCAACATAGCGCAGCCCTTTCTCTGCAAAAATATTTTGTAATTAGCTGAGCATGGTGGCACATGCATGTAGTCTTAACTACTCAGAAGGCTGAGGTGAGAGGATCGCTTGAGCCCAGGTATTTCAACCTGCAGTGAGCTATGATCACACCACTGCACTCCAGTCTGGGTGACAGAGTGAAACCCTGTCTCAAAAAAAAAAAAAAAAAAAAGAAGAAGAAGAAGAAGAAGAATTAAAAAAGAAGAAGAAGAAATAAAGTAAAAATATTGATGAAAGCTCTTCAAACATGTTTATAATTGATATCTAACAGTTTGCATACTGATCCCATAGAGGCCATATTTACCTTCACACCTTATCATAGCAGATTCTTCATTCAATATTTATTCTACAAATGTTTAGTAATCATCAACTATGTACAAAAGGCTCTGTGCTATGGAGGATACAAAGAGAATACAAAGATCTTCAACCATAGTATCTTATATCAAGAATATTATGATCTAAAAAGAGAGAAATTATGACCACAAATGTAATGCTGAATATCTGTGAGTGATAAGCGCCGCTTGATTTCCTGGTATATAGTAAACACTCAAATACATCTGATTAATGAATGTTGGATCCATGGGTGAAATTAAATTAAGTTCCATAAGAATTTATAAGATGAAAGTATCCCTTTTACCTGAAGTGGTCCGTGCAGTCACTATGGGGGAGGAAAATTTGACTTGGGTCTTGAAATAGGCTTTAAAGAACAAAGACTGAAAGAGGATAACCGTGCTTCAGGAAATTCAAACTGACAAGATGCACAGAATGGATTGTTATAAGAGAGTGTGTACGTGAGGAGATCAAGTAGGAGGTTACTTCAGGGTGGTGGAGATGAAAATCAAAAGGAAAGGACATGTGCAACAGAAAGTCTAAAGCCAACATTAATATGACTTAAAGCCTGACTTATCATGGAAACTAAGTATAGAATTGAACAAAGGAGAACTCTGAGCTTATGACTTTGCTTCCATGAAAAATTACTTTCCAACTTTTGAACAACAACTAATTCTGAACGTAACAGGGTTAACAGAAAAACACTGAACAAGGCATAAGGAAACTTGGGTATTGCTCCCAACTAGGCCATTAACTGTGTCACCATTAACTGTGTCACCATGAGCAAATTACTTCTCCTCTCGATATCCCAGTATACTTCTTTGTAAAACCGAGGTTGAATAAGTTGATCTCTCCAGCCCATCATAGCTCAAAAACCCTGTAGTTCTCTGATTCCTAAATTCTTGGCTACCTGCCTACAATATAGGTAGATTACATTGAAAGTCTTCTGAGAGGTCAGTGATGGTTGCAGTTTAGTTGCCCCTTCTAAGACATACCCTTTTTCCCTCTGATTTATAGTTATCGCATGCCTATTAGAGGTACTCAGCTAAGGGGCATTCTCTTCTATATTTCAGAAAAGCACTGTCTGAAAAAATCCTTTAGACATTTTCCTTCAAAGAATAAATCAGTAGTGCATTATTCTGTTTGCATGCTGCAGAAAGATGATCTTGAAGAGCTGAGAAGCTCCGATGTTTGTTTCAGCAAGTTTTTCTTCTACTAAAACTTATGCATCTCTTTTACAATAATCTATACTATAATAAAAAGACATTGTCTGTCTATATGTATATTGATATGTTTATATTGTTTTCAGTTAAATCTTCAGATTTGCTCTTTAAAAGTCACAGAAACTCAGGATTCTATTGTGTCTTCACAGCTCATATCCTAAGGTCAATCGAATTCTCTCTTTCAAATGCTGCACCTTTTAAAACAATATGGTGCATTAGTCCATTTTGCTGTGGTATAAAGGAACACCCGAGACTGGGTAACTTACAAAGAAAAGAGGTTTCTTTGGCTCACATTTCTATAGGCTGTACAAGAAACATAGTGCCATCATCTGCTTCTGGTGAGGCCTCCAGAAGCTTATAATCATGGTGGAAGGCAAAGGGGAAATAGGCATGTCACATGGCAAGAGGGGAAGCAAAAGAGGGAGTGGGGTTGCAAACTCTTTTCAACAACCAAATCTCATGTGAACTCATTACCATAAGGAGGGCACCACGCCATTCATGAGGGATCCACCCCCACAGCCTAACACTTCCTAACAGGCCCCACCTCCAACGTTGAGAATCACATTTTGACATGAGATTTGCAGGGGACAGACATCCAAACCATATCATATGGTAGCCAGAAATAAACGTAATATTCTAAGTGGCGTTTTTAGGAATGTTACAATCTCATTATAAGTCATGTAGCTATTTAGGTCTTTGCTATGACCATGCATTCAGGTAAAATCAAGGCTGTCATTTATCAAGAAAGTCTCTATTTAATTTTCATTTCTCCTCCAGACAGTTAGTTTTATCTTGAACTTTCTGATTGGATAATTCTTACAAACACAGTGAATGAATTAGATTATTCACCTAACAATTCCACAGAGAAAAGCATGCCACTCCTACTGACTGCCAATTACTATCCCACTTCATCCTCCTTAGATAAAAGTGAATGGACATTAACAATATGTACATTTTCATCTATTAATATGTTCAACTATTACCTAACCCCATGAGCTTGCATTGATTTTCATCATTTAAAATGCCAACCATGAAAAGGAAGACCCAGAACTAATGGATATCTCCTTGTAGTGTCTAGCAAAAGACAATGTATACAAAAGTACCTAATTATAGTGATGTGAAAAGGTTGTTATAATCAACACTTAAAAGAGCTGTGAAACTTTCTGGCTTCTACCTCTGCTGTGAATAAGTTACTATATTCCTTTCTAATAATAAAATCGGGTCAAATAACTTGCTAATCTTAATACTAACACTGGTCACTTCATTTTTTAGACATACAAGCTGAATTATGACTCCTTCCTCTCTGCTCTCCTGGCAATTTGTGTGTGGCTCTGTTATAGAACTCAGTTACAAACCTGTCTCCCTCACTAGGCTTCAATTATTTTAAAGAAACCAAACCTAACAACTAAACACTGCCTGGATAACAAGAAAATTGCAAACATTGTAAAACAGTAGTAAAGCCTTTAGAAGACATGTGTTTGTTGAAAAGTCTTCGGGGCGATAGTATTGACTTCAAATATAACTATCAAGATAAAATCTCATTTTTTCCAGGTCCTATATTAAGTTTTCAATGCAATGAAAAAAATGTTTGTTTTTTAATGGAAATTTAAGATTAATCTGCATTTTATTATGCTCATTATTTCCAAACATCGATGGATACTGTTAAAGTCTCCATGAACAGAGTTTGAATTTTTTATATTCTTTGATTGTAATACTTTTTACCTTGTTGCAATTCCATAAATTTTGAATTATAGGAAATTGCTTCCAACTGAAATGTCCTTCCCTAAAGATGATTGTTTTCCTTTCACTCTTCTTTATTTAGTTTTCTGTTGTCTCAAAAGTGTACCACATTATCTTTTTTTTACATGCAGATTTTTTACCTTTATCTCTTGATCTCAATCAAATTAAATAATAATTTCCCTTTGTGGAAGTCAATATACTGACACTGTCTTCTATATTAGGTGTCAACTTTAATGTTTTAGCAAAATTGAACAAGTCCTCCGATATATCTCCAAATAAAATATACAATATATGGGTATCCAGGGAGTTCATTGAAGTATAAATTTCTTAGCTAAATCCATGTCAAGGGTTATGAGTAGAATTAAACAAGTACCTATGAAGATTGTTAGCCATTTCACTATCTAATATTTCCTGTTAGTCATTCTGGTTTTATGTCGCTAGTGGGTTTTATTCTACCTTTTCAAAAGCTGTCTGTATTATTCCTTTTGTATAGTTACCCTTTTTATCTTATCAATTACTAGAGGGTACTCCCATAACTCTCTTCTAAAATAACACATAAGCATATTCTTTCAAATATATCTTCCAATATATGCTCCCTTAAGTCTAAAACGTCAACAAGCATGTATTTTTTTTTCCCTAAAGTTTCATCAGTACTCATGCCAAAGGGTTTTAAAGAAAACCGTTACTATCCACTTATCTCTTAATTCAAACAAATTTTTAAAAGAAAGAAAAAATGAAAGAACAATGCAAGAACAGAAGAAAGAAAAGTCTTCCTCTTTCTTTTTGTGTGAATATTAATTATTGCTAATGGAGATGACTGAATATCTCCTATCATGGGTTGTGTGTTCTTCCTTCCCATCACATCATGCTTCTCCTCATGTCTCTAAAGTCATCCCCTTTTTAGGATTCCTTAGCTTTACCTTCTTTCTCATCCACACTGTGTAAAGTGTAACAGTCTTCACACTGAAATCAAGGAATTTCAGTTTGCTTCCTTATCTCTCCAGGGCAAATAGGCCTTCTTTTATTTCCCCTCTATGCATTGTAGCAATACTATATGAGATTCTTAGTCTTTTACTCTGCTTATTTGTGAGACTCTTGGTAGTATAGTGATCACATTTTGAAGAATGTCTTTGTATCTGTGAATGCCTTCCCTTAAAAATCACATCAAGTGGCAGTGAAAGACCACCCACTTATTTCTGAAGATGCATTCGTAGTATGAAACAATACATTTTTGCCATGCTCACAAATAGCATGTCCTTATTACCTCACACTCACCATTTACCCATTAGAATTGCGGCAAACAAAAATAAAAAAAAAAATTAAATAGCAATGTCATGCAAAATAGGCAGACAGTTCTTACATTCTTTACATACAAATTACAGAGCATTTAGGAGATGGAGAAAATGCTCAAAAGTGTTTAGTGTCTTGGCTTTCTTTTAAGGCATCATTTTCTTTAAAGGCTTTTAATAGGAAAGAAACTCATTTCCTATTTTAATAATCCTTAAGTGATAAAGCCAAAAAATAAAGGAAACCCCAGGAGCAGCAGCAGAGGATAATTTTTTAACTATAGGAAGCAAAATGTTTTTAAATTAGAAAAGGATGTTAATCAAATAGCTTTTAAAATTTTCTTTACATACTATTGTGGTTCATCCATTTCATCTGCTCAACATAATATGTACATAGAATGTAAACCTATGTACAAATATATATATACACACATATGTTCCAACCAGAGAAATAATATCGTAATACCAGATCCCATGATATTTCTAAACTATTTTTCAGAAGAAAATATAATTTTATATTAATTATCATCATTAAAATTTCAGTTTTGTTCTCTTACTAAAAGAAACTGATGAAAGCAATCTTGTATATTTACAATTGAGTACAGATAGAAACAAGCTGTCTTTATAGCAAACTTTTGAAAATCAGTTATAACATACTTTTGACAACTGTTAAATTGTTATAATTATGAAATTTATCTCACCATGTTGTCATATGACAGTATCAATAGGATTACATACACGAGCAAATTATTTTAATGGTAATCCTATATTTCAGTAAAAACTTTTGCAAGATATGGAGTTGTAAGAAGGATGATTACAAGACAGAAAATTTTCTTTGCAATTTGAAATACCAAGAACACCTGAAAAGTAACAATGAAGCATAAAGTCAATTTATCTTTCTGTAATTGCTATCTTTTAAAGAAAAACTTCACAAAAATCTCACTCCAAATAAAGCACCTAAATTTGCCACTGAAACCCTAACTTATTTGGTATACTTTAAATATAATCTAAACATATATTACATGTGTAACTGGAAATTTTTACTAAGGAAAAATACTACTAAATAGGAGTAAATTCTAAACAACATGAATTATTGTCACATAATTTTTCTCTAAAATCCGCTTTTCTTTTGACTGAAAATTGGTCAATATTATGAACTAGATTCTGGCATTATGTTCCTATACTTAGAGTACCCAAAGTGCTTTGAAGCACTGAGTTTCAAGCCTATGCCACTTTACTATAGGATTTTTGCTACTGATGAACAGCTCCTCTCAAAGCTATTTTTATGATATCTAGACTACAAGTATTATCACAATTAAAAGTAAGCCCAACTGTTAAACCTAGAATATGGTACTGAAAAATCACCTGTTTAGCAACTTGCACATCTACAATATTTTAGAGCCACTATCTTTTCAAAGTTCAGTAGCTTGGTGACATGTTAGAGTAATTAGCAGTTCTGTTTGCACCGGCTCTGGAAAAGGGAGAGATTAAGTGTCTAAGAAAACATTAAGTGTATATTTTCCTTTCACTTAAGAAAAGTATAATAATGTTGTGGGGGTATTGGCATGGAATTAGGAATCTGCTGTCATTTCCAAACCAATTCCCCCAAGTTAATTGTGGAATTGTGTTTTAATTGTGGATCTCCTGTGAATATTTTTCAAAACAATGCACCTTTTTAAAGTTTTCTATTTTATTTAGTTTACCACCTTAAATTTGTTTTGATTTCTTTCAGTGGTTTTGGATAAAGCTAATCACCTCTATATTTTAGCCAATTTTTTTAAGTTTATTTTTTGGTTACATGCTTTTTCTGTCAGATCAGTTTTGTGTGCATGCGTATGCAGTTTAATAATTTCTAAAATTAATGCCACTAAGAGGCTCTCATTTTCTCTCTGAATTTATACATTAGAGTAGAACTAAAATCCTGGACTCAAAGTTCCTCATTCATCTTTGTCGTGGTCCATAATAACTGTCCCACTTCTGACTGACTTTTTATTTGAATATTTAGGTTGAAACAGTATCTAGCATTGCTCTAAATCCTAACATTTGCCAAACATTCAGTAAATACGGAGTGAAAAGGGACAGTAATCTAAGGATTTTTGTGATCTAATCTCAGTATCTTTCTCTATAGGCATAATCATTTACAGGTATTAAAGAGATTTACTAATATAGATGAAATTTTACTGTTTAATAATTATTGCAATTGTAACTGTCAAGATAACAACTGGTAAGTTAATTTTCTTATTTCTGAATTTTAAATGAGTGTGGAGGTCTCCAATATATTATTTTTAAAGGTTGCAAGATAAATAACTTTGCATCTGCCATATTTAACTTAATATCTAGAGGAGAAAAATAGATATAATTTATTCCATTTCCTCCTGTTCAACTGAATTTTCATTTCAAAATATTTGTAATTCTGTCAAATGATGTAAGTTTAACACAAACTGCACACCACGTTAAGATATTTTACAAAAGAAGACAATTTATTAAGTTTATATCTTTATGTAATAGTACAAATATGCTTATACCTTTTGAATAAAAATTTATTGTAAAGTCTTAATAGAATCACTTAAATTCACTGTATCTTGTCAACTTGCAAACAAAGCCCCTAAACACTGTACTTAAATATAAACGACTTTATTTTATGGAGAAATAAATTATTAACAGAATGAATGATAACCTTGCTATGATTAGACACACTGAAACACCACTCGATTGCTCGAAAGGTAGATCCTGTCATGAAATATCAAGATAATTGTTGGAGTTCTCTTTTTGAAATTGGTGTAAAATAATGAAATCAAACTTATTCAACTTTTATTTTGATCATATGTAAACTGAAAAATGTATCACTATTCCAATAACCATCATCTTCAGATAAAAATCGTATTTTTAAAACCTATGATATTGAGAAATATTCACAGTTTGCCTTTGGCAACCTTAAACACTCCATTCAAAACAAAGATAAGCAGTAGGTCTACACACAAAATAGCAAAATTATATGCATTTATATAAGTTACATATTGTTTGCTGAAAAATGCTAAAAAAGCAGGTGTACTTTAGAGAGTTTTTCAAATTTTAGCAGATTGCCAGATGCAGTAGAAAAAAAGACAAGCTGTTCTTTCACTTCTGAAAGTTTATTGCAGGTTTTATACGCGTTTCAATTCAATAATGTTTGTGTTAATGGTAGGGCTTTTTTAGGGTTCTTCAGAACAACAGAATAGCAATCAAAGCATACAAGCATACACCATAACTCAAAATATGCTCAACAACAAAAAAAGGCACTTTCTGGATTATCATTCAAAAATAAATATTAAAGTACCATTAAATATTATTTAATTTATAAGTTTCATTTCCCTTAACACCATTAGGGTAAAGAAATTTTTTTAAAAAAATACATTGGTTATTTATCTGAGTTCAAAATTTTTGTCTAGGAAGTCATTTACTTTTGTTTTATGAAAACTTTTTACTACCAAAGAGATAGATAGATTCAGTCTCTTCTCAGGAAAGGATAGGAGATGGATTTAAATCAAAAAGGAATGTACATTAGCTGCAGGACTTTGGAAGAATCAGATACAATTACATAAATGTGTCAATAGGGTGAAAGTATGTATTGGGTTGATATGATAAAATGTAAAACTGCGTTTTCTCCTTAAATATTTATAAGCTTCTCGAACACTGAAAAATTCGATGACCTTATTTTCTTGCGGAAAAACAAAAGAAAAAGATGTTAATGAGAACTGTCCATTTTAATAAATGTGCTTGAGTATATGTATATGTGTATATGTTACCTTCAAGTTCCATATATCACTCCCACAATGTTTTATAGAAAAATGCCCAACAGAATGAAAGTGTGGGCATAAGGGGAAAATCCCTGAGAAAGAGATCATTCTGTAGAATGGCAATGATGATGATATATACAAATCTGATTCTATGTTACTGTCATACAAAGGATTATAGTGCTTAAAAGAGAAAAACATATAGATATATAACACACTGTTCTGGATGCCATATAAATGAGGAATATTTAATTAGAGGGAAACAATCTTTGAGAAACCAAACATTTAAAATAGACAGAGTAGTCTAGGCCACCTAGGGAGACACCATCTCTATAAAGATAAAAATAAAAATTATCCAGGCATGGTGACACACACGTATGGTCCAAGCCACTCAGGAGGCTGAGGTGGGGTTAGCTGGAGCCCAAGAGGTCGAGGCTGCAGCGAGTGGTGATCTGGTTGCATGCACCACTGTACTCCAGCCTGAGCGTCAGAGCAAAACCCTGTCTCAAAATAAAAATAAAAATAAACAGTAAAAAATAAAATGAACAGAAGAATCAAATGTACTCGCTGGGCAGGCAGAAGGAATTTTGGTCAGCTAAAATCTGAACTTAACATTTTCTTAGCTTTCTCTTAATCTTCTTTTTTGTTTTGTTTTTTTTTTTTTCACTGAGACAGGGTCTTGCATATGTTAGATATAGGCCAGTGAAAACTGGCCTTCTATGGAAAGTGCGTCAGATTTCGGTTTTAAACAACATGTTTATAGCACCCTTTCACCAGTGACTTGCAAAACTGAGACTATATATTTTTTTCTTTTACCAATCAAGAATAACCAAAGATGAGCTGGGAGAAAGAAATAGCTTCTAACAGGAGTTTTTCCACTACCTAACCTTGCCATCTTGCCACGGGCTATTGCTTCTGGCCAAGATTCTCCTGCTGAGTTTGCTCCCCAGCAATTGTAGATAGCCTAATGATAAGAGGGTAGAAAGAAGAGGATTATCAGCAGGGCATGTAGGAGCATTGCCATCACTCCATAATTGCTGCCCAGCTCTCTCTGGTGTGTGTGTGTGTGTGTGTGTGTGTGTGTGTGGCAGGGTTGGGAGGGCATAATTTGGAAAATACATTTCTATTTCAGTTAAATCTACTCTAACTAAATAAGAACAAGCCCATTTAAGCAAAAGAGAAAGTGACTGGAAGAAACATTTACATATACTCAGAGAACTCTAGATAGAATACAGATCTAAACTGATTTTTTTCTATCTCTTACCACTTGGCCGAAAGACAGAATTATTTCTAAGGAGATACTTTACATAGAAATATTGCTGTACAGCAAATATTAAATAGTGGACTACTCTTGAGTTTGCTCAAATTATGATAGTTAACACAATCCTGCAGGAAAATACAAGGGGATGAAATGGGAGAGGACATGACAGGGAGGATGAAGAAAGATAAAACAGGGTGGGTGAGGAGGAGAGTAATCCAAAAATGTAGTGTTCCCATTACCTGTACACACCCACACACATTCCTTGTCTGACCAACAAACTTCTAGTTGTCCTTAAAAACTCAGCTCAAGCACTGCCTTCTCTGTCCCTACAAGACTGACCTAAGCCCTTGATTGAAGAATGAATGGGAGAAGATAGTCACAAATACTTTTGCCTGATGGATATGCTGAATAAAACATGGAAATACACAAACAAGATATCTAGTAATATCCTTTCATCAGTTCACTCCATTTGATCAAGCATACTTGTGTATAACAAGAGAATTTTATCCTTTGATTTTCAGGTTAAAGAAAGAATGAGTTGGAAAGCATATATGTAATACTAAAACATTACCTTATTAAGGCTGTGTGTTTGAAAAAGCCCAGAAAAATGCTAATACAAATGGTATTACTCTGTTCTAACTTAATAAAATACACGAAGACTGTCATATAATAGAATTTTGCTCAAAGGATTAAAAATATTACCTTTGTCATATGACCCTAAAAGTTACATTAGCTTATGTAAGGAATACATTTATCTTTATGTTTCTTATGTTTCCTTGTAGAGAGCCCAGTTTTCTTCACATGTGAAAAACAGTGTGTGCCCAACCAGTTTAAAGCTCTATAATGCAGAAAACATGTTCTTTGTCTAGTTCCTAAAACTAAAACACAGAACTAAGTGTCAACATATTTGTAATCCTATGTATTATGCATAACAAAAATAATAAATGCAGGAGTTTGATAAATACAAGTTTATTTATTAAAAAGCAAATACAGAATATAACTTTTAAAAGGCAGAGAGGAAATCCACTCAGAGGACCACTTCAGCTAAGCTTGCATAGTTGGTTGTGTTTCCAAAAAATGATTTTGTTTTTTTTTTTTTTGACTTTTTAGTAATGGCCATTCTTGCAGGAATAAGCAACTTGGATGGAGCTGGAGGCCATTGTTGTAAGTGAAGTAACTCAGGAATGGAAAATTCAACACAGTATATTCTCACTTACAAGTGGGAGCTAAGCTATGGGAATACAAAGGTATACAGAGTGATGCAATGGACTATGGAGACTCAGAAGAGAGAGGGGAGAAAGGGATAAAAACCTACATACTAGCTACAGTGTAGGCTACTCCAGCAATAGGTGCACTAAAATCTCAGACTTCACCACTATACATTTCATCCAAGCAACCAAAAACCTCTTCTTGTACCCTAAAGCTAATGAAATTAACAAAATTCAAGAAAAGAAAGTAAAAAGACAGCTTGAAAAATATTTTCAACTCATATATCTGCTAAGATCTAGCATTTTTTTTATTTTTTTAAATAAGTTACAGAACAACATGAAAAAATAAAAATAAAAATGATTTTGTGATTCCATGCTCATGGATAGGAAGAGTCAATATTGTTTAAATGGCCATATTGTCCAAAGCAATTTCCAGATTCAATGCTATTCCTATCAAACTACCAAGGATATTTTTTTCATACAATTAGAAACAATTCTTCTAAAATTCACATGGAACCTAAAACGAGCCCGAATAGCCAAAGCAACCTTAAGCAAAAAGAGAAAAGCTGGAGGCATCACATTACCCAACTTAAAACTATACTAAAAGGCTACAGTAATGAAAGCAACATGGTACTGATAAAAACAAACAAACAAACAAACAAAAAAACCAGACACACAGACCAATAGAACAGAATAGAGAACTCAGAATTAAAGCCACACATCTACAACCATCTGAACTTCAACAAACCTGACAAAAACAAACAATGGGGAAAGGACTCCCTATTCAGTAAATGGTGCTGGGATAACTGGCTAGCCATATGCAGAAGATTGAAACTGGACCCCTTTCTTTCACCATATACAAAAATCAACTCAAGATGGATTAAAAATTTAAGTGTAAAACCTAAAATTTTAAAAATCCTTGAAGACAACCTAAGAAATACTATTTTAGACATAGGCTCTGGCAAAGATTTCGTAATGAACACACTGAAAGCAATTGCAACAAAAGCAAATATTGACAACTGGGACCTAACATTAAACTAAAGAGTTTTTGCAAAGCAATATAAACTATCAACAGAGTAAACAGACAACCTATAGAATTAGAAAAATTTGCAATTTTTCTACAGAATGAGAAAAAAATTGCAAACTATGCATTTAACAAAGATCTAGTATTTAGAATCCATAAGGAACTTAAACAATTAAATAATCAAAAAACAAACAACCGCATTAAAAAATGGACAAAGGACATGAACAGACCCTTCTCCAAAGAAGACCTTTATATATAACCAACAAGCATATGAAAAAATGCTTAACATCACTAATCATTAGAGAAATGCAAATCAAAACCACAATGAGATACCATCTCACGCAAGTCAGAAAGGCTATTATTTAAAAGTCAAAAAACAGGCTGGGCGTGGTGGCCCATACCTGTAGTCCCAGCTACTTTAGGGGCTGAGGTAGGAGGATTGTTTGAGCCCAGGATGCCTGTAGTCACATCTACTTTAGGGGCTGAGGAGGGAGGATCACTTGAGCCCAGGAGGTGGAGGCAACAGTGAGCTGAAATTGTGCCACTGCACTTCAACCTGGGTGAAAAGTGAGATCTCGTCTCTAAATAAATACATAAGTGAAAAAAAAGCAATGCTGTCAGAGTTGCAGAGAAAAGGGAATGCTTATACACTATTGGTCACAATGTAATTAGTTCAGCCACTGTGGAAAGCAGTTTGGAGATTTCTCAAAGATCATAAAACAGAACTACCATGCAACCCAGCAATCCTATTACTGGGTATACACCCAAAGGAATATAAATCATTCTAAAGACATATACACACATATGTTCATTGCCACACTATTCACAATAGCAAAGATGTGTATATGTATGTACACCATGAAATACTATGCAGCCATAAGAAAAACAAGAGCATATCCTCTGTAGCAACATGAATGGAGCTGGAGGCCATTATCCTAAGCAAATAAATCCAGGAACAAAAACCCAAGTACCACATATGTTCACATACAAGTGGGAGCTAAACATAGTGAACACATGGACAGAAAAAAGAGAACAATAGACACTGAAGCCTACTTGAGGGTGGAGGGTGAGGATCAGAAAACTACCTATGAGGTACCATGCTTATTACCTAGGAGACAACTGTACAGCAAATCCCCAAAACACACAATTTACCCATGGAACAAACTTGCGTATATGCCCTCTAAACCTAAAATAAAAGATAGAAAAAAAGAGAATATTTAAAATACAGTGAAATGACTGTGGTGTTTTGTTTTGTTTTGTTTTGTTTCTGAGACAGCGTCTCTCTCTGTCGCCCAGGTTGGAGTGCAGTGGTGTGATCTCGGCTCACTGCAACCTCCACTTCCCGGGTTCGAGCAATTTTCCTGCCTCAGCCTCTTGAGTAGCTGGGACTACAGGCATGGGCCACCAGGCACGGCTAATTTTTGTATTTTTAGTCGAGATGGGATTTCACCATGTTGGTCAGGCAGGTCTCAAACTCCTGACTTCAAGTGATCTGCCTGCCTCAGCCTCCCAAAGGGCTGGGATTACAGGCGTAAGTCACCATGCCCAGCCTGAACTAACTATAGTGTAAATAAATCTAATATTTCAGTTAAAAAATAAAAATGACTGTGAGGCATTAGATGCATTAGAACCATGATGAGAAGAATCACAGAAAAAAAAAAAAAACATAACTATAAAATGCAGCTTCCCATTCAAATTTACCACCTTAATCAGAATGAGATCAATTTGATGTATAAGAGTATTTAACCAGATATCTTGGAAAGCTCAACTTGTTCTTGACCATTTTAAGAATTAACAGGAACAAAAGTTAATAACTGACTAAACGCCCAAGGACCTACTTGAGGACAGGCACTCCTGTTTTCACACCCAAAGGTTGCATTTTCCAAGACACCTGTGTGCCACGCCCCCATCTTGTGCCTATAAAAACCCTGAGACCCCAGTGGGCAGAGATAAAAGCGGCTGGATGTAGAGAGGAACACACGGGTGGAAGAGCACACCAATAGGTACCGGCCAACACCAGCAGGCCATCAACCCGCGAAATGAGGAGGAGTTTGGCCCCGGTGGTCTGTGAGAGCCTGGCAGCTGGGTGGCCTGACTCTAGGGGAAAATCACCTTCCCACTCCATCCCCATTCTGGCCTCCCCATCCACCTCGCAGAGAACTACCACTCAACAAAAAACCTTGCACTCATTCTCCAAGTCCACGAGTGATCCAATTCTTCCGGTACACCAAGGAAAGAACCCTGGGATACAGAAAGCCCTCTGTTCTTGTGATAAGGCAGAGGGTCTAATTGAGCTGATTAACACAAGCTGCCTGCAGATGGCAAACTAAAAGAGTACACTGTAGCATGCCCAGTGGGGCTTCCGGAGCTGTAAACATTCACCCCTAGATGCTGCCTAGGGGTCGGAGCCCATGCTCCCCACCACCTGCCCGTCTGCCTGCTCCCCCTAGGGGTTATGAGCAGCGGGGCACCAAAGAAGAGAGCCACACCCCCATTACAAGCCCTGTGAGGGGAACAAGGGAACTTTTCCTGTTTCACTTCAAGTGCCAAAAACATTAAAGAGGGGAATACTTTTTAAAACAAAGTGCAAATGCTCAGGTTCACAGAATATAACGTAAGTTATGTCCACCTTACCAAGGAAATGTTCCTTTTGTTCCATTTTGAAGAAAAGGGTTTTATTAGATTTCAAAAAAAAAAGAAAATATTAACTTTACCTCGAAAATCCAAAATGTACTCCAATTTCCCTCAACAAATTTAGCAAATCTGAATTTTGCAGATGATGTGTATGGCTGACTGAATGATTCTGTAACAAAATGCATCAGTAATAGTATAGAAATGGCATAAAAAATGAAATAAACTTTCCCGCCCCATATGACTATACATTTATGGTTCAGTTCCAAGGTACCCTGGAAACAAAGGGTAAATTGTTTTATAAACAAGAGTTTTCCAAAGAACATGTTAAGTACTACAAAATTATTGGAATGTTTAAGTCTAATCAGAGCTTTAAAGAAGAGTTCAAACGGAAGTTGCATCCATATTCACATCTTAATTAACTCTGGTGATACCATGCACAATAATGGTTTCAGGTTTTCTGCTTAGTACCCAATAAATTCACTTCTATTACTCAAGGTCAAAAATCTACACATCCTGAGTCAATATCACTAAGTGTAGATCTGTCATCCTAAATAAAGAAAAATAAAACATCACATCACTCATAAACCTAATGGCAAAACAGTAGATTTTTTACAACAGTCCAAGATGATAAGGGTTTGTGTGGGAGGTTCTCTGATTCTGTCTGTACATGAGCCAGCCTTCTACTAAGAAAAAGATAGATGGTGGGATGGTGACTTGGAAACAATGTGGCACGGTGAATGCCATGAGCTTGATTATCTCTAGAAATATATCTGCATTCGTTATAATGGGTGGTCTCATGAGTGCATCCGGCTGATGTACCTTACGGAATGTATATTCAACAACTACTTGTGTATTATAAAAACAAGATGTCAACAGGCTTTAGTATCAATACTTAAGAACTGGAAGCAAAAGTTGAGAGGGAAAATAAGATCTGCAACAGAAAGTTTATAAATTATAAGGAACTTTTCCTCTTAGCATAAACCGAGGGAAGAAAAAAGCATGAAGTACTGGTGTCCCAAAGTGTATGAGACTGATTAATGGAATGAAACCTGTTTCTGCATTTGAATCCAAAATGTTGATATCTCAGCTGCAATAGCAACATTTATGTTTCTTTTAAATGGAACGGTGAGTCTTTAATTATTAAACTAATTGTATTTAGCAGATGGTCAAAGAAATGTACTTTTTAAAAGTTGCCCAGAGGGTTATATAAACGAACAAGCTAAAACAGCTGGCAGCTGGTGCATGAAATCAGTAATGAGAAAATGAGCTCTACTGTATCTTTGTTTTCATTGTCTGGTTGAAGACAGTGAAGACAAGAGAAAGAGTGAGAATCAACTTGTAAACTTTACAAATGAGCTGAATGGATTATGTGTATCTAATTAGAAAGAGACAAACCTCCTGGAGTGAGACTGTAACTATAGAAATGGTATGCACTTTTGCTTATGTGTGCAAGTGCACCCATGTGCTGAGGAGAGAGGAATACAGAGACCAAATTCTCTTTGCCGGCTACTTCAACTATTCTGTTGTGGGCAATTCATTGCTTATTTTATGGCTTGGGGAAATCCAAACTACACTTAATCAGAGCAAAATACTTTGAGAGACAGAATAAGCGAGGCTAATGGAATCATGATGATTTGAATACTAATGGTTTTTCCTCGCTTGTTATTGTTTTAAACAATTTCAACAGTTATAATTTCTTGAATAAAAAAATTATCTCTGGGCATCACAGAATTTTTTTAAGACTGCCTAGTAACTATTTCTACCAGAAGAATCACTATCCAAAATTTTCTATTAATTTTTTCACATCGACTATTATGTATGGCCAACTGCAAATATAACTGTATTTAACATTACAAAACAGTTCTCCACGAAAACGTTGTGTCTAGAGAGCACTAAACCTTTAGAGCATAAAATTAAAATATATAATAAAACAAATAAAAATATACTCACTTCCCTAGCCTTATAATCAAAAACTACTATAATAATTTATAAAGGCACAGAGAGTATACTCAACTCTAAAATGAAATAGTCTACGCTCCCAGTGATTGTATGTGGTCACATTTCTTCATAAGGTTTCAGTGCATACAATCGCCACACAAAAGTATAGGGGATCCGTATTTTAATTCATCTTTAACAGAAAAATATGTAATTCGGATGGGGAAAGGGAGAAACACTATTAAAACTTTATGAACTTATAATTTGAATATATAGCTAGAAAATATGAAACAGATTTGTAGTATAGAGATAGCGTGCATGCACTATTTCAGCTCAAGTCAGCTGTTTTGGCTGTTTTGTTTTTTGGGGTTTTATCTTAAGATGAAAATGGTACATGCTGGTCCAACCCATGCTATTTTAGTTTATAGTATTTTATCTTCAGAAGAAAATGATACTCTCAGCTCGAACTTACATCAGTTATTTTTAATGACATGGGATGGATAGATATCTATAAAATCCGAAGCTCTAAGTTTGTCCTGAGATGAGAAAGCGATACCTGCTGTGGGTATCAGTAGTACAATGCAATTAACACTAAATTATTTGGTTTTTGCTAAAAAATGTTTCCCATAGCAAAGAAAACTCTGCCTTTCAGCCTGCAGAGTCAGAGAAATGGTAACAAGATGAATTTATGCCCTGACTAGGGTCTGGGCAAATTATTGTGAACTGTGTACTAGTACTTAAGTAAATATGTTTTACCGTCACAGCAATTTTGGCAAATATTAGATTAAAAGAAAGAGGAATGTCTTCTTTGATGTTGCCAGTACTTCAGTTTCCAGGTCATCACAATCTGGCCTATATTTAAAAAATGTAAGCAAGGTTTTTTTCATCAGCCCAATTTACCTTCTGTTAGTCAAACAGATTCTACATAAATAAATCACAATCATCATTTTAAATTATTTTTCTGTTGTCAGCAATACTTGCTTTTAATCATGCAATATAAAACAATATAAAAAATGTAGATTGTTAGCAATAAGCATTATTTTTCTCTGTTATTTAGGGATCTTGAAATAAACATCTAAATGTTGCTCACAGCAAAACTCTAAACTAAAATGCCCTAGAATAATAAAGATAAGGCTGTCTCATTTCGCAAGGGAAATGTCTGCATTCTTGGGTAAACAGGAGACATGCATAAATCCAGCCTTGCCTTCTCAGGCAGTCTGTGTGACTTGAGGCTGCATGGTCCATTATATTTACTTAAAAATTTGATAAATTTATTGAATAATACTAAATAAAACTTGAATAATACTGAATTGCTTTTGCCTCTAGAAAAGGACATTTTGAATCAAAATATGTTTCATTTCTTTTTCTGTACTTCACTGATCTTTTCTTTCATTGTTTCCTTCTTTCATTTATTCCTTCCTCATAACTTTCTCCCTTTCTCCCTCCATCTTTTCTTTACGATCTTTCCTTCCTTTTCTCTTCCTTCTCTTTTTTTCCTGCAAGGAATTTAAAAACACAATTTAATTCATGTCAGGAAATCTATTGATGGAGAGGTCTTGCATTCTTACTTTTAATCATTTAATGTGTGAAATATTAAACTCATGGAGCTATTATAATAGGGTTTATTGGCCATGAAAAAGAAGGCATGACAAAACCTAAATACTTCCCATTTCCTGAGTCCATAAGGATAAAGAAACCACAGCTGACATATCAACTTCATCTGGATAGGGACATTTTTTCCTAGCAACCCTGCTCAGTTAATTAAAGATATATTAAGCCTTTGAATTACCACTTTTTGTGGGAAAAAAGAGAAATCTTATAGGAAAACAGGAAACAACTTCAAAGGCTTAATGATTTAAGATGAAAGGAAAAGTAATATAATTGTAATACTGCTCATTCAAGTAAGACTATGGAATTTCTAACTATAACTACTTTAGAGTTTCCAAAGCAGGTTATCAGTAACATGAAATCCAGAATACAAGAAAACATAAGTATTTACAATTTAATACTCATTGAAGGTGGTTGAACATTAATGGGCTTAGAAAGATAAGCCTGTAAAAAGAAGTTAACCAGAGAGAAAGTTGTGAAATGTGTGTTTGTTCCCTAGGAGCAATGAGACAAAGGGAAAGGAGACTGTCAGAAAGCCCTGAAGATCATGCAGAAGTATTTAAACGAGTCACCACAAGTACTTAAGAACAGAAAAAATATATAATAAAAGTGGTGTTTAGGCAAAAGCATCTATCTGCAGGATTAGAAAGGAAATTGACTGTGGACAGAAGCAAAGGGGAGTAGAAGTTGGTGAAAGAACTTCCCAATATGAAGTGAAGAGAGCCTAAGTCAGAATGAAAAGTAAGAATATAAAACTAAAAGGTATGATTTCTCTCAAACACATTGCAGAATAAGCTTGTTAGTTGTTGTTGATATATTGGCTAAGAGAAAAAACAAAAAAGTAAACATAAGATTTCAAGCCTAGACACCTAGAAAAATTAATAATGTAGAGGAAATGAACAAGAGGACTGAAAACAATATCAATTTTCAGCATAATGCATATTTCAATGTGTGTGTGTGTGTGTGTTCATATATGTACTTCCAAGTAACTTTTAATTTAGTCTACATCATTAATACCTTGCTGTTTGCTGCTTCTTTCCAGTGTTCTTCCAGTGACGGAATGTATTCATTTATTTAATTTTAATTTATGTGGGTACATAGTAATGGTATATATTTATGGTATAGATGAGAGGTTTTGATACAGGCATGAAATGTGAAATAAGCACATCATGGAGAGTGAGGTGGCAATCCCCTCAAGCATTTATTCTTTGAGTTACAAACAATCCAATTACACCTTTGAGTTATTTTAAAATGTACCGTAAGTCATTATTGACTTTAGTTACCCTGTTGTGTATCAAGTAGTAGGTCTTACTCATTATTTCTCATGATATTTTTGTATCCATTAACCTTCCCTACTTCCTCCTTAGCCCCCTACTACCCTTCCCAGCCTCTGGCAACCATTCTTCACTCTCCAATGATAAAATGTTTAAACATACGGATCCAAGTTTCCACTATATGTCCTCTATGAAATAGATGGCAAATGTTTTTAAATTATATCTTCTAAGGACATCAATATGATAAATACAGTTTTACAGATAATTTTATTTACATTTTTAATTGCTAATCCTTGGGATACACCCTCAATCTAAAGCCCAATCCTTAATAAAGACCTTACCCTTAAAGTCTCTAAGTTCAAACCTTAATGGGTAAAATGCTAAGGATTTTATCACTTTAGCTGTTATTCTTAACCTTTACTACTTGGGCTACGTTCTCTCTTTTCCTCTAGACAATAGATGACTGCAGAAGAAAGGTACTTTTAAAAAGTAAATATTTCTTCCATTGAAAATAATTAGAAGAATCTATGCATGTAATTTCTGAAACTCTAAGTCACAGTTCTGGGCAGATGATGCAAATTGGTATTGATGTCATAAACATACTAAGACCAGTGGCTGATAGCGCTAAGTCTCTAATTTCCTGATTAAGAACTGTTATTGTAAGCTTACTATCTGAAGTACAAGAAAAGACATCAAACAGCTCTGCCCGAAACCACTTTCAGTAACTTGTAAATTAAACTCTCAACCATAAAGAAGCAGGCTCTTTTCCCACTCAGTAATGGATTCTTGATTGATATATACTTTTGTTGATAAAGAATAAGCCCTTACCAAAATTCAACAGTACTACAGGCATACCTTAGAGATATTATAGATTAAATTCAAGAGCATCCCAATAAAGCTAATATCACAAGAAAATGAGTCACACAAATTTATGGGTTACCCAGTGCATACAAAAGTTATGTTTACACTGTACTGCAGTCTACTCAAGTGTGAAACTGTATGGTGTCTAAAAAGCCAATGTACGTACCTTATTTTAAATGATTATTGTGCTTTAAAATGCTAAGAATCATCTGAGCCTTTGGCAAGTCCTAATCCTTTTGCTGGTGGAGGGTCTTGCTTACATGTTGATGGCTGCTGACTGGTCAGGGTGGCGGCTGCTGAGGGTTGGAATGGCGGTGTCAATCTCTTTTATTTTATTTATTTGTTTGTTTATTTACTTATTTATTTATTTACCTTTATTTCTTGAGACAGAGTCTCACTCCATCACCCAGACTGGAGTGCAGTGGGGTGATCTCGTCTGACTGCAACCTCCGCCTCCCAGGTTCAAAAGTTCCTCATGCCTCAGCCTCCCGAGTACCTGAGATTAACGGTATGCACCACCATGCCTGGCTAATTTTTGTATTTTTAGTAGAAATGGGGTTTTGTCATTTTGGCCAAGCTGGTCTCGAATTCTTTACATCAAGAGGTCTGTCTGCCTCAGCCTCCCAAAGTACTGGGATTACAGGAGTGAGCCACCATACCTGGTCAAATTTAGTATTATTTTCTTGAGACAGGGTCTCACTCTATTAACACCCAGACTGGAGTGAAGTGGCATAATCACGGCTCATTGCATCATGAACCTCCCAGGCTCAAACAGTCTGTCTTGCACTTTAGCTTCCTGGGTATCTGGAACTATAGGTGTGCCACACATAACTCACCTAATTTTTTTATTTTATTTTATTTTTTGTAGAGACAGGGTCTCCCTATGTTACACCATCTGGTCTTGAACTCCTGGGCTCAAGAGATCCTCCTACATTGGAATTACAAAGGGCTTGGAATACAGACATGAGCCATCATGACTGACTGCAAACAATCTTAAAATAAGACAACAGCGAGTTTGCCACATCAATTGACTTCTTTCACAAAAGATTTCCCTGTAGTATGTGATGCTGTTTGATAGCATTTTACCCACAGTAGTATTTCTTTCAAAATTGGATTCAATCCTCTTAAACACTACCACTGCTTTATCAACTACATTTATGTAATATTCTAAATACGTTGTTGTCATTTCGGCAATGTTCACAGCATCTTTACCAGGGATAGATTCTATCTCAAGAAACCACTGTCTTCGCTCACCCATAGGAAGCAACTCCTCAGCCATTCAAGTTTTAGCATGAGATTACAGCAATTCAGTCACATCTTCAGACTCCACTTTTAATTCTAGTTCTCTTGCTCTTTCTACCACATCTGCAGTTACATTCTCCACTGACGTCTTGAATACCTCAGTCATCCCTGAGGGCTGGAATCAATGTTTTCCAAACTCCTGTTGATGTTGATATATTGACTTCCTCTTATGAATCACAAATGTTCTTAAAGACAACTAGAATGGTGAAACTTTTCCAGAAGGTGTTCAATTGACTTTTTCCAGATCCATCAGATGAATCACTATCTGTGGCTGCTGTAGCCTTACAAAATATATTCCTTAGAAAAAGAGACTTGAATATTGAAATTTTTCCTTGATCCATGGGCTGCAGAATGGATGTTGTGTTAGCAGGCATGAAAACAACATGACTCCCCTTGGGTAGTCATCATGGCTCTTGGGTAACCAAATGCTTTGTCAATGAACAGTAATATATTGAAAGAAATCTTTTTTTTCTCTCTCTCTGAACAGTAGATTTCAATATTGGGCTTAAAATGTTTATTAAACCGTGCTGTAAACAAACGTGCTGTCATCTAAGTTTTGTTGTGCCATTTGTAGAGTACAGGCAGAGTAGATTTAGCATAGTTTTTAAGGGCTTTAGGATTTTCAGAATGGTCAATGAGCATTGGTTTCAACTAAAGTCACCAACTGCATTAAACTCTAACAAGACAGTCAGCCTGTCTTTTGATGTTTTGAAGCCTGGCATTGTCTTCTCTCCAGCTACAAAAGTTCTAGACAGTATGTTTTCCCACTATGAGACTGTTCCATCTACACTGAAAATCTGTTTTTTAATGTAGCCAAACAACTTCCCCAATTATCTTGGCTGGATCTTCTGGATAACTTGCTGCAGATTCTAAATCAGCACTTACTGCTTCACCTCACACTTTGATATTGTGGAGACAGCTTCCTTCCTTAAATCTCATGAACCAACTTCAGCTAGCTTCCAACTTTTCTTCTGAAGCCTCTTACCTCTCTCAGCATTCATAGAATTGAAGACAGGTAAGGCCTTGCTCTGGATTAGGCTTCAGCTTAAGGGAATGTTGTGGCTGATTTGATCTTCTAGCCAGACCACTCAAACATTCTTCTCATCGGCAAATGGCTGTTTCACTTTATTATGCACGTGTTCACTGGCATGGCACTTTTTAATTTCCCTCAAGGACCTTTCCTTTCCATTCATGACCTGGCTGTTTTTTGTAAGAGGCCTGGCTTTTGGCCTGTCTCAGAGGGTTGTGACATGTCTTCCTCGCTAAGCTTAATCATTTCTAGCTTTTGGTTTAAAGTGAGAGATGTATGACTCTTCTTTTCACTTCAAGACTTAGAGGGCATTGTTGGGTGTTTACTTGGCCTAGTTTTAATACTGCTGTATCTCAGGGAACAGGGAGTCCAAAGGAGAGAGGGAGAGATGGCGGAATGACCAATCAGTGGAGCAGTGAGAACACACACACATTAACGATTAAGTTTGCCATTTACATGGGTGTGGTTTGCGGTGTCCCAAAATAATTACAGTGATAACGTCAAAGATCACTGACCATAGATCACCATAACAGATATAACAATAATGAAAATGTTTGCTTATTTGTGAGAATTGCCAAAATGCCACACAGAAACACATAGTGAACACAAGATGTTGGAAAATGGCGCTGATAGACTTGTTTGATCCAGGGTTGCCACAAACCTTTAATTTGTAAAAAAACACAATATCAACTAAGTGCAATAAACTAAAGCGCAGTAAAACAAGGTATGCTTGTATAAAGTATCCTAGGAAAATCAGCCACGCCAAAGGTAAAAAGTAAAGATAGTGTTTTTATTGATATTTATTAATTGTGCACAAGTGATGAGGAGATATAAAGATTTCAAAATCCTTTAAAAATATTTCATAAAGGTTAGCAATTATCTAAAGATAATGTACAAAGTATATCAAGGCACTTTATGTATTCAAGAAGTTCTCGGTCTAACATAAAGAAATCTCTGTGACGAAGTTTTAATATTATAGTATCTGGCTATTTTATGTATTATTTTCTAGAATTTCACTTAGCCTCATGAAGGGTTGAATTTATAGTGGATGTGCATCATATTAGCATTTTGAAGAATCTTTCAGCATGAAGTTGTAAAAACTATTGCAGATCTTCAGATTTTTTCCTTCCATTTTTCTGATTTCCTGGCAAACAGGCACCAAACCTAAGAGGCAATGTGGTGCAGGGATTAAGGGTATAGACTTTGAAGCCAGAGTTGGGAAATGCATACAGAATCTGAGCTCCACCACTTATTAGCTATGTGACCTTAAGCAAGTCATTTGACCTTCTTGTGTCTCAGGTTTCTCATCTGTAAAAGATGAGAAACAGGAATAACAATAGTACTTACTTCATAGGGGTGCTGTCTATATTCAATGTGTTCAAACTATATTAAAGTGCTCAAGTTTGTGCCTGCCAGATAGTAAGGAATGTAAGTGTTTGTTAAAATCATTATTCTGATAAATCAAGTATCATAAGATTATAAGATTTAATCATAAGGTTTATCTTAGTCTGTAAGATCTACTTTACTTACTAAATGAATCTTCAAGATTTAAAAATACAGACTGGTAAAGTCCCTCGCTCTGATTTATTGAGAAACAATGCTATAAGGAATAAGTTCTTGATCACTAGGTATTGTCATTTCTCTTTAAGAGATAGTACCAGATTTAATGATATTCCCTGTTTTATACTGTGGCAGGTATAAATTCATATGTATATGGTCTGGAATAGTTTCAGAAGGAGTGGTACCAACTCCTCTTTTTACCTCCGGTAGAATTCGGCTGTGAATCCGTCTGGTCCTGGACTTTTTTTGATTGATAGACTATTAATTATTGCCTGAATTTCAGACCTTGTTATCAGTCTATTCAGGGATTTGATTTCTTCCTGGTTTAGACTTGGGAGGGTATATATGTCCAGAAACTTATCCATTTCTTCTAGATTTTCTAGTTTATTGGCGTAGAGATGTTTACAATATTATCTGACGGTATTTTGTATTTCTGTGGGGTTGATGGTGATATCCCCTTTATCACTTTTTATTGCATCTATTTGATTCTTCTCTCTTTTCTTCTTCATTAGTCTGGCTAATGGTCTATCTATTATGTTGACCTTTTCAAAAAACCAGCTCCTGGATTCACTGATTTTTTTGAAGGGTTCTTTGTGTCTCTATCTCCTTCAGTTCTGCTCTGATCTTAGTTATTTCTTGTCTTCTCCTAGCTTTTGAATTTGTTTGTTCTTGTTTGGCTAGTTCTTTTAATTTTGATGTTAGGGTGTCCATTTCAGATATTTCCTGCCTTCAATTGTGGGCATTTAATGCTATGAATTTCCCTCTAAACACTGCCTTAAATGTGCCCCAGAGATTCTGGTATGTTGTGTCTTTGTTCTCACTGGTTTCAAAGAACATCTTTATTTATACCTTAATTTTGTTATTTACCCAGTAGTCTTTCAGGAGCAGGTCGTTCAGTCAGTTTCCATGTAGTTGTGTTGTTTTGAGTAAGTTTCTGAATCCTGAGTCCTAATTTGATTCCACTGTGGTCTGAGAGACAGTTTGTTGTGATTTCTTTTACATTTGCTGAGGAGTGCTTTACTTCCAATTATGTGGTAAATTTCAGAATAAGTGGGATGTGGTGCTGAGAAGAATGTATATTCCATTGATTTGGGGTGGAGAGTTCTGTAGATGTCTATTAGGTCCACTTGGTCCAGAGCAGAGTTCAAGTCCTGAATATCCTTGATAATTTTTTGTCTTGTTGATCTGTCTAATACTTACAGTGGGGTGTTAAAGTCTCTGACTATTATTGTGTGGGAGTCTAAGTCTCTTTGTAGGTCTCTAAGAATTTGCTTTATGAATCTGGGTGCTCCTGTATTGGGTGCATATATATGTAGGGTAGATAGTTTTTCTTGTTGCATTAATCCCTTTACCATTATGTAATGTCCTTCTTTGTCTCTTTTGATCTTTGTTGGCTTAAAGTCTGTTTTATCAGAGACTGGGTTTGTGACCCCTGATTCTTTTTGCTTTCCATGTACTTGGTAAATAATCCTACATACCTTTATTTTGAACCTGTGTGTGTCTCTGCACGTGAGATATGTCTCCTGAATACAGCACACCGATGGATCTTGACTCTTTATCCAATTTGCCAGTCTGTGACTTTTAATTGGGGTATTTAGACCATTTACATTTAAGGTTAATATTGTTATGTGTGAATTTGATCCAGTCATTATGATGTCAGCTGGTTATTTTGCCTGTGAATGCAGTTTTTTCATAGTGTCAATGGTCTTTACAATTTGGTATGTTTTTGCACTGGCTGGTATCAGTTGTTCCTTTTCATGTTTAGTGCTTCTTTCAGGAGCTGTTGTAAGGCAGACCTGGTGGTGACAAAATCTCTCAGTGTTTGCTTGTCTGTGAAGAATTTTATTTCTACTTCACTTATGAAGCTTAGTTTGGGTGGATATGAAATTTTGGGTTGAAAATTCTTTTCTTTAAGAATGTTGAATACTGGCCCCCACTCTCTTCTGGCTTGTAGAGTTTCTGCAGAGAGATCTGCTGTTAGTCTAATGGGCTTCCCTTTGTAGGTAACCCGACCTTTCTCTCTGGCTGCCCTTAACATTTTTTCCTTCATTTCAACCTTGGTGAAACTGAGAATTACATGTCTTGGGGTTGCTCATCTCGAGGAGTATCTTTGTGGTGTTCTCTGTGTTTCCTGAATTTGAAGGTTAGCCTGTCTTGATAGCTTGGGGAAGTTCTCCTGGGTAATATCTTGAAGAGTGTTTTCCAACTTGGTTCCATTCTCCCCATCATTTTCAAGTACACCAATCAAATGTAGATTTGATCTTTTCACATAGTCCCATATTTCTTGAAGGCTTTGTTCATTCTTTTTCATTCTTTTTTCTCTAATCTTGTCTTCTCACTTTATTTCATTAAGTTGATCTTCAATCTCTGATATCCTTTCTTCTGCTTGATTGATTCAGCTATTGATACTTGTGTATGCTTCACAAAATTCTCATGCTGTGTTTTTCAGCTCCATCAGGTCATTTATGTTCTTCTCTAAACTGCTTATTCTAGTTAGCAATTCGTCTAACCTTTTTTCAAGGTTCTTAGCTTTCTTGCATTGGGTTAGAACATCCTCCTTTAGCTCAGAGGAATTTGTTATTACTCACCTTCTGAAGCCTACTTCTGTCTATTTGTGAAACTCATTATCAATCCAGTTTTGTTCCCTTTTTGGCTAGAAGTTGTGATCCTTTGGAAGACAAGAGGTGTTCTGGTTTTTAGAATTTTAAGCCTTTTTATACTGGTTTCTCCCCATCTTCATGGATTCATCTAACTTTGGTCTTTGATGTGGGTGACCTTCTATGGGATCTCTGAGTGGACGTGCTCTTCCTTTCTGTTTGTTAGTTTTCCCTCTAACAGTCAGGCCCCTCTGTTGCAGGTCTGCTGGAGTTTGCTGGAGGTCCACTCCAGACCCTGTTTTCCTGGGTATCACCAGCAGAAGCTGCAGAACAGCAAAGATTGCTGCCTGTTCCTTCCTCTGGAAGTCCAGGACCAGAGGGATTCACAGTTGAATTCTACCAGAGGTACAAAGAGAAGCTGGTACCATTCTTTCTGAAACTATTCCAAACATCAGAAAAAGAGGAAATCCTCCCTAACTCATTTTATGAGGCCAGCATCATGCTGATACCAAAACTTGGCAGAGACATGATACCAAACCTTGGTAGAGATACACAAAAAAAGAAAATTTCAGGCCAATACCCCCGATTAACAGAGATGCAAAAATCCTCAATAAAATACTGGCAAACCGAATCCAACAGCACATCAAAAAGGTTATCCACCATGATCAAGTTGGCTTCATACGTGGGATGCAAGTCTGGTTCAAAATATGCAAATCAATAAATGTAATCCATTGCATAAACAGGACCAATTAAAAAATTACATGATTATCTCAATAGATGCAGAAAAAGCCTTCAGCAAAATTCTATAGCCCTTCATGCTAAAAACTCTCAATAAACTAGGTATTGATGGAATGTATCTCAAAATAATAAAAGCTGTTTATGACAAACCCACAGCCAATATCATACTGACTAGGCAAAAGCTGGAAGCATGCCCTATGACAACCAGCACAAGACACGGATGCCCTCTCTCACCACTCCTATTCAACATAGTATTGGAAGTTCTGGTCAGTGCAATCAGGCAAGGGAAAGTGATAACAAGTATTCAAATAGGAAGAGAGGAAGTCAAATTGTCTTTGTTTGCAGATGACATGATTGTATATTTAGAAAACCCCATCATCTCAGACTCAAATCTCCTTAACCTGATAAGCAATTTCAGCAAAGTCTCAGGATACAAAATCAATGTGCAAAAATCACAAGCATTCCTATACACCAAGAAGAGACAAACAGAGAGCCAAATCACGAGTGAAATTCCATTCACAATTTCTACAAAGAGAATAAAATACCTAGGAATCCAACTTACAGGGGATGTAAAGGACCTACTCAAGGAGAACTACAAACCACTGCTCAAGGAAATAGAGAGGACACAAATAAATGGGAAAACATTCCATGTTATGGATAGGAAAAATCAGTATTGTGAAAATGGCCATACTGCTCGAAGTAATTTATAGATTCAACGTTTTCCCCATCAAGCTACCATTGAGTTTTTTCATAGAATTAGAAAAAAATAATACTTTGAATTTTATATGGAACCAAAAAGAGCATGTGTAGCCAAGATAAACTGAAGCAAAAAGAACAAAGCTGGAGGCATCATGCTACCTGACTTCAAACTATACTACAAGGCTACAGTAACCAAAACAGCATGGTATTGGTACCAAAACAAGTATGTAGACCAATGGAATAGAACACAGGCCTCAGAAATAATGCCACACATCTACAACCATCTGGTCTTTGACGAACCTGACAAAAACAAGCAATGGGGAAAGGATTCTCTATTTAATAAATGGTGTTGGGAAAACTGGCTAGTCATATGCTGACAAAGGAAACTGGTCCCCTTCCTTACACCTGATACATAAATTAACTCAAGATGGATTAAAGATTTAAATCTATGAATCAACCTAAAAGTACGATTTTAAAATTTCTTATCTATTTAGTTCTTTTTAATAATGTGCATTTCTCTGCTGAGATTTCACATGTATTTATTCATTATAAGAATGTTTTTTCTTCACCCCATGAGTATAGTTTTAATGGCTGCTCTCAAATACTTGACTGCTGATAACAACATTTTGGACATTTTGGGGATAGCTTCTTATGCCTATGTTTTATCTTGTGCATGAATTACATTTCTGTGTTTCTTCTCATGTCTCTTAAATTTTAAAATTGTATTTTGAAAATTATAAATAATACCTACAGAGAAAAAAAAGAATTATGCTATATCTACCCGGCCTGTGCTCTATAAATGAAACAATAAAGCCTGGATAGCAATAGCAAAATACAAACAAACAAAAAAAACCTTAAAGGTAAGACCTAAAACCATAAAACCCTAGAAGAAACCCTAGGCAATATCATTCAGGACATAGGCATGGGCAAAGACTTCATGACTAAAACACCAAAAGCATTGGCAACAAAAGCCAAAATTGACAAATGGGATCTAACTAAACTAAAGAGCTTCTGCACAGCAAAATAAACTATCATCAGAGTGAATAGGCAACCTACGGAATGGAAGAAGATGTTTGCAATAAATCCGTCTGACAAAGGGCTAATATTCAGAATCTACAAAGAACTTAAACAAATTTACCAGAAAAAAAACAAACAACCCCATCAAAAGTGAGTGAAGAATATAAACAGACACTTCTCATAAGAAGATACTTATACAGCCAGCAAACATATGAAAAAAAAGCTCATCATCTGTGGTCATTAGAGAAATGCAAATGAAACCACGAGATACCATCTCACGCCAATTAGAATGGTGATCATTAAAATGTCAGGAAACAGCAGATGCTGGAGAGGATGTGGAGAAATAGGAATGCTTTTACATTGTTGGTGGGAGTGTAAATTAGTTCAACCGTTGTGGAAAACAATGTGGAGATTCCTCAAGGATCTAGAACTAGAAATACCTTTTGTCCCAGAAAGCCCATTACTGGGTATATACCCAAAGGATTATAAATTATTCTCGTATAAAGACACATGCATGCGTATGTTTACTGTGGCACAGTTCACAATAGCAAAGACTTGTAACCAACCCAAGTTTCCATCAGTGATAGACTGGATAAAGAAAATGTGGCACATATACACCATGGAATACGATGCAGCCATAAAAAAAGGATGAATTCATGTCTTTTGAAAGGACATGGATGAAGCTGGAAACCATCATTCTCAGCAAACTAACACAAGAACAGAAAACCAAACACTGTATGTTCTCATTCATAAATGGGAGTTGAACAGTGAGAACACACGGACACAGGGAGAGGAACCTCACACACTGTGGCCTGTTGGGTAGTGGGGGACTAGAAGAGGGATAGCATTATGAGAAATACCTAATGTAGATGATAGGTTGATGGTTGCCGCAAACCGCCATGGCAGGTGTATACCTATGTAACAAACCTGCACATTCTGCACATGTATCCCAGAACTTAAAGTATAATAAAAAAGTTAATAAGTATAATCATTTAAGTTTAATTCTAAAATAATTATGAAAGATCAAACATTTTGATCAAATTAATCTTACAAAATATCCTATCTCATTACTTCCTCTCAAATATCTATTGTTCTTTAATCAGTATGGAGAAAAGAGTAGCACATAAAGGATTGTCAGGCTTATTTGATTTAAGTCTTCAAGGGCACTTTTTGCCTATGTTTGGACTCGTCCACTGGTTACTAATTTTTGTTGTTAGCTTTCTAGCTGTCTTTCTGAACCCCTTGTTTCCAGTTCAGACTAAATGACCACACTTGCTACTGTTAAGAGTGTGAGAAGGTCAGCAAGGTCACTTCTTCCCATAGACTCACTGGAGAATTCACACAGAGATAGGCAGCAAGCCTCTCTTGCATTTTTCTTGCAGTAAAATGGAGACTTTGATGACAGTCTTGTGAAATTAACCAATAGGTTCATCTTTTTCATAAGTGTGCATGATTTTTAAATATGTAATTACTTCATCTTTTAAGTTTTATTTCATTTGAAGTTTCAAAAATAGATTAAATGGTCATTGCTAAGTCTAAAAATTTTAAAAATTGGAAATCAACAGAATTAAAAGAGGAAAAATAAAAAATATAAAAAGTCTACATCCAGCAGCATTAAATCATACAGTCATTTATCCCTAGATTTTGAATATACTAAATCACAAGGTGCTTTCTCTATATTGTTGTTTTATTTTCCTTGCAGAAGAGTTAATATATTATCCATTTATAAAGTGTTAGTCACAGCAACAGATCAGTGAAAAACTAATAAGCATAAATTACTGAAAGCTTGATTTAAATGGTAGCATTAAGCAGACTATAACACATGCACAAATACACACATATTTTTATTACCCTCAATGTACTTTATTCCTCTAATATAATCTTATGAATTTGGTGAGATGAAACAAACTTGTTTTAATATATAGAACTGGAATTCTCTAACTTGAATTACAGAATTTTGGCCTTCTACTCCTAAGCAAACACAAAAGACAAAGAAATATTCAGAATTTAAATCTGTCTTTTTAAAAAAGTATTCAATTTGGTATAATTTTTACTATCATAACTAATTCTCTGATGATATCAGTACTTTTGAAGGTCCCTGTGCTTTAGAGATGTTAGTGTTAGATATTTATAATATTTCTCTGAAGAACTCAAAAAGGTTTTAATATGTTATCCGAATAGACACATACAAAAATAAGAATTGAATAAATACTATAATCATTAATTTGCAGATTGACTAACTTTCATTAAGAAGTTCAGTTCAGTGGTAAAGACAGGACTGCAATCAGCATCTGCCTCCTTTTACTCTTTAGGGATTAAAGTACTTTTTGATATGCACTGCTAAATATTAGACTAATCATACAAAAACAGAACCAATAGCTGGTAGTCAGAAAGGTCACAATTGTGATTCTTAGAAACAATTTAGTATCCTGGAAAGTAGTATTTATTAACCGAGCAACATTGATATTGAAGAATCAAGGCATTTTTAAAATTAAAGTATTTTATTTGTTACAAAATAAAGTGAGAAATACACAGCTCCAAGCACTAAGGGATGAATATCAACATGCCACAAAAATTTAACCTACCATATACAATGTTTTTTTGATTCCAAACTTACTGACTACAGAACCATGAATTTAAAGCACTATCAACAATAGGTAATGAAGCCTCAGTCACCATACTGCTCAGGCAAATGTGAGTTTTTGCTTAGCTTAATTTTCAGGTTAACCAAGTATTAAAGAGAAAACTCAGAAAACTCCATGTCGGTGAAAAATCTTTTCAAACTGAGTCTTATAAACTCAGGGAATATAATTCCATTTTTATTTTTTTCTAATGGCTCAGAACCTCCTAGGGTCTTGAGATACTCACTCTGTAATGTATCATCAGTAGCACGAGCACTTGCAGGTTGCTGAAGGGTAACATCCTGGAATTGGGTCATGTCTCTAATCTTCCTCCCCCATATCAAACCCAACACATACACTGCAAGTTGTAATAGTTGACACTTGTATAGTGTATTTTAACATTAATCTATTATTTTTAAAATTATGTGTAAAAGTAGATATCTGACAGTAAAATATCAATCAATAGAAGTGTTGATAATTTCTATAATAATTCCCTGATATGTACATTTTTCTGTCATTTTCCCCTTTTGTAAAAGCCTTCCTATAAAAAGCCCTATCTGATAGCAACACCAGTCTGGAGGACAGACACCTGTAAGTGACAATTAGACTTCAGACAGACTTACTTCTGCTTTTTTTTGTGTGTGTTTTTTTTTTTTAATCTTCCAGGATTTGCATTCTAATTTAGTGTAGTCGAGGTAGCTAAAACTCGAGGTAGTAGCAAGGTTTCAGAAATGAGCCCTTGTCTGAAATGTTATCCAAGTGGCCCCGCTGTTATTTTAAAGCCCAGGTGTCATGAAGCAGTATAGCTAACCACATTGGGTTAGTTTTTGTCAATGGGAACCTGCATTTACTGACACCGACAGTCTCGACTCTTGTAAATATCTCAACAGGAGTAACTTGATAAACCTTTCATCCAATGATGTGTTATAGTAAAAACTGTTTGCTTTGACATGTGCAAACTCCATGGTGAGTGGGAAGGCTTTGAAAGTTACTTTCCAAGTTCAAATACAAGGCTGGTGTTTTATTATTTACAGTCCAACTGGTTTGAATCATAATTCTGTAGTGAAAATATACTCCTTTCCCATTTTCCCAAAATAACAATGAAACTGTGGGTTTTTTAAGTAAAATTTCATGTGTAAATAGTATACTTAGTTCAAAAGAACTCTGTATATTTGAAATCATGTTCTTTGTAGTTATTCTAATTACGAACTCGGGACAAAATCCACATGGCCATGGTCAGTACAGTCTAAATTATCCACTTCTTGGGAAAATACTTTCCATTTTGGTATTTCTTAAGCTCCTATATGTTATTGTCTAAAAGTATTATAAGAACTATGCTTACTTCACAAAAACATGCAAACATATCTTCAATCAACTGCAATCCAAAGAAGATCCAAATTATATACCTTGATTATCCAGAATTTAATTATATAATGCAGTCAATTAAGACCATTTAATTATATACTATCATTAAGAAAAAGTATTTTAAAATTACTTAGAGATGTTGTTTTTAAAATTATTATTAGTTTGAACACATCACTGACTTCCAAGTACATTCTAAGACAGTAAAAGCAAGCTCTTGCGTCTTCTATAATTTTATCCATCTTGCTGAATAATTAAAATTGATGAATAGAAATCTGATTCTGAGGCAGTAAGATTTCAATCATCCAACTAAAGTTGAATTTATATTTACTTTATTATGCTAAGGCAGGCAATAAAATGGGATAATCTTTATTAAAATCATTTTCAACAAGGATTAACAACACAAACATGATTAATTTCAATTAGCTGGAAACTCCTTGCCTTATGATTCTAAGTTAATCAAGATTTTTGATGTAAGCTATTCACATTCTCATACAAAAGCATTCTTATTTGTAACAAATAAGATTTTGATGATCTAAAATAGGTTTCATGCTCTTCTATGTCAATTCGTATGAAGGAAATAACTATTTAATTGTATTAAAATTGTCCTCTTTTTTAAAACAAGAATTAATGACAACAAGTCTGTCATTCAGAAAAAATATTCTCTTTAATACAGTGGCACTTGCCTGCTCAGAAAAGTTCCAATTTTGTTGCTCTTATTGGAATCATCAGTGACCACTATTCTAGTTATCTCAACAAACAGAGTTTTCTCCATTTTCAAAGAAAAATCACTTCCAAGCTGCTTTCAAACACTAGCTCCAAATAAAATTATCCTAAGAGAGTTCCTGAGCACAGGAACCCCACACCAACTACAACACTATAAATATCTTCCAAACACTCAGATCAATGTCAGCAATGGTTTGCAATAAATGAGTCCTAGTGAATTCTAATGGAACTCCAAATCCCACTGGCTGTTTGTAGGCTATCGTCAAATGAAAGTCCCATAACATGATCTAAAATAAAGCTATAGGTTTCTGCAGTCCCAGAAGATTGCCTCTTCTTCAGTTACTTTTCTGTAAACAGAATGCTCACACAGACTTACACATCCGCTACTGAACCACCACCAAATCCAAAGCTCACTGGTACTCATATACAACAAGTTGAGATTTTTCTTAAGAAAAAAAAAATTATTTGATTGACGTTGAGAGCTGCACCATGTTTAGACAGGGTCATGACCCCAGGCATCCATTTAATCAAATTTCTCTGCTGCCTCTCCCACTGGAGCCATCACAACAAGAAACTCTCTCAATGAAAAGGGAGGGGAGCGGGGAGGCATACTTCACATCTCACTTTGTTTACACGCTGTTAAGTAATTATTTCACTCTTCCACCCCCACTGGCCATCAACAGATAAGTCACCTCCTTGGAGACTGAAAAGCCTGTTTAGCTGTATATAGCTCATTTTGCTTTTTCCCTTCATAGTGAAGCTAACTGCCTAGCTTAAAGACTTCTTTGTGGATATCAAAGTATACTCTGTCTGTGCTAATGATCTCACTAATTATAAGTGTATTTATCATATAGATGTCCAGCTTCTCTTTATGTTTCTCCAGCAATCCTTCATGTATAATTTTTCCACCTTCATCACACCACTTCAATCCTTCAGGATGAATACCCCTCCCCATCCACGCATACACAGTAAAATCTGGTTTTCCAAGGAATTGTGTCATTGTTTGAGTGATCAACCTAGTTATTATTTTTCAGGAGTTTTCAACAATACTCTGTTCTTTAATGCAGCTCTTCTCCAGGGCAAAGAGCATAAATGAGGCATGTAGATAATAAAGAATTACAGTTTGCCTTTATTTAATAGCTTTATCAGTCAGACTACTAGAGATGCAGAAAATGGTAACCTATTCATTCAATCTTTTCAGATTGCTGTCCTAAAAAGCAAGAAGGAAAAGCAGGGGCAAGAAAAAAGGCTTATATTCTATCTAATTGCAGTTCAGGAATTGTAGGTGAATGACTTGAAAGCTAGGTATAGGCAGAATCCTCTCAAACACAAATGGAAGCAGATTAGGAAACATACTATGTTTAGAGACTCAAAGCTGAAACGATGTCCCAGGTCTCAAAATCAAAGGTCATTTTTCTTTGGAACTTTCTTTTTTTGATGTTTTTTCAACTTCTGCTGAAGTGAACATATTCAGATCATTTTGTTCATCTTGGGAAATGAGAGATAAATTCAAAAATATTAATGGTTAAAAACAAAACTGCAAGGGGATTAACTTAATAGATTTCTTAGAATTGTTAGTTGAAAAATCAATTTTGAGTACTTTTCCTTATTTTACTTTCAACTTTTACTTTCAGGTTAATGGTCATCTGTGAAAATGAAATTGTTTAAGTGAATGACTTCCCCAATGAGATACTCCTATTATCATATTACATTATTAATAATATGCTCACAAGTACAATATATTCTTCTCTCCCAAGAAGTTTAATGCACGGCAGACACCTAGACTGAGATTTTCATTCTCTCAGTCCTTGTACAATATCCATTATCAAAAGGAATATGGTACCCTGCTTGATGCACAGAGGCAGATTAAAACCAAAGTTAATATGCTTTGTGTATATGTAATTATTTTCATGTTTCAGTATGTAGTCATAGCAAATGACATTTCCGATGAGAAATGAAAAAACAAAGAAATCTGCTGAGAAACAAAGTAACAAATGAGGAAGAAAAAAACAAGTATTGCAATAATGGGAAAAGGTGGTAATTATAAGGAAGATTGAGAAATACACAAATACAGAAATGAAAGTTAAAAATACCAACATAATAATGTAATGTGATTTGCAAAGAAAGACTTGTTCCAGATATCCCTTAAAGTCATGCAGATAAATAAAATAATTAATAAGAGAAAATCGAGAATAAACTTGATATGACACAAAGATCACTGGGCTGTGTCTCAAGAACTAAGTTCCGATGGCTATTTGAGCTACCAAAGACAAGTAATTTCATTTTCTTAGATTCTTTCCTCATCTATAAAATAAGAGCACCAACTAAATGATTTCTAATGTTTCTTATGTATCTTAAACTTAATGACAATTCTGAGATAACTGAAACCACAGAAAATCTTTAATGTTTACAACACTAACTTTTTGTCCTGCCTTTTTTCTTGTACTCGTGATAGCTTCATTGTGTAACAGGGGCAGGGGGGAAATAATCCACACTTGATAACTTTACCACTATTTAATTTTGTCTCTTATTCAAAAACATTGATTCACCTGGAATTGCCAAACAGTGAAAAATAATAGAAATCTCAATCTAACATTTCTTTTTCTCCACAAATTTCTTAAAGCTTAAGGAGAAAGACTGGCCTGAGAATGATGTATGTGTGACTTGGTGAAAAACAAAGCCAGAGGCGGGTAAAGCACCAGAATCTGCAAGTAATGATAAAAGGAGTATTTATAATTAACGGCTCCTTTCCATTTATGTTTCACCATTCATTTTTTAAAATGCCCAATATTTCATAGTGACAACTGAAAGAATATTGGCCAGATGTCCTGAGTGAAGAGGAAGTATATCTTGTTTAGTTTATATCTACTACCAGAGAACTCTTATTTTTTAAAAAGTAATTGTATAATTTTATCCCTCAGGGTGGGTGTTATTACTCAAGTTCAAATCTGTATTTCATTTTCATCCACTCATACAGATTTAAGTGTCTATGATGGTGCCTGGCACACAGTCAACTCTTGAAAAATATCTGCTAAATGAATGAATAGATGAGTAGATGGGTGGATGGATGCATGAACTGATTGATGGTTATTTCCTTCACTTGACTTCTTCATTACACACAAAAGGTAGTGCCATTTGGAATTGGTTTGAACACATCCAACCTGAAATTTACCTCTTTATTATCTAGAAAGTAAAAATTCCTTAATAAATGTATTTATTAGCCATATGTTCTCACTTGTAAGTGGGAGGGAGAAATTGGTTACACATGGACATAAGGATGAGGAAAACAAATACTGGGGAACACAGGAGGGAGAAGGAGGGAGAAGGGCAAAAGATGAAAAACTACCTATTGAGTATTATGCTCACTACCTGAGTGACAGATTCATTCATACTCCAAACCTCAGCATCACCTGATATACCTTGGTAACAAACCTGCATATATACCCTGCTGAATGCAAAATAAAAGTTAAAAAATTATATATATACACATACATATGTGTGTGTGTGTGTCTGTGTGTTGGGGGGGTGGGTTTATAACTTTTTAATTTTTACAGAGTCTCACTCCATCGCCCAAACTGGAGTGCAGTGGCACAATCTTGGCTCACTACAACCTCCGCCTCCTGGGTTCAAGCGATTCTCCTGCCTCAGCCTCCCGAGTAGCTGAAATTACAGGCGCCTGCCACTATGCCCAGCTAATTTTTTGTAGAAACGGGGTTTCACCATGTTGGCCAGGCTGTTCTTGAACTCCTGACCTCATGATTCGCCCACCTCAGCCTCCCAAAGTGCTGGGATTACAGGCGTGAGCCACCACGCCCGGCCAGATATAGATATTTGTAAATGCAAACAAGGGCTACAGATTGCATAATTCTAGGATGCGCAATTTACATTGTATTATGTATAAATGGTGACCAGTGGAGAAGTTCAAATTTTTCAAAAATAGTTACTTGCATGCAAACACTTGATAGAGGTTTTAAAATGAGATTGCAGCAATTCAGTCACATATTCAGGTTCCACTTCTATTTCTAGTTCTCCTGCTCTTTCTACTGTTATAGGAGATAGAAAGAAATTATTTGGGTAGACAGCATAAAAGGATTCCCCAGCAGAAAACTTTCCATCTAACAAAAAGAAGCTCAGAAATCCCTTTCTAACCTCACGCAGTTAGAAATCGCTTCTCTTCTAACCAAGAGCAGCCTGGAAGATTTACCCCAGACAATAAAGCTGCTTCATTTTGGGGGCTCGCCTGGGATTAGAAGGTGAATTTATCAGAAAAGTGAGCAAAGGAGCAGACTCTCTACTTTCATTTCCGAGGCTTCCTGTACTCAGTTTTTATTCTCTCAAAGAACTATTTAAAAAACCGAGAATGTGTTGGCTGATTCATGAGCCATGAGGGCTAGTCACCAGTCTTGAAGACTCAGATGTGAGGCTTGCTGGGCAACACTTAGTCAATCCCCCAGTACCCTCAGGGTGCTAGGAATGTTGGCCCTGTCCAAACAAGTTTCCTTTCATGGAGAACTTTGCCGTTGTGCGGGGCTGGAATAGGTCCTGGAGCACCTGAGGATTTCTGACCAGAGCTACACTCTGGTGTTATCCAAAGGCTCCTAGACAGACCCTAGCCCCCAACTGCCTGACTGGTTGTCAAACATAGGATCTCCAAGCTTTCCTATTACAAATCTTATTTTCCTCCTTTCCTTTCCGTGGTCACCATGTCTCCTATCCCCTCTCTGTATGCAATGCTGCAGGAGATTTTACAATTAGGCAGGCTTAGCAACCAAGCATGCAGGTCAAGGGATTGCTGTTTTTGTGACTTTCTACAGACAGGGGGATTTCATGTGCCGGATCTCAAACACTATTTAATTCCTAATGATAACTCTTCCTGGGGTCGAGTAGGAGGTTACTCCCTACCCCAGTGAATGTCCCTCTCTCCACCTAGGCTATTTCTTTTTACATGTAAGGAGCCAGTACTGCCCAGTCAAACTGGATAGTCCCTCTATGAGGCGAATTAACTTTCTCCTGCTAGGAGGTATGCTATGGGGACAGTTTGCCAAATGTCATCCTTTGTTTAGAGAGCATATGGAGGCAAAGTTACTGCGTTGTATTTCAAGGCTTACAAGCCACCTAGTGGAGTACGAATCCTCCCCCTGGGGAACCTTGTCTGTCCTTTGCCGAAAGCCTCTAGCTTTCCAATTCTTCTGCTTTCCAATTCTTCTCCTTTTCACATCCCTCTGCTAGAGAACAAACTTTATGCTCCCTCTGCAAGCAGGAGAACTCTGCTTTCAGCAGTGAGGAGAAAAATGTCTTCTACAACCAAATTTTAGTCTCGATACTCTCGATAATCTCGATACTCTCTCCATTAGCAGGAAGGCCACCATTCGACCTTTATGTTTTCTTAACATACCTATTGTGCCTACAACTACAATGGTATCTAAATAGAAAGGGGATTTTATGTCTGAAAGTTAACTGGAACCATCACATAGGAATAAATTCTCTAGTCCAGTCTATAATAGCAGAGTATAAAGCTCAGTCCAGTACACTCCCTCAATTAAGGGGCCTTGCTCAAATACAACTGTTACATAATCTCTCCTGAGACCCATCCATCAAGGAGCCATGCAGTTCATACAAGCATTGGAGGTCAAAGGGCAATTACCAGGCAAAGGAATAAGGTTACATAGGCAAAAGTGACTAGCCCCATTGATTTCTTCTTCTGGTACCATGTTTGAGGGTCACACCTGCAACCATGGGGTGGCAATTATTGTGCTGGGACCCAGGGACCAAGGAGGGAGAACAGTCAGTGGGGGCATCCCCACTGTCTTCCCCTCCACCCTGGGTCACACTAAAAAGAACAAGGAGACTGAGGGATGCCTCTTCTCTTGTTTCTTTTCTAGGATGGGTAGCAAGCCATCTTTGGCCTGCACTCCTCTGGAGTACATTTTGAACTCCTTTGACCCCAAAACTGTAAAGAAAAAGCTGCTTATTTTCTTTTGCACAAGGAGACACCTTCTTACCATGGACTTCTTACCATCTTGGGAATGAACAAACCTGGCCTGTGGAAAGGATCCCTCATTTTAATATTATACAACTATTAGACCAAGCATTGCACAACTGACTCAGCCCTCTTAGCAATCAAATCAGGCAGGTCTTTGGAGAGTAGTTCCCCTAAGTCAGAAGAACAAGTTTTGGAGAAACCATTGGAGGTGACTCCTAAGTGCCCCAATCCTTCCAGTTTCCCTCATCTGGGTCCCCTTTCAACTGCACCATCAGCTTCTCCAGCTCCACCATCTTCAAAGCTCCCCATTGCCCCAGTTTCAATACTCCTCCTACAAGAAATGCCAAATGGAAGGGGCACCACTAGTGTACCAGTTCCCTGCTTATTGCAGGACCTTAGACAAATAAAGGGGGATATATGCAGGTTCTCTGATGACCCTTATAAATATACACAGGCTTTCCAAAATGTAACCCAAGTGTTTAATCTTACATGGAGAGATGTTATGTTGCTTCTAGGCCAAACCCTCACTGCAGCTGAAAAGCAGCCAGCTCTTCAAGCAGCAGAAAAGTTCAGAGATGAACAATATGTCCCTATAGTAGAACAAAAAGGAAAAGGGGAGATAAGGAAAGTGAGGAAATAACAGAAAAACCATTCCCAGTAGGTAGAGAGGCTATACTTCTTGACAATCTTGACTGGATGACCTGTGACCCCATAGATGAATGGAAAAGGAAACACTTTTAAATGTGCATATTAGAGGGCCAAAGGATGAGGACCAAACCCCTTAATTACTCGAAACTGTCCTTGTTGAACCAGAAAACAGATGAAAATCTCCCTGCCTTTTTAGAAAGGCTGAGAGAGGTTTTAATAAAACACACCTCCTTATCTCCCAATTCAATAAAGAAAAGGTTCATTACTCAGAAAGCCCCTGATATTGGGAGGAAGTTGCTTAAACAGGCCCTGTTTAAAATTCTTTCTAGTTTTTCTCACTCTCAAGTTGAAACTTTGCAGTGTGTAAATGACAGTCTCTTCTGTGCCTAATAATAACAATATTATGTTTTGGTTGGGACCAAGGAGGTCTCAGGAAGGCACTAAGACCCTCTTCAATTTCTTAGCTGAAAGGGGATATAGGGTCTCAAAGTCTAAAGCTCAGCTCTGTTAGACTTCAGTAAAGAACCTCAGTCTAGTCTTATTAGAAGGAACTAGAGCACCAGGTGAGGAGAAGATTAAGCCCATTTCCTTTAACAGTTAAAGGGATTATTGGGCATTGCTGAATTTTGCAGACTGTACCTGGGTACAGGGAAATGGCTCACCCTTTATACCACCTCATAAGAAAAACTCAAAAGGTTAAAACTCACCCCCTCCCCCACTTGGGAATCTGAGGCTCAAAAAGCCTTTAACCAGCTAAACCAAGCCTTACTTAAAACACCAGCCCTCATTCTTCCCATAGGGAAAGTATTCAGTCTCTATGTATCAAAAAGGAAGGAAATGGCCCTGGACGTTTTAACTATGGCTTGAGGTCTGGCTCAACAGCCAATGGCTACTTAACCAAGGAACTTAACTTAGTGGCTAAAGTATGGTCAGCCTGTCTCCTGCAAACCGCAGTTGCAGTAGTGGTTTTGCTGGTGCCAGAGGCCACTGGGTTAACCATGTGAAATAACTTAACTGTTTACACCCCCACAATATAGCGGGACTGCTGTCCTTTAAGGAAAGGCTTTAGCTAACAGACAATTACCTCCTCAATTATCAAGCTTTGCTGCTAAAGGGATCTGCAATCCAGTTGAAAACCTGCCCTTGCCTGAGCCCAGCCACTTTCCCCTCGAGAAAACTGGAGAACCTAAACATGATTGTGAACAGGTGAAAACTGGGGGAAAAAATGGTAAGAATCACTGCTTATAGTCTCTGTAATGTTTTAATTAATGAAAAAGGATTTTCTTAAAGAGCACTCAGCTTAATTGAAAGTTGATATTCAAGCTATGGGTATATTTTAAAGGCCTTTATGTTTTTCTCTTCATAGATCTAGTTTTCCTGGAAAAGGTTTTTTTCTCCGTTGACTGTATTACTTTTTTTCCTGTGTCTTGACATTCTTGGTGCACGCATGAAAGATCCTAAAATAACTTCTGGTGTCCTTGGACTCCTTGGGAAAACAGAAAAGGTGCCACAAATCCCATTTTGGAAAAAAAATCTCTGTTTTCCTCATGGAACTCCTGGAATTAGAGGTGAATAAGTATCTCTCAAAATCTGTCTTTGTCTTCTGGTTGTGCTTGGTTACTAGGCCCTGGAAACTGTCTTCCTAGCCCTGTTCTTAAAGGATCTCACCAGCAGGCCAATAATCCAATTGGCAAATTAGCAAATGAAAAATCTTGTAACTACTGGATCTTCTTCTGTTTGTCTGTGTGGTTACCTATGTGTTATGCATGTAATGCCTACTTAAAAAGAGCTCTAATTAATTTTCCTAAGAAAAATAATCACTTAAATCAAATATTTTTAAGAGAAAAGTAAAAGCTGTGGTACCTTTCAGTTCACACAACTTTAATCTTTAAAAAGAAAAACAGTGCTAGGAATTATTGGTAACATACAAATGTCTTCAAGGTGTAAAAATGTGATCTAAATTACACAACTCAGATACTAGGTTTGCTAAATGTTTTAAGGTTGTAACTGCTTCTTTGGCCTTTAAAAACTGTCACCTTACCTGCTTCACAATTGGTAAGGCCTAGGAACATACGGAATTAACCATGACCCTAACTATGCTGAAAGGAGTCAAACTTTATCTGCATCTAGCACATAATTAAAACAGTCTATCACGTTTTACATTGAAGTTAAAAATTGCTAAGAGCTATGACATGTAATTGAGACTACTGAACATGGATTTGCATACAAGGTGTGTAAAAAAACAGTAAAATATATTTTTAGTTAAAGATTATAAGAATGTACGTGGACATGTACATTCTGCCTATAAATAAAGAAGTGTCTTAAAGTAGAAGGTTTAAGCAAATTGTGAAAAGATTATAAAAAAAAAATCTTGCAAAGGAAACTCTGTGTGAACCTATTAACTAAATTCAGAAGGGTATTATGTGTTTTTTTTCTGTAAATTAAACTTTGAAATAAAAGCACAACAAGGTTTTCTTAAAATTCCAATCCTGTCTTTAGCAAAACTTGTCAAGGATTATAACGGGAATGTAAAAATCTCACCTCATGGTCAAACTGGTTAAGATTGAATAGAATTGTCTATAAGATTTCATTTAAAAATTAGGGTTAACATTAATAGCAAATTAATGCAAGGGTAAAATTTAACTTTCTCTCTTGAACATGATTTTCATGTAATAGAAAAGACTGATGAATGGTTTTTGCTTTTTCAAATTTTCGACTCATCATTTTGGAAAAATAAGTAACTTATGGTAATCTAAAATTCTATTTCATAATATCAAGTGTTTTAAATTTTGAACGTATTTAACAGGCTTCCCAAAATCAAACTTTAGTCTCAATGTTGTCTTTCCTGAGCCCTAGCTTTTAGGTGCTACAGAGGGCCCCTGGAGTATCTGGAAGAGAGGTAAACAGGATTATTTAACATGTCTGGGCACATGGAATTGCCAAAATGATGTCTAATGCACTTCAGGTTATATCTTAGAGAATAATATATGTTCCAAAACTGTATGGGATGTCTAAGGTTTTAGTGGTGAAATATATGCTATTAATCACAATAAAGATTGTTATGTTGGGTTATTGTAAGCCAATGGTAATAATCAAATTTGTCAATCATGCTCTTAACTGTAGCCATCCTGGACATTTTGTCATTTACAAACAATTTTTATATTGTTTTCATCTTGTTCAAAATAAAAAATAGTTACTAATCATCCGTGGAATTTTAATAGGTTCTCTTAACTGCAGGTTTCTGATAACAGAAAAATGTACAGGACTCATAAAAAGCTGAAATGTTTACAAATATCAAGCAGAATGAGAGTTAACAGAATGGACTGAACTAATAGAAAACTAAAGCAATTTTTCAACTTAATGCTTGGAACATTGCTGACCTTCAGGGAAACTTGTCTTGAGCTAGCTACAGCCTTTAACAACTAAGTAAGCTATACTCCTGTAAACAAGGTTTGAAAAATTTTTGTTTGCACTGCCTGGTTCCTCTAGAATTCAGAAACTGGTTGTAAGTATTCTTGACTTGTAACAATATAGTTGTTTGCATCAGTGCAATAAGAATCCATTTTATTTTGCAACAGAACACAATTGGAAAAACTGGTTGTTTTACCAAGACTTCGACTGAAAGGACGTATTTCCCTTTAAGGAGTCAAGCTTGACTTGCAAAGCCAATAAAAGCCCCTTGGGAAACTGGCCTCACACCTTGTCTACACAGCCCCTGTGCAGACAGGGTTCCTAACCTACAGTGAGTAAAGAATGTCACTTTCTAACAGGCCTAGGAACCCCATGCTCTTGGAACCTCAAGAAAAAAGAAGTTTACCCAAATTCAGAGGTATTTGAAAGTACAAACCCATGACTGGGTTTGGCTTTAAAAAGCCCTATCTGAGATTCCTTGTGGAACAGAGTTCCATAAAAGCCAATCAAAAAGGCCTATGTAAAGGTGATCACTCTTGCTGTGCTTTGTGCAAATACTCAGGCCAAGTATAAGACAAGTTTATTTTGCAAACAGCTCAGTCCTATCATAAGTTGTTTTTAACAAAATTGAGGACTAGAGAGAGAAAAATTATGTCTTAAAACTTTTCATAAATCTTCTATTAACTTCTAGTCTCATTAGTTGTTTACAAGTTTTTGCCTACATTTTCTAATTCCTGTGAGCCAACCATGAATCTCCAGCTGTGTCTCAAAGAAAACAAAAAGGGATGGGTAATGTAGAAAATCTTGAACAATGTTCTAGTTCTGGGCAATTATCTTACAAATCCTGCCAGATAACCTATGATCCAGAGGTTTCCTTTTCTGGAGAAAGTAAGACCAAGGAAGCTGAGCAAAGCCAAGCCCTATACACCCACTTACAACAGCACTAACCATCTAAATGGTTCACAGGTATCAAACTCTGTTGTCATGGTTGTGGCCTACAGTGTCCCCGCTAATAATGATAGTCTTAATACTCACAGTTGGACCTTATATTCTTTTTTTTTTTTTTTTTGAGATGGAGTCTCACTCTGTTGCCCAGGCTAGAGTGCAGTCGTGCAATCTCAGCTCACTGCAACCTCTGCCTCCCAGGTTTAAGCAGTCCTCTGCCTCAGCCTCCCAAGTAGCTGGGATTACAGGCACCCACCACAACACTCTGCTAATATTTGTATTTTTAGTAGAGATGGGGTTTCACCATCTTGGCCAGGCTGGTCTTGAATTTCTGACCTCACGATCCACCTGCCTCAGCCTCCCAAAGTGCTGGAATTACAGGCATGAGCCACTGTGCCCGGTCTTGGACCCTATATTGTAAACCTCCTTGTAAAGTTTATCTCTTCTCGCATACAAGCCATCAAGTTTCAGATGGTGCTGCGAATGGAGCTGAAAATGAAAATGCCATTTACGTCTACCAGGGACACTTAGATCGACCTCAGGAGGAGCCCTATTTGCTGTTCCCCACACAACACCCCCCTCCAGCAGGAAGTAGCCAGAATTCATCACCCAACTCCCCCTAACAGCAGTTAGGTATTCCATTCCTGAGAGGGGAAATAAGTTGTAGAAGATAGAAATTATTTGGGTGGACAGTTCAAGTAAAAAGAGTCCCCTGCAGAAAACTTTCCTTCTAACAAAAAGCATAAATAGCTCCCTTTCTAACCTCATGCAGTTCAGAGAAATCACTTCTCTTCTAACAAAAGGCAGCCTGGAAGATCAGGCTGTAAAACACAGATAATCAACTCCGGGAGGGCGGAGCAAGATGGCTGAATAGGAACAGCTCCAGTCTCCAACTCCCGGAGCGAGCGACACAGAAGACCGGTGATTTCTGCATTTTCAACCGAGGTACTGGGGTCATCTCACTGGGGAGTGCCAGATAATCGGTGCTGGTCAGCTGCTGCAGCCCGACCAGCAGAGCTGAAGGAGGGCGAGGCATTGCCTCACCTGGGAAGCGCAAGGGGGAAGGGAATCCCTTTTCCTAGCCAGGGGAACTGAGACACACAACACCTGGAAAATCGGGTAATTCCCACCCCATTACTGCACTTTAAGGAAATGGGCACACCAGGAGACTATACCCACACCTGGCCGGGAGGGTCCCACGCCCACGGAGCCTCCCTCATTGCTAACACAGCAGTCTGCGGCGATCTAACTGCAGGGCAGCAGCGAGGCTGCGGGAGGGGCGCCCACCATTGCTGAGGGTTAAGTAGGTAAACAAAGCCACCGGGAAGCTTCAACTGGGTGGAGCTCACAGCAGCTCAAGGAAACCTGCCTGTCTCTCTAGAATCCACCTCTGGGGACAGGGCACAGCTAAAAAACAATAGGGGAAGCAGCAGAGGCCTGTGCAGAC
>NW_012119633.1:614137-632885 GCF_000951035.1 Colobus angolensis palliatus | reverse complement strand
CAGCAAAAAAAAAAAAAAAAAAATCAACTCGGGCACAGAAGGAGCGGGGAGTCTCCTGGGTGAGTACCAAACTTCACACTCATACAATGAGCCCCAGTGAAAACAGTGGGCCTTAATAAGCACATTCCTTTCCCCTTAGGTCCACTAAGATAGGGAATCTAGAAGCAGACATAGGCACACTAAGATAGGGAATCAAGAAGCAGACACAGGGGCGATGCCTGTAGCTGTAAGAAGATGTCTGGGAACCAACACAGAAACTCTCCCTCCCAGATAAGAAAAAAAAAAAAAAGGAGCATGGAGCAGGACAGACTGAGTCTGCCTACATGATCAAGGAATGGGGTGAGAGCTGATAGAAGAACTCTGCTCTAAAAAGATAGCACACCTTGTCCCAACTAAATCTTTGGACCTTAGGATGATAAGACACCTCATCCTCACTAGCCCACTTATAAAATCCCTGACATTTTTATTACAACTTGGTAACCCACTTCGGAGCCCTCTCTATGACAGAGAGCTGTTCTTTTCTTTTGCCTATTAAACTCCTGCTCCAATCTCACTCTGTGTTTGTGTCTATGTGTGTGTCCGTGACCTCGATTTCCTTGGCTGTGAGAGCAAGAACTTCGGTATTTACTCTAGACAACTAGGCAGCTTCACTACAACATCTGCAGTTACATCTTCCAGTGAAGTCTTTTGAATACCTCAGTCATCCCTGAGGGCTGGAATCAAGTTTTTACAAACTCCTACTGATGTCGACCTCCTCCTGTAAGTCACAGGTGTTCTTAATGGCAACTAGAATGGTGAATCTTTTCCAGAAGGTGTTCAACTGACTTTTTCCAGATACATCACAGGAATCACTATCTGTGGCCACTGTAGCCTTACAAAATGTATTCTTGGAAAAAGAGATTTGAACATCAAAATTACTCCTTGATCCATGGGCTGCAGAATGGATGCTGTGTTAGCAGGCATGAAAACAACATGAATCTCCTGTACATCTCCATCACGGCTCTTAGGTAACCAGATGCTTTCTCTATGAACAGTAATATACTGAAAGAAATCTTCTTTTTTCTGAACAGTGGGTTTCAATAGTGGGCTTAAAATATTCAGTAAACTGTGCTGTAAAAAAAAGTGCAGTCTGTCACCCAAGTTTTGTTGTGCCATTTGCATAGCACAGGCAGAGTAGATTTAGCATATTTTTAAGGTCCTTAAGATTTTCAGAATGGTAAATGAGCATGGTTTCAACTAAAGTCACTAACTGCATTAGACTCTAACAAGAGAGTCAGCCTGTGTTTTGACGTTTTGGAGCCTGGCATTGACTTCTCTCCAGCTACAAAAGTTCTAGACAGCATGTTTTCCCACTATGAGACTGTTCCATCTACACTGAAAATCTGTTATCTAACGTTGCCAAACAATTTCCTCAGTTATCTTAGCTGGATTCTAAATCAGCACTTGCTGCTTCACCTCGCTCTTTTATATTGTGGAGACTGCTTCTTTCTTTAAATCCTCATGAACTGACTTTGGCTAGCTTCCATCTTTTCTTCTGCAGCTTCTTACCTCTCTCAGCATTCACAGAATTGAAGAGAGATAGGGCTTTGCTCTGGATTAGGCTTTGGCTTAAGGGAATGTTGTGGCTGATTTGATCTTCTAGCTAGATTACACAAATTTTCTTCATATCAGCAAAAGTCTATTTTACTTTCTTATCATCTGTGTGTTCACTGATGTGGCACTTTTAACTTTCCTCAAAAACTTTTCCTTTGCATTAAGATCTGGATAGTTGTTTGGCATAAGAGGCCTAGACTTTTGCCTATCTTAGAGGTTTTCCACAAGCTTCACTAAGCTTAATCATTTCTCGCTTCTTTTTTATCACACGGAGTCTTGATGTGTAACCCAGGCTGGAGAGTAGTGGCACAATCATGGCTCACTGCAGCCTCTACCCCCTGGGCCCAAGTGATCCTCCTATTTCAGCCTCCCTATCAGCTGGGACTACAGGCATGAACCCATATGCCAAGGTAATTTTTTTAAGTTTTTTGTAGAGATGAGGTTTTGCTATATTGCCCAGGCTGGTCTCAAACTCCTGGGCTCAAGTGATCCTCTAGCCTAGGCCTCCCAAAGTGCTATAATTAAACGTGTGATCTAAGGCACCTGGCCCATTTCTAGCTTTTGATTTAAGGCTAGAGACATGTGATTTTTCCTTTCACTTAAACACTTACAGGCCCTTGTTGGGTCATTAATTGGCCTAGTATTAATACTGTTGTGACTCAGGGAATAGGGAGACCCAAGGAGAGAGAGAGAGACTAAGAAATAGCCAAGCAGTAGAGCAGTGAGAACACACACGTTTATTAACTTACCATTTTACATGGGCATGGTTTCTGGTGCTCCAAATCAATGACAGTGAGAATATCAAAGATCAGTGATCACAGATCACCATAACAGATATAATAATAATGAAACCATTTGCAGTATTGCAAGAATTACCAAATGTGACACAGAGGCACAAAGTGAGCAAATGCTATCAGAAATACACTGTTGAAACACTTGCTTAATGTGGGGTTGCCACAATTTGTTAAAAAACAAATATCTGAGAAGCACGATAAAGTAAAGTCCAATAAAATGAGGTATGTTTTCACACCACCAATCTTCTACTATAAGTTTTGAAGTTGATAATGGATCATATGTTAAAAAAAGAACCAAAAGAACATAGATATAAATAATAGTGTAAAGACCCATGTATTAAATCATTTAATTCTAATAATAACCCTAGGATACAGGTCTGCTATTGCCCCCAGTTTACAAATGAGGAAAGTGATATTTGAAATGGTTAAATTACTTTCCAAGTTTCACAGGTAGTAATGGTAGGACCTGCATTCAAGTTGAGTTACTGTTTTCTTCAGAGCTCATACCTATGGCCACTCAGTTGTTTTGAATTGAGAAATGAAGAAATGTCAAGTGGAGTATAATTCATTCCAGGCACCATTCTTTATGCAGTTTCATTTACTTTGAATATGCTCCATCCCAAAACTTCTACTGACTATGTAACTGAAATCTCCTGTGCAATGTCATATTAAGGTACAGATCTACTTTCATCCTAAACAAAAACATTGTAACTATTTGTCTTTTAAAAATAAGCAACATTGCATTTACATTTCAGCTTTTCTAGAACTAGATCTACAAGCTTTTTAACGTGAGTTTTTAAATTATTATAACTGATATAATAATAGTACAAGTTTATAGGGTGCAGTGTGATGTTTCAATACATGTATATATTGCATAATAATCATATCATGGTGATTAGCTTATTTCAATGTTGTGATAACATTTCAAGATTCTCTCTTCCAGCTACTTTGAAATATATAATACATTATTATTAACTATAGTCACCCTACTGCACAATATAACACCAGAAATTATTCCTCTTATCTAGCAGTACCTTTGTACCAGTTGAACAATTTCTCTCCATTCCCACTCCTCTCCCACTTCACCAGTCTCTAGTAATCACTATTCTACTCTGTACTTCTAGGAGTTCTCTGAGAGGGACAGAACTAATAGGAAAGTTTATTGAGTATTAACTTACACAATCACAAGGTCCCACAATAGGCTGTCTGCAAGCTGAGGAGCAAGGAGAGCCAGTCCAAGTCCCAAAACTGAAGAACTTGGAGTCCAATACTCAAGAGCAGGGAGCATCCAGCAAGGGAGAAAAATGTAGGCTGGAAGTCTTGCTTTTCAGGTTTTTCTGCCTGGTTTATATTCACTGGCAGATGATTAGATTCTGCGCACCAGATCTGCCTTCCTCAGCCCACTGACTCAAATTTTAATCTCTTTTGGCAACACCCACACAGACACACCCAGAATTAATACTCTATATTCCTCAATCCAATCAAGTTGACACTCAGTATTAACCATCATAAGTCCACCCCTTGTCAACTTGAACCCATAGACATGTCCTGAGATCATACATAATCTTCAAATAAAGAAAATAGTGAGGTCATAATTACGCCTAACATAATACAACTATCCTTCATACAACTGAAATGGCACCAACCCAAATACTATTACATAAAGTTAACAATACTTAAATGCTGATATGGAGTCAATAAATCTCATGTTACATGATAAAGGAACAGGAAATAAAATCAAGATATTTTCTTAGTACAAGTGTATACATGCATAAACATGTTTTTAACAAAAGGAGGAAATACTCATGACACAATCCTCGTTTCTGCAGCTGGTACATAATTGTAGCTGGTAATGATGACTACCTTCTTCTACTACACATTCTGTATTCCTGTTGCCTTCAGCAAGCACCTCAGCAGGTTGTGTTCTTTTTTCCTGGTAGAGTGACCTAAACCTTCATTCCTGAAGGGTCTGGATCATTTGTAGTCCTGCCTGGATTGGGCTGTCATAGTTTCCCATTGACCTTAATCACAGAGCATGGTAATACTAAGAGACGCCCTAATGGATCTCCTGTATTCCATGCATACTCTTCCTTACCTCTGTTGTGGAGTAATAGACTGATTTCATCTTGATAGTCTGCGTCAATCACCCCTGCCAACACTGTAACTCCCTTCTCAATCTGTTAACTTAAAGATAGGAGGAGCCCAAAGTGTCCAGGTGCCGAACTTCACTTCTAGTTCAATGGAATTGTTGTTGTGTCTCCTGATGGCACCATTCCTCCCTCTGGAGCTAAGACCTCTAGACCAGCAGAACGTAATGTCGCGGGAACAGGAAGCAAATATTTCGCTAGTAGATCACTAGCAGTGATGGTGACTGGTGCCACTTCCACTTCCACCCCTTGATTCCTGGACCCATGAATCCTGGCTATGAGAGAAACAGTACCATATATTGGATGCTGATTCAGAGCATACATGGCCTTCTGGAGAACTTATCCCCAGCCTGGCAGAGCATTGTCACCTAGTTGGTGTTGTAATTGTGACTTCAAAAGACCATTCCACCGTTCTATCAATTCAGCTGCTTCAGGATGATCGGGAACACAGTAAGACCAGTGAATTCCATAAGCCTGAGCCCACTGCTGCACTTCTTTAGTCATAAAGTGAGTGCCTTCATCAGAGGCAATGCTGTGTGGAATATCGTGATGGTGGATAATGCATTCCATGAGTCCACGGATGGTAGTCTTGGCAGAAGCATTGCATGCAGGAAAGGAAAACTCATATCTGGAGTAAGTGTCTATTCCTGTGAGGACAAACCTCTGTCCTTTCCATGATGGAAGAGGTCCAATATAATCAACCTGCCACCACGTAGCTAGCTGATTACCCAAAGGAATGGTGCCATATCGAGGGCTTGGTGTTGATCTCTGCTGATGGAAAATGGAGCACTCAGCAGTGGCCATAGCAAGATCAGCCTTGGTGAGTGGAAGTTCACGTTGCTGAGCCCATGCATAATCTCCATCCCTGCCACCATGGCCTTTTTGTTCATGGGCTCATTGGGCAATGACAGGGGTGGCTGGGGAAAGAGGTTGAGTGGTATCCAGAGAATGGGTCATCCTATCCACTTGATTATTAAACTCCTCCTCCACTGATGTCACCCATTTGTGAGCACTCACATGGGATACTAATATCTTCACAGTTTCTGACCACTCAGAGAGTTCCACACACATACCTCTTCCCTAAATTTCGTTGTCACCAATTTTCCAATCATGCTTTTCCCAAGTCCCCGACCATCCAACCAAACTATTGGCTATACCTCATGAATCAGTATATAATCGCACATCTGGTCATTTCTCCTTCCATGCAAAGTGCACAACCAGGTGCACTGCTTGAAGTTCTGCCCACTGGGAATATTTCTCTTCATCGCTGTCCTTCAAGGATGTCCTCGAAACAGGCTGTGGTGCTGCAGCTGTCCATTTTTGGGTGGCGCCTGCATATCGTGCAGAACCATCTGAACCAGGCCCTAGTCTTCTCTTCCTCAGTCAACTGATCATAGGGAACTCCACATGAGGCCATTGGTGCAGGCTGGGGGAGAGAAGGCAGGGTGGCTGGAGTGGAGAATATGGGCATATAAGCTACCTCCTCATGTAACTTACTTGTGCCTCCAGGACCTGCCCGAGCAAGCCCAATCACGTATATACAACTTCCATTTGATGATGGAATGCTGCTGTGCACAACCCACTTTACGGCTAGATGGTTCAGAAAGTACCCAGTTCATGATAGGCAGCACAGGTCGCATGGTGACTTGACCCATAGTCAAATGTTCAGTTTCCACCAAAGCCCAGTACTAGGTCAAGAGCTGTCTCTTAAAAGGAGAGTAGTTATCTGCAGAAGATGACAGGGTCTTGCTCCAAAATCCTAGAGGCCTTTGCTGTGGTTCCCCTATGGGAGCCCACCAAAGGCTCCAAACAGCATCCCTATCTGACATTGAAACCTCAAGCACCATTGGATCTGCTGGGTCATATGTGCCAAGTGGCAGATGGCTTGCACAGCAGCCTGGACCTGTTGCACAGCCTTCTTCTGTTCTGGACTCCACCCAAAACTGGCAGCCTTTGGGGGTCACTGGGTAAACGGGCTGGAGTAACACACCCAAATGAGGAATGTATTGCCTCCAAAATCCAAATAAGCCTCCTAGGCATTGTGCCTCTTTCTTGGTGGTAGGAGGCTCAAATACAGCAATTTATTTTCTACTTTAGAATATCTCAACAGGCCCCAAACCACTAAATCCCTAGAAATTTCAGTGAGGTAGATTGTCCCTAAATTTTAGTCAGATTTATTTCCCATTCTCTGGCATGCAAATGTCTTCAATGTGTTTACTACTTCTTGTGCACTGGATCCAATCAGCATAATGTCATCAATGTAATGGACCAGTGTGATATCTTGTGGAAGCAAACAGGGTCTAAGGGCTCTCCAAATAAGATAACGACAGAAAGATGGAGAGTAGATATACCCCTGCAGTAGGAGAGTAAAAGTATATTGCTGTCCTTGCCTTCTGAAGGCAAATTGCTTCTAGTGGGGCTTATAAACAGGAATGGAGAAAAAGGCATTTGTACAGTCAATGGTTGTGTACCAGGTACCAGGAGATGTGTTATTTTGCTCAAGCAATCAAACCATATCTGGTACAGCAGCTGCAATTGGAGTCACCACTTGGTTAAGATTACAGTAATCCACTGTCATTCTCTAAGACCTATCTGTCTTCTGCACAGGCCAAATGGGAGAATTTAACAGAGATATAGTGGGCATCACCATCTCTGTGTCTTTCAAGTCCTTGATGGTGGCACTAATCTCCGCAATCCCTTCAGGGATGTGATATTGTTTTTAATTTACAATTTTCTAGGTAGAGACAGCTCTAAAAGCTTCCATTTGGCCTTTCTCACCATAATAGCCCTCACCCTACCAGTCAGGGAGCCAATGTGGGGCTTCTGCCAGCTGCTAAGTATGTCTATGCCAATTATGCATTCTGGCACTGAGTAAATGACCACAGGATGAGTCCAGTGACTCACTGGACCCACTGTAAGTCAGACCTGAGATAAAACTCCATTAATTACCTGACCTCCATAAGCCTGTACTTTAACTGAAGGATCACATTGACATTATGAGTTGCCTGGAATCAACATCAGCTCAGAGCCAGTATCCAGTAGTCCCCAAATGCCTGACCATTTCCCTTTCCCCAGTGCACAGTTACCCTGGTAAAAGGCCAGTGGTCTCCTTGGGGAAGGATGGGAGAAAGATTCACAACATAAATTGTTGATAGTGTAGTGTGGTCCTTCCTCAAGGGGACCTGGCCTCCCCTTCATTCAAGAGGTTCTGGTTCTGTAAACTGGCTCAAGTCTGGAAATTCATTAAGGGGGCACGGTTCTCTGATTTTATAATTCAATTTAGTATTTTGTCCATTCTACCTACAAGTTTTCTGTTTGTATAATTTAAGAAGGAATGCAGTAGACTTCCTATCAATTTCACTTCTAGGAATACTGTGATTAATTAGCCAATGCCAGAGCTCTATGCTATTGCTGATTTGCCTCTTTTATCCATTATGGTAGCTATGCCCACCTTGCCTTTGACAGCTGAGTGCTGCCACTTGGCCTCTGCCACCTAAGGGTCCAAGATCCAATTATTCCCATTGTATTTAAATTTTGTGGTTGAGTAATTGTGATTCCCACCGTCAGAGAACCTAATATGTGGAAAAGAACTATAGGCTCTTCAAAGATACAGGTACTACCCACACAAATCTATTTCACAAGGCATGGATCAAGGGTATATCTTCTGAACTCTCCCAGCTGGGATGAGTAGGTCTAAAGTGACTAATCCAATCCACGTTCCCAATCTTCCTAAGCCTTTGGATCCCTTCCTCTACATTAAACCAAGGGAGATCAGGCATTTCCAACTCACTCACAGTGGGCCATCTTTTAATCCATATTTCAGCTAACCAAGCAAGTAAACTATTAAAACCTTTTTATAACTCCCTGAGCTGCAACATTAAAGGCAGAGTCCCTACTTAGTGGGCCCAAATCAGTAAATTCTGCCTGAACCAACTCTATGTTGCTTCCACCATTATCCCATGCCCTTTGTATCCATTCCCATTCCTGTCCTCCAGATTGCTGTTTATATAATTTAGAGAACTCAGACAGTTGTTTTCAAGTGTAGCACACCTCCTCAGGGGTCACACTCTCAACCTCACCTCTAGGGACCCACCACGACTTTAGTCCAGTTATAGGTCTAGAAGTGAACAGAGGTGTTGGGGGTGGCTTCTGAGGAGAATCAACATTATCCTGCCTGGCAACTGCCTCAGTGGAGGCCATCACTGTTGCCTCAGGCAGTGCAGGGTTTATCTCCTCAGACAAAGGTGGAAAGGCTGATGGCAGCCTGGGTCAGGGAGGAGATGTTGCCACTACTGGGGATGGGAATGCTGTTCCTTCTGTCAAAAAAGATTCCTCAGAATTTGCAAACACAGTGTCCTCAGCTTCATCAGGGTCTTCTCACACATCCCCATTCCAAGTTGCAGGGTCCCATTCTTTTCCAATAAATGCCCTCACTTTAACAGTAGACACGTGGCAAGGAAGTCTACACATCTTTAATTGCAGATTAGCTACTTTCATGATAAGAGCTTGTGTCTGTTTTTCCACAATGTCAGCTCTTTCTCTATAGGAGATGAGACTCTCACTCAGGGCAATCTTAGCAGATTTGAGGCTCAGTATCTGCTTCTTAAGTCAGGAGACAGAATCCTTGAGTTCATCATTTTCTTTCATCACTTTGTCCACTGAACTTCAGAGCAACCAACCAGATTCATTATGTTCCTTGGTTCTCCACATATGGCCAACAGTATTATGTATAGAGCCACTAAACTCCTTGCCTCTCATGAGCAGTGAATCAGGAGTATCAAATGCATTTATTTTGCATAACTCTCCAAATAGTTCATGCCAAGGACTATCGGTGTTCTCCATACTATTAGAAGTAGAGTCCTTAGCATTTTTGGGTCTACTCATATTAACCAGCCATCTTCAGAAAACACAAAATCAAGGAAATAAACTCTATCATTTATATTCTGTTCCTCTAGTATCACCCCACTTCTGGTACTAAAATCTTTATTAGTCAAGGTTCTCTGGGAGGGACAGAATTAATAAGATATATATATGAGTTTATTGAGTATTAACTTAGAAAATCACAAGGTCCCACAATAGGCTGTCTGCAAGTTGAGGAGCAAGGAGAGCCAGTCCGAGTTGCAAAACTGAAGAACTTGGAGTCCAATGTTTGAGAGAAGGAAGCATCCAGTGCAGGAGACACATGTAGGCTAGGAGGCTAGGGTCATCTTGCCTTTTCATGTTTTTCTTCCTGCTTTGCATTTGCTGGAAGCTGATTAGATTTTGCCCACCAGATTAAGGCTGGATTTGCATTCCTCAGTCCACTGACTCATATGTTAATCTCTTTTGGGCAAAATCCACACAGACACACCCAGAACTATTACTCGGTATCTCTCAATCCAATCAAGTTGACACTCAGTACCAACCATCACAGACATCAACTTATTTAGGTTTCACATATGAGTAAGATGATGTGATATTTATCCTTTGGTGCCTGGCTCACTTTACCTAACATAACATCCTCCAGGTTTATCCATGCTGCTGCAAAAACAGGATTTCATTCCTTTCTGTAGCTGAGTAACATTCCATTGTTTATAAATACTACATTTTCTTTAGCTATTCATCCTTTGATGGACATTTAGGTTGATTTTATATCTTCGCTAATACAAATAGTGCTGGAATACAGACGGGAGTATAGGTATCTCTTTGACAAATTAATTTCAGTTTCTTTGGATATATATATTCAGTGGCAGGATTGTTGAGTTACATGTAGTTCTACTTTTCATTTTTTTGAGAAACCTCCATAGTATTTTCCATATGACTATATTAATTTACATTCCCACCAACAGTGTATAAGAGTTCCCTTTTAACTGTATCATTGTCAACATTTCTTAGTTTTTTGTCTTTTTGACAACAGCCATTCTAACTGGTGTGAGATGATATCTCATTGTGGTTTTGATTTGCATTTCCCTGATGATGAGTGATGTTAAAAATTTTGTCATATTCCCACTGGTTATTCGTAATTTGTATATCTTCTTTTGAGAAATGTGTATTCAGGTCTTTGCCCATTTTTAAATCAGATTATTTAGGTTTTTTTCCTGCTATTGAGTTATCTGATTTTGTTATATATATTCCTGATATCAACCCCTTGTCAGATGCATTATTTATAAATATTTTCTCCCATTCTATATGTTATCTCTTCACTCTGCTAATTATTTCCTTTGCTATGCAGAAGCATTTTAGTTTGATGAAATCCCATTTGTCTATTTTTGCTTTCGTAGTCTTTAATTCGGGGTCTTATCCAAAAAATCCTTGCCCTGACGAATATCACGAAGCAGTTCTCCTGTGCTTTTTCTTTTAGTAGTTCTACAGTTTCGAGACTTACATTTGAGTCTTTAATCCTTTTCGATTTGATTTTTTTTCTAGGCAAGAACTTTAATGAATTGAACTGTTATTGACAACATCAAAAAAGAGTGTAATATATACAAAATTATCATTTTATGTCAGGAGAAAATTTCACATGTCGTCAACAGTACACACCTGGCTGACCTCTAAGGGGCTGGCATAGTACATACACCCATGGCAGGTCAACTGGGACATTGGTGAACATGCTTGTGCCTCACTACAAATTCCCCTTTCCATGAAAAATGTACAGAAGGAAAGATATAGAGTGTGTACCCCCAAAAAAGGGCGAGGCTGGGGACTCTGTTAGAAAGCACTCTCAGAGGTCCCTGTGCCCATTGCTCAGAACTTCAGGGTGATGACCAGCTAATACTTGGGCTGCTTTTCTGTCACAGTGCTTGTCAAAGCTCAGCTGCACTGCAGCCTCCATGGCCTGGATCTTCGTGGCACTCTCCCAAACAAATGCTTTATTCTCAGTCTGTTGCTGCTCACTGGGCCTCTTAGTCAGGGCCTCCACTGACCAGTAGATTTTGTAGTACAGGTCATGGTCAGCATTCATGTAGTCATCCAGGTATTCTGCATCCAGCTGCTGCCACCACCATTGGTCTCTGTGCCTCTGGGTCTCTGCAAAGTACTGGCAGAGGTCCTGGGTGACTTCCATATTGCTTAGGTCGCATTCTACCTCCCCATCTGACTTGGTCTCCATCTCCTCCTCTTTAGACTAAGCTTGTTCTTCTCTTATGGATGCCTGGATCCTACTGTTGTCATGTAGATGCCGCCCAGACCTTCTGAAATCTGTAGAACTGAGGTAGGAGTTCTGCCAAGTCACGTGATGGTCAGAGACGGACATAGGATATCTGACCTGGTTATTGTAAGCTCTTCAGGGAAGAACTGCTGGAGGAAATTACCATGGAAGACTGAAATAGGATTCCACAGCCTTCCTACAGGCATTCTGGTGGCTTTGCATCCAAGCCATGACATGATGATAATGTTGCCAATAACGTAAATACACCTGATGAGAGTACCAAAACTCAGTAGCTCTCAATGTTGATGCCTTTACTGCCATCACTGATTACGAAAGTCTAAATGGGATCCAAAACTCATTGAGAACACAGTTTGCAGCTTCCAAGCAGTGGGCAAGCAGGGGCCCATTTTTCACTGGAGAGACAAAGGAGTAGTTGGGGGAAGGCTGTTGCCAGGGCAACTCTGAGGTGATTTTTGTATAGGGTAAGACAGAAGAGTCTAGTTCCGTTCTTCCACATATGGATATCCAGTTTTCCTAGCACCATTTATTGAAGCAACTGTTCTTTCCCCCATTGTATGTACTTGGCACAAAAATCTGTTGGCTGTAAATGCATGGATTTATCTGGGCTCTCTATTTTGTTTCAGTAGTTTATGTGTCTGATTTTATGTCAATGCCATGCTTGTTTTGGTTATTATAACCATAGTATATTTTGAAGTCAGGTAGTGTGATACCTCCAACTTTGTTCTACTCAATATTGCTTTGACTATTTGTAGTCTTTTGTGGTTCAACATGAATTTTCAGATTGTGTTTTTGATTTCTGTGAAGAATGTCATTGTTAGGTATTGCATTGAATCTGTAGATCACTTTGAATAGTATGTATTATTTTAATAGATGAAATCCATGCAAGATTCACTCTATAAATCAGGTTATAGGTACAGAAAGATATATATAGTATGCTCACATAATTATACATATGTGCTTAGATATCATTACAGGTAGATTGCTTTTGTTAAATGAATGAATGAAATATTGATGAGATTTGCAGAAGCATAAAATCCCAAGACAGAAAGGAATATTAAAAGTCTTCTGATCTACCCCAGTTCCCAACTGATACTTCAGTCCTCTCTTCAGTACCCCACTAACTGGTCATCCATCCTCTGATTGAATATTGCCAGTGATGGTAAATGCACCGTTTGTTTAAATAAGTCTATTCTGTCTTTGGACAGCTCAGGCCAATACATTCTATTTCACATTTGGACCCATATTGCTTTTTGTTTAACCTCACCCTCTATAGCCAACATAACAAATGATACACATTAAAATGGAAAGCTCTATGATCAAAGAGTGAATGCAAAAAGAATGCCTGCTTTTGAAGTTCTCATAAAACCAGATTACAGATCCATGAACTTGTCCATTTTGGGGAGTGAGGAAACTTGGGACCAGAGAGTAACCTTGTGCAAGACCATAAGGACTATTTAGTAGCAGTAAAACTAGAATTCACGTCTCCTGATTCCTGGCAAGTGTTATTTACAGTATGTTTTCCTCCAATATCCTTAATGGCCTCAGAACATGGACTATGGGGCCACAATGTCTGGGTTTGAATCCCACCTCCACAACACAATAGATGTATAATTTGAGGCAAGCTACTTACTCGCCCTGTGCTTCAGTTTCTTATCTGCAATATGAAGATAATAATACTACCTCTTCATACATTTTGGGAAGATTGTGTTAGCACTGCCATATTCTTCATAAATGCTGAGAACACAGTAAAATTTACTCAATATATATTGGTTATTATCATTTATAGTCTTTTCAAACTTGCAAAAACACTGCCAATTCACAGCCATATTACCAATGAGTTCCTAAGAATCTTTAGGCTACCCTAAAACATATTTGACTCTGGAGCATTCCTTCCCTCCTTTGGGGAAAAAATAACATAAGCTTCCTAATTATTATATATAAAATATATATGCTATATAAAAATATATAAGTAATATATAATCTAAAAGCTATTGTATACTACTTTCAAACTTCTCTCAAAGAAATCAGTCCTTTTTAACAGTTTATTAAATCTATGGTCCTGGCAGAGACTTGGGTAAACTTTCTGACTTGGGTACCAAAGAGCAAACCTTTTCTTCCCAGCATACCCAGAAGTTCCTAAGTGCACTCAGGAGAAGATATAAATAAAGAATTGCAAGCAAATATAAAAAGAACGGGCAAATCACCATTTTAAAAGGTCTTCTATTATCCCACGGAAAAGTTTGAAAAGGAATATACCTCATTCTCTATAATTCAGGTCAATGAAAACACTAGCCAACTCATCATTTTTTCCACAAATTCTCTTTATAAATAAATGTCAACTGTCAAGTGCCAACTCATGGCTAGATCACTAGACACATAAACCTATTATTAGCCAGCTCCTAGTTACATTAACTGGAAGATTTCAAGGCAGAAGGAAGTTAGATACTAAGGAGATCTACTTTCTATATTTATGCAAAGTTAGGAAGTCAAAGATTGCATCTATAGCTATTTAAAATAAAATAATAAAATAAAATAAATATATATAAAACCCTGTCCTTCTCCTTTCATTTTCTTCTGAATGCATTAAGTACAAGACATTTAAGCCAAAATTTTCTTCAGACAGAAGTAAGCTTTCTGAGATAAAAAGGAAGTTAAGTACACATTAACACTGGGTCTGGTGGTAATTGCAAATTCTCCTTATTTATTTTAAAGCTTTGTAAAATAGCAGCAGAGAAAGAGGTGGGAAGAAGATAAGTAGAATCAAAGTATGGATACACTGGATTCCCATAAGTATAGACTATGGCATTTGAAAAATTTTAGAAATCCTTCTGTGTCTGTGCCATATTCGGAAAAATAAATATACTGCAAATATACTGATAAAATAAAAATTCCAACCATGTAAAAAAAATGCAGTTGACAACTTGTACATTATGCAATTATGACTGTCATTTTATTACTGTTATTAATTCATTAGTGTAACTGCATTTTTTCAATGTCATAATGTGATAATAAAGGATTTGTCATTACTAAGTTAACCTCCAAACATCTCTGACCTCAGGGGAGATAGTTGCACACTTTCAGTCCAAAATGAGCTGTCAGTTACCACAATGACATTTTGATGACTACATTACCTTGTAATTAAATGTCTCAACAAACTTCTGCTTTTGACTGACAAGTAGTTAAGACTATCATTGACCACAGGGCAGTTTCTTTATATTTCAAGAATAATGTTCCTTGTATTTCAAAAATAATTTTTTATCACTGAAGTAGAAGGGCAAGGCTTTCAAAATTAAAATGTCTTCAGTAATATATTTATGAACCTATATTTGGCACTGGTAAAACAAAGAAAATTCTGCTACATCAGATGTATCTGTTACACAATCCATTGTCCTGCTGGAAAACTTTGATTATGAAATTTTTCTAATGTTCTTTATTAGTATTACAGAAGATACAGATAATTCTATCACTTTTCTCTCCCATGCCAAATTTTTCCATGACTGATGTAAGAGAAAGCCGCAAATAATGGATTTTTGTATATGCTTTATAAGCTTTATTCCTCTTACAATTCTTAAGTTCAATGTGTTACTTCAGTATTTGAAGGGCAATATAGGTCACAAATAACATAAACATTGTGCTCTTTCTCCCTTTTTCCAGTTATATTGTTAATAAGTGAACAACTAAAGGAATCCACTTCATACTACATTGTTCAAAATATGGCCATTAACCTTTGTACTGCTTCACTTTGAAATAAAACTTTTCTTATCTGGTGCTGAATATTTATAACATTTTAATAATTTTTAAATCAAAGGAAACTGAATGAGCACAGGAAATGGCAAAATAGAATTTCCATGTGCCATACCCTAATATTACTGTAAATTGTATAGTCAAGTACTCAAGTATAAAGCCACTGAGCATTTAAATGAAGAGGACCTGCCTGAATTTTATTTTGGTTATTTTTATTATGCTGAACATTTTTTAAATTAAGAACTGGTATACTAATAAAATAAACTTTTTAAAAACTAAGCTCTCTCATGTTTAAAATAGAAGTAATACAGAATGAGAAAATCCATTAGTACAGTGAAATACCATTAAGACCCAACATTACCAGTATGAAATTAAATATACACATTTTTCTTAAGCATTATTATGCAATTTTCTTTTGCAAAGAAGTAAAGTTCAGTTCCTTAAAGGTTCTCCATTAAGTGTTCTATTTGGGATGCCTATATAATTAATGGTTAACGGGTACAAACATAGAGTTAGAATAAGTCCTAATGTTCTATACCAGGGTAGGGTGTGACTATAGTTAACAACAATGTATTGTATATTTCAAAACAGCTGAAACAGAGGACTTGAAATGTTCCCAACACATAGAAATGCTAAATACTCAACATGCTGGATACCCCTCTGGTTAACCATTACACATTCTATGCATGTAACAAAAGTTAACATGTATCCCATAAATATGTACAAATATCATGTATCAATAAAAAATTTAAAAATATACAATGATAATCTCTAAAATAAATTTTATGTTATTACTGTCAGCCAACTAAATTTTATGGAAACATATACACCCTTCTCAAAAAGCTGACAGATGGAGGAGGCCAAAGGGGGAGAAATGCCACAAATATCCCTGATTCTAAGCCGAGCTCTATGTGGATGCATACTATTTGAAATTTTTTGCTTCTTCATTTGAATTAACACTGACATTTTTTTCAAGTTATGAAACAAACCTGACTTCTCAGAATATAAAACAAATTTTGGGTGGTAGTCACTCTTTTCTCTGTTGTAGGTAAAACAAACCCAGCCTAAAGCAACCATCACAGCTCCCCATTGTCCTGAATATTCCTTAAGTAATCATATCTCAACACATGTATCTTTATGAGATGCAAAAAGAAGTTTGATAGCTAACTTAGATCCAGCAAAGAAGTACTGAGCATCTACTTTGTGCTGAGCACTGTTAGAATCACTGCTAAGCTCAACATGATCTTTTATGCACATGTCACTGGATATAAGGGAGCTGAAGTAGAATGAAAACCCCCTTATTGGGGGCATGGAAAAGTAGAGAGAACTGCATCACAGTGTAGCATAAGACTCATAACAAAATTGTCTGTTATTTGTCATACAAGGTTGATCCACAGTAGCTTAATTATAAATGGCAACCAACATTATGTATTCTCCTTCAAAAAAGATACTACGGTATCATATAAGATATACAGTAACATTTGTGTAGCTTACAATTGAAGAGACTAAAATATTTGTGTACAAATGAGAAATTGTTTTAAAAGACAGATGCTGACAGAGTAAAAATGAACTTTCTAAACTCAACATATCGCAGAATCTAAAGACACAAATTAAGAAACAATGCAAATTGACTATGGACTGAACAAAGGGAATACTTTGATTATATTTCCCCTTAGCCAATGAACAGGGTGGGGTGTCCTTATCCTTCAACAGCAAAGTTTCACAGTCACAACAAATTTTAACCTTCACTGTGGTTTTCTTCAAACTATTATGAAAACTATGGAAATCTAGTAATATACCAAAGGGGCAGAAAGACAAAAAGAAATATGAATAAGCCAAGCAACTCACACCTAAAATAATTTTTTCCATCATTTTACAAGTTGGACCTGAACTCTGAAACCTATTTTTGTAAAAATAATTTAGACACCTGGAATGATTGATCTAATTAGGTACTTTTCAAAAGTATAAAGATCATCTCTACAATGACATTTTTAACAGAGAATTAAAGAATTGTGGATGAAAAGGACTCAGTTTGGGGTTCTATTGAAATAGTACTACTCCTCGTGGCTATATTGTCTTTAAACTAAAAACCTAAGTAAGCCCCATAAAATGCAATTTACCCAATTTATTCTACTACAAAACTTCATAAAGACGTCAACAAAACCACTTGGTCATTTATATAAGAGGCCACATCAGAGCAAATAAGAGAATTAAGAGTGTTTCTTGTAAGCCTCTATTAACTACAATATTCATATTAGTCAGTTGTACAGAAAAATATAGTTAAAACAGGAAACAAATAAAATATAACATGTTTTCTTAAATCAGAAATAAGTCTCCCACAAAAATTCTAGGAAGCAAACAGAAACTGGAGGTAGACCAAGAGGGTCAAAACACTACTGGGGAAGATGGTCGAATAGGAACAGCTCCAGTCTACAGCTCCCAGCGCAAGCGACTCAGAAGACAGGTGATTTCTGCATTTTCAACTGAGGTACTGGGTTCATCTCACTAGGGAGTGCCAGACAATCAGTGCTGGTCAGCTGCTGCAGCCCAACCAGCAAGAGCTGAAGCAGGGTGAGGCATCACCTCACCTGGGAAGTGCAAAGGGGAAAGGAATCCCTTTTCCTAGCCAGGAGAACTGAGACACACAACACCTGGAAATTCGGGTAACTCCCACCCCATACTGAGCTTTACCAAGGGTCTTAGCAAAGGGGCACATCAGGAGATTATATCCCCCACCTGGACGGGAGGGTCCCACGCCCACAGAGCCTCCCTCATTGCTAGCACAGCAGTCTGCAATCTAATGGCAAGGCAGCAGCCAGGCTGGATGAGGGGCGCCCACCATTGCTGAGGCTTAAATAGGTAAACAAAGCCACTGGGAAGCTCGAACTGGGTGGAGCTCACAGGAGCTCAAGGAAGCCTGCCTGTCTCTGTAGACTCCACCTCTGGGGACAGGGCACAGCTAAAAAACAACAACAACAACAAAAGCAGCAGAAACCTCTGCAGACGCAAATGACTCTGTCTGACAACTTTGAAAAGAGCAGTGGAACTCCCAAAAAGGAGGTAGAGATCTGAGAAGGGACAGACTGCCTGCTCAAGTGGGTCCCTGACCCCTGAGTAGCCTAACTGGGAGACATCCCCCACTAGGGGCAGACCAACACCATACAGATCACACGGTGGAGTACACGCCTGAGAGGAAGCTTCCAAAGTAAGAATCAGACAGGTTCACTCGCTGTTTAGCAATATTCTATCTTCTGCAGCCTCTGCTGCTGATACCCAGGCAAACAGGGTCTGGAGTGGACCTCAAGCAATCTCCAACAGACCTA
>NW_012119633.1:612152-614087 GCF_000951035.1 Colobus angolensis palliatus | reverse complement strand
CACAAGTATACATATGTAACAAACCTGCACGTTATTCACATGTACCCTAGAACTTAAGGTATAAAAAAAAAAAAAAGTTGACTTATATAATTGAGGTGATATATTTTTCACAAATTATATCAAATATGTCATGAAACAACATAAGATATTTCATATATAATTTTCACAAATATTTTTTGATAAAAAAGTTAAATTATTATTGCATTCAAAATTTTAATTAAGTCTTCAAGGCAAGATGGCAGAATACGTTTCGTCAATCGTCTTCCCCACCAAAGGATATCAATTTAACAACTATCTACACATACACACACACACACACACATACCCCTTCATAAGAACCAAAAATCATGTGAGCACTCATAGTACCTAATTATAACTTCAAAATCACTGAAAGAGACACTGAAGAAGCACAAAAAAAAAAAAAAAAATTCTTGTTCTCTGATGCCACCCCTCCCAAATCCCCCTGGCTCCTCTATCTTTTGAAATTTCTTGTGGAGACCATTTCTGTGTCTGAGGAGATGGAAATCATAGCCATTCGGAGGCATCAAACTCAGCGTTGCCCTCTTATAACAAAAAGCAAAACCCAACAAAACTCAGCTGATGCCCGACCAAGAAGAGAGCATTTAAACCAGTCCTAGTCAGAGAGGAATTGTCAATCCTAGTGGTCCAAACTTGAGTTCCCACAATCCTCACCACTATGGGCTAAAGTTGTTCTGGGGCTGCAAATAAACTTGAAAAACAGTCAACACCAAGAGGATTGCAACTCCTAAGCAAGCCGAAGTGTTAAACTGGGCCCAGAGAGAATGAACTGGTTGGGTATGAAACCTACTTAGACACCAAATGAGGCAGCTAAGGGAATGCTTACATCAACCCTCCCCTAACCCCAGGAGGCACAGCTCGTGGTTCCAAAAGAGACCCCCTCCTTCCGCTTAAGGAGAGGAGAGATAAGAGTGCAGAGGACTTTGTCTTGCATCTTGAATACCAGCTCAGCCACAGCAGAACAGGGCACTGGTCAGTCATTAGGCACCCTTTCCAGGACCTTCCTCCTGAGCAACATTTCTGGACACATCCTGGGCCATAAGGGAACATTCTGCCTTGAAGGGAATGACCAAGACCTGGAAGAAGTCATCACCTGCTAACTGAAGAGCCCTTAGCCCCTGAATAACCAGCAGTGATACCCAGATACTACATCAAGGGCTGTGAGACACTGAGACTTGCTGGCTTCAGGTGAGACTCAACACACTCCCAGCTATGGCGGCTACAGGGCAAGACTCCTTCCATATGAGAAAAGTAGAGAGAAAAGTAAATGGGACTTTGTCACACTACCTTAGGTACCAGCTCTGTCACAGGATAATAGAGCACCAATCCAGCCTTTGAGGGGACTTATTCCAGGACTTGGCTCTAGTACAGCATTTCTGTACCTGCCTTGGGCAAGAGGGGAGCCCACTGCCCTGAAGTCAGGCAGTATGCAACACAAGCTGAGTGAACAGCCCTGGGTCTTAAGGAAATATCAGTGGTAGTCTGGTAGTACTCCCTGTGGGTCTATGCTACTGGTAGCCACTGGGTGAGGCTCCTCTGCATTTAAGAAAGGGAGGGAAGAGTGAAAAGTACTCTGTCTTGTGATTTGAGTGCCAGGGCAGTCACAGTGCAATAGAATACACAATTACACTTCTAAGCTATGTGACTCTAGGGCCTGGCTCCCAGACAGCACCTCTGGATATGCCAGGGGTCTGGGGGAGCTTACCTCTCGGAAAGGAAGGTCACAGGTCTGGAAGCTTTTCTACCTGCTGATTGTAGAGCCCCAGGTTCTTTTTTTTTTATTTTTTAATTATACTTTAAGTTCTAGGGTACATGTGCATAACATGCAGGTTTGTTACATATGTATACTTGTGCCATGTTGGTGTGCTGCACCCATCAACTCGTCAGCACCCATCA
>NW_012119633.1:610816-612075 GCF_000951035.1 Colobus angolensis palliatus | reverse complement strand
GCCACAAAGATACTCCTCGGGAAGTTCAACTCCAAGACACATAATTGCCAGATTCACCAAAGTTGAAATGAAGGAAAAAATCTTAAGAGCAGCCAGAGAGAAAGGCTGGGTTACCCACAAAGGGAAGCCCGTCAGATTAACAGCAGATCTCTCGGCAGAAACTCTACAAGTCAGAAGAGAGTGAGGGCCAATATTCAACATTCTTAAAGAAAAGAATTTTAAACCCAGAATTTCATATCCAGCCAAACTGAGTTTCATCAGTGAAGGAGAAATAAAATCCTTTACAGATAAGCAAATGCTTAGAGATTTTGTCACGACCAGATCTGCCTTACAAGAGACCCTGAAGGAAGCACTAAACTTGGAAAGGAACAACTGGTACCAGCCATTGCAAAAACATACTAAAATGTAAAGACCATCGAGGCTAGGAAGAAACTGTATCAACTAACGAGCAAAATAACCAGTTAATATCATAATGGCAGGATCAAGTTCACACATAACAATATTAACCTTAAATGTAAATGGACTAAATGGTCCAATTAAAAGACATAGACTGGCAAACTGGATATAAAGACCCATCAGTTTGCTGTACTCACGACACCCATCTCACAAGCAGAGACATACATAGGCTCAAAATAAAGGGATGGAGGAAGATCTACCAAGCAAATGGAGAACAAAAAAAAGCTGGGGTTGCAATCCTAGTCTCTGATAAACCAGACTTTAAACCATCAAACATCAAAAGAGACAAAGAAGACCATTACATAATGGTAAAGGGATCAATTCAACAGGAAGAGCTAACTATCCTAAATATATATGCACCCAATACAGGAGCACCCAGATTCATCAAGCAAGTCCTTAGAGACTTACAAAGGGACTTAGACTCCCATACAATAATAATGGGAGATTTCAACACCCGACTGTCAACATTAGACAGATCAACGAGACAGAGAGTCAACAAAGATATCCAGGAATTGAACTCAGCTCTGCAGCAAGCAGACCTAATAGACATTTACAGAACTCTCCACCCCAAATCAACAGAATATATATTCTTCTCAGCACCACATCACACTTATTCCAAAATTCACCACATAATTGGAAGTAAAGCACTCCTCAGCAAATGTACAAGAACAGAAATTATAAAAAACTGTCTCTCAGACCACATTGCAATCAAACTAGAACTCAGGAATAAGAAATTCAACCAAAACCGCTCAACTACATGGAAACTGAATAACCTGCTCCTGAATGACTACTGGGTACATAAC
>NW_012119633.1:602144-603659 GCF_000951035.1 Colobus angolensis palliatus | reverse complement strand
AGGGATGGCACTGGGAATTATACCTGATGTAAATGACGAGTTGATGGGTGCTGACGAGTTGATGGGTGCAGCACACCAACATGGCACAAGTATACATTTGTAACAAACCTGCACGTTATGCACATGTACCCTAGAACTTAAAGTATAATAATAATAATAATAATAAACACTACTGGGAATTATGGAAATATAACATTTTGGGTAACACCCATTGTACCAGCCATCTCCAGTTAATGATGCTGCAACACACTACCACAATGAAACATTTCTAGGTCTCTAAAGCAAAACCAATACAAACAATGTGCTCAGGAACCATATTATATCCTCCTAGTATAAATGAATACCTACAACATGGAAACCAATTCATTTATATAAATGTCACTTCAGTAGAAGGCAGAAGGCAAGGCGGTTCACTGCTGCCCAGGCCTGAGTCACCTGTGGAACTATCTTGTCAAGTTGTATATCTCATTCTTAGAGTAACTATACATCCCAATTTCTCTGAAACTGCTTCCTTGTTTATGCCTGTTGTTGTGATGTAATTACTAACAGTGGTCACTTTCACTTTCAAAAGTGTTCCAGTTTGGAAAATAAAGTATATGATTTTCCTATTAATATCCCATTGACTATATATAAATGTCTATAATTATCTACTAGAGGAAATATTTCTACTTTCTCCTTTATATAGAAATTGTACTTCTGATAGCAATATGAATAGAGCATGAAACATGTTCTAAGCAAACATAATATGGTTCGACCCTTGAACGTTATCAGTCACAATTCAGCTACCACCAATTTAACACACTTAGCTCCTGATTCACCTATAGTAGAGTAATTTAACAGCCTTATACAATCTGACTGCTTTCCAATAAATTATCTTTTTGTCATTACTCTTGTCAGGAAGAGATTTTCATTTAGAAGGATTCTAAAATGATCTACATAAAATCATACAATTACAGGACCACCTATTCCTATTACAGCTAACCTCCTGTGATGGCGGTGCTATATGCTTCGGTGTTCAGACAGCTGCTCACAGACCACTGCAACTGACAAATTAATTTTTTTTACAGCAGAAAACAGAAAAGTACTCGCTATCACTGTGTAGTGATGGAGGTTGTATCAGATTAGAGTGAGAGCTAGATGTGACGCATGGACTGAGAATTTGATCTTGTTTGTCCCTTGGCCTTTGGAAAGAATGTCCAGAAGTATGCCCTAAGAAGGTCAAAGCTATTCTTTCTCCAACCCCATAATATTCTGAAAATCGAGCTACTTACCCTTTATACAGTAGCCAGACCAATGGTTTCTATGTGTACAATTGTAATGTTTTTCATTGCCTTAAGTGCTCTAATAACTATATATATATACACACACATATATATATCTGGAAGAAACAGACAACTTCCTAGACACAAATAACCCACCTAGATTGAACCATGAAGAAGTACAAACCCTGAGCAGACCAATAACAAGTAATGAGATTGAAGCTGAAATGAGATCAAAGTAACAAGATCGAAGAAA
>NW_012119633.1:592025-598289 GCF_000951035.1 Colobus angolensis palliatus | reverse complement strand
AAAAACTGCTTTAAAGTTCATATGGAACCAAAAAAGAGCCCGCACTGCCAAGACAATCCTAAGTCAAAAGGACAAAGCTGGAGGCGTCACGCTACCTGAGCCCCAGGTTCTTAAGCGAACATAGGTGGTAACCAGGGAAGGGTTACATCAGGCCTTGCGTGAGACTCAGTGCTGTGGTAGCATCAGATGTGACCCAGTGCAGTCATAGAAGTGGTGGCCATAGTGGTGCTTGTGTCACTCCACCTCTAGCTTTAGGTGACTCAGAACAGAGAGAAAGACTCCTTTTCTTGGGAAATAGTAAGGGAGAAGAACAAAAATCTCTGTCCTAAAAATCTGGAGAATTCTCTGCAATCTTTTCCAAGACCATCAAGGTGGTACCTCTAGGAGTCTGCAAGAGTCACAGAGATAACTGGGTTTAGGGTGCTCCCTAAGAGACATAGAGCTTAGATTGTACCACCCAAGTCCTTTCAAATATCTGGAAAGCCGTCACAAGAAGGATAGGTACAAAAAAACACAGACTGAGATGAATACATAAAAATACCTAACACTTCAATTCCCAGACACTGTGGAATATATACAAGCATCAAGACCCTCTAGAAAACATGACCTCACCAAATGAACTAAATAAGACACCAGGTACAAAAGCTGGAGAAACAGAGATATGTGACCTTTTAGATAGAGAATTCAAAAAAGTTGTTTTGAGAAAACTCAAAGAAATTCAACATAACACAGGAAGGAATTCAGAATTCTATCAGATAAATTTAATTAAAATGTAGAAATAATCAAAAATAATTAAGCAGAAATACTGGAGCTAAAAAATGTAATTGGCATACTGAAGAATGCATTAGAGTCTTAAAAGTAGAATCAGTCATGTAGAAGAATAAATTCATGAGCTTGAAAACAGGCTATTTAAAAATACACAGAGGAGATAAAAGAAAAAGACAAAAACGATGAAGCACACCCACAAGATCTAGAATATAGACTCAAAAGGGCAAATCTAAGTTTTGGGCCTCAAAGAGCAGGCAGAGAAAGATGTAGTGGTAGAAAGTTTATTCAAAGGGATAATAACAGAGAACTTCTCAAACCTGGAGAAAGATATCAATAGCAACATACAGGAAGGTTATAGAATACCAAGTATATTTAACCCAAAGAAGACTAACTCAAAGCATTTCATAATCAAACTCCCAAAGACCTAAGGTAAAAAAAGATAGTAAAAGCAGCAAAAGAAAAGACACAAATAACATACAATGGATCTCCATTATATCTGGAAGCAGACTTTTCAATGAAAATCTCACAGGCCAGTAAATAGTGGCATGATATATTTAAAATGCTGAAGGAAAAAAATATATTTACCCTAGAATAGCATATCTGGAAAAAACATCCTTGAAACATGAAGGATAAATAAAGACTTTCCCAGACAAACCAAAGCTGAGAGATATCATCAACACCAGACCTAGACCTATTCTAAGTGACATGCTAAATGAAGTGCTTCAATGAGAAACAAAAGAACATTAATGAGAAATGAGAAATTATCTGATGGTACAAACCTCACTGGTAATATTAATAGTAACTACAGAAAAAAAACAGAATATTACAACACAGTAACTGCGGTGTGTAAATACTCTTACTTTATATAGAAACACTAAACAATGAATTAACAAAAAATAGTAACTACAACTACATTTTCAGACATAGTAAAATGAGATTTAAATAGAAAGAACTAAAAGTTTAAAAGTTGGAGAATGAAGCTAAGGCATAAATTTATTGTTATGCTTCCTTTTTGCTTATTTGTTTGTTTGCAAGTTTATGCAAATAGTGTAAGTTGTCATGAGATTAAAACAATGGTTTATAAAATAAAATTTGCAATCCCTATGTTAACCTTTAAGCAAAAAAATACAAGGGGTCCAAAATATATATATAATGCAAGAAACTAAACAGTATTACCAGAGAAAACCACCTTCTCTAAAAGGAACACAGGAAGGGAAAAAAAGAAGAAGGAGAATACCACAAACTACCAAAGCTCGAACAATGAAATGGCAGGAGTAAGTCCCTACTTACCAATAATGACAATGAATGTAAATAGACTAAATTTTCCAATCAAAACAGACTGGCTGAATGGATGGAAGAACAAGAACCATTAATTTGTTGCCTACAAGAAACACACTTCACCTATAAGGACACATATAGACTGAAAATAAAGGAAAGGAATAAGATATGCCATGCCAAGGCAAACAAAAAAGAGCATGAGTAGCTACACTTATTTCAGAAAAACTAGATTTCAAGAAAAAAAAACTATGAGAGACAAAGAATATCATTATATAATGATGAAGGAGTCAATTCAGCAAGAAAATACAACAATTTAAATATATATACACCCAACACTGGAGCACCCAAAAATATAAAGAAAATATTATTAAAGCTAAAGAGAGAATAGGCCCCAATACAATAACTGGAGATTTCAACACCCCACTTTCAGCACTGGACAGATCTTTCAGACAGAATATCAACAAAGAAGTATTGAATGGACTTAATCTGTATGTATAGGCCAAATTAACATAATAGATATTTAGAGAACATTTCATCCTCCTGCTGTAGAATGCACATTGCTCTACTCAGTACATGGATCATTGTAAAAAAGATCATATCTTAGGTCATAAAACAAGTCTTAAAACATTTACTAAAATTGAAATAATACCATGAATCTTTTCTGAACACAATGAAATAAAATAAGAAAACAATAACAAGAGGAATTTTGGTAACTATATAAATACACAAATTAAACTGTATGATTCTGAATCACCAGTGGGTCAATCAATTAATTAAGATGGAAAAATTTTCTTAAAACAAATGATAATAAAAACACAACATACAAAAATTTATGGGATACAGTAATAGCAGTACTAAGAGAAAAGTTTATAGCTATGAGTGTGTACATCAAAAAAGAGTTAAAACTTCAAATAAGCAATCTGATGAGATATCTTAAACAACTGGAAAAGCAAGAGCAAACCAAACCCCAAATCACTAGAAAAAATAAATAAACGTGAGAACAAAATCAACGAAATTGAAACAAAAATCATGCAAAAAATCAATGAAACAAAAGGCTGATATTTTTAAAAGTTAAGTAAAATTGACAAACCATAAGCCAGACAAGCTGATCAAAGAGAGAAGATTCAAATAAATAAAAAAGATTAAATAAATAAGAGACAAAATCCAAATAAATACAAATAAGTAAATAAATATAAAAGGAGACATTGCAACTAATACTGAGAAATTCAAAGGATCATTAGTGGCTACTGTGGTCAACTACATGCCAATAAATTGGAAAATCTAGAAGAAACAGACAACTTCCTAGACACAAATAACCCACCAAGATTGAACCATGAAGAAGTACAAACCCTGAGCAGACCAATAACAAGTAATGAGATTGAAGCTGAAATGAGATCAAAGTAACAAGATCGAAGAAATTAGATCAAAGTCATGAGATCGAAGCTGAAGAGTCTCCCAGTAAAGAAAAGCCTGCAACCCAACAATTTCCTGTTGAATTCTACAAAATATTTAAAGAAGAACTAATACCAATCCTACTCAAACAGTTCTGAAAAATAGGGGAGGAAGACCGCTTCCAAACTTAGTCTATGAAACCAGTACTACTCTGATTCCAAAACCAGACAGAGACACATTTAAAAAAAAGAAAGAAAGAAAAGAAAACTACCGGCCAGTATCTCTGATGAATATTGCTATGAAAATTCTCAACAAAATACTAGCAAACAAAATTCAACAATAAATGTAAAAGATCATTTATCATGACCCAGTGGATTTGTCCTTGGGAGACAAGGATGGTTCAACATAAACAAATCAATTGTTGTGATAAATCATATCAACGGAATGAAGAACAATAACCATATGATCATTTCAATTGATGCTGAAAAGGCATTTGATAAAATTCAACACCCCTTCATGATAAACACCCTAAAAAAACTGGGGATAGAAGGAATAATATAAGCCATATATGACAGACTAAAAGCTAGTATCATACTGACTGGGGAAAAACTGAAAGCCTTTCCTTTAAGATCTGGAACATGGTAAGAAAGTCCGCTTTCATCACTGTTATTTAACATAGTACTGGACGTTTTAGCTAGAGCAATCAGACAAGAGAAAGATATAAAGGGCATCCAAACTGGAAAGAAAAAAGTCAAATTATCCTTGTTTGCAGAGGGTGTAATATTATATTTGGAAAAACCTAAAAAATACACCAAAAAAAATTTAAAACTGATAAATTCAGTAAAGTTGCAGGATACAAAATGCACAAAAGTCAGCAGGGTTTATATATATATATATATATATACACACACACATACACATATATACATATATATACACATATATATGTGTGTGTGTGTGTGTGTATAGACTTTAAGTTCTGGGATACATGTGCAGAACATGCAGGTTTGTTACATAGGTATACGCCTGCCATGGTGGTTTGCTCCACCCATCAACCCGTCATCTATATTAGGTATTTCTCCTAATGTTATCCCTCCCTTAGTCCCCCACTGCCTGACAGGCCCCATTGTGTGATGTTCCCCTCCCTGTGTCCATGTGTTCTCATTGTTCAAATACCATTTATGAGTGAGAACAAGCAGTATTTGGTTTTCTGTTCCTGTGTTAGCTTGCTGAGAATGATAGTTTCCAGCTTCATCCATCCCTCTGCAAAGGACATGAACTCATCCTTTTCACAGCTGCATAGTATTCAGTAGTGTATATGTGCCACATTTTCTGTATCCATTCTATTATAGATGGGCATTTGGGTTTGTTCCAAGTCTTTGCTATTGTGAGCAGTGCTGTAATAAACATACATGTGCATGTGTCTTTATGTGGAATGATTTATAATCCTTTGGGTATATAACCAGTAATGGGATTGCTGGGTCAAATGGTATTTCTAGTTCTGGATCCTTGAGGAATTGCCACATTGTCTTCCATAATGGTTGAATTAATTTAAACTCCAACCAAAAGTGTAAAAGTGTTCCTATTTCTCCACATCCTCTCCAGCACCAGCAGTTTCCTGACTTTTTAATGATCGCTATTCTAAATGGCGTGAGATGATAGTTCATTGTGGTTTTGATTTGCATTTATCTAATGACCAGCGATGAAGAGCTTTTGTTCATATGTTTGTTAGCTACATAAATGTCTTCTTTTGAGAAATGTCTGTTCATATCATTTGCCCATGTTTTCATATGGTTTTTTGTTTCTTGTAAATTTGTTTAAGTTCTTTGTAGATTCTGGATATTAGCCCTTCATCAGATGAATAGATTGAAAAAATTTTCTCCCATTCTGTAGATTGCCTGTTCACTCTGATGATAGTTTCTTTTTCTGTGCAGAAGCTCCTTAGTTTAATTAGATCCCATTTGTTAATTTTGGCTTTTGTTGCCACTGCTTTTGGTGTTTTAGTCATGAAGTCTTTGCCCATAAGTATGTCCTGAATCGTATAGCCTGGGTTTTCTTCTAAAGCTTTTATGGTTTTAGGTCTTTAATCCATTTTAAGTTAATTTTTGTATAAGGTGTAAGGAAGGCGACTAGTTTCCTTTTTCTGCATATGGCTAGCCAGTTTTCCCAACATCATTTATCAAATAGAGAATCCTTTCCCCATTGCTTGTTTTTGTCAGGCTTGTCAAAGACAAGATGGTTGTAGATGTGTGGTATTAATTCTGAGGCCTGTGTTCTGTTCCGTTGGTCTACATATCTGTTTTGGTGCAATACCATGCTGTTTTGGTTACTGTAGCCTTGTAGTATAGTTTGAAGTCAGGTAGTGTGGTGACTCCAGCTTTGTTCTTTTTGCTTAGTACTGTCTTGGTTATATGGGCTCTTTTTTGGTTCCATACAAAATTTAAAGTATTTTTTTCTAATTCTATGAAGAAAGTCAGTGGTAGCTTGATGGGGATAGCATTGAATCTATAAATTACTTTGGCCAGGAAGGCTATTTTCAAGATATTCATTCTTCCTATACCTGAGCATGGAATGTTTTTCCATTTGTTTGTGTCCTCTCTTATTTCCTTGAGAAGTGGTTTGTAGTTCTCTTTGAAAAAGTCCTTCACATCCCTTGTTAATTTTATTCCTAGGAATTTTATGCTCTTTGTAGCAACTGTGAATGGGAGTTCACTCATGATTTAGTTCTCTGTTTCTCTATTATTGATGTATAGGAATGCTTGTGATTTTTGCACATTGATTTTGTATCCTGAGACTTTGCTGAAGTTGCTTATCAGCTTAAAGAGA
>NW_012119633.1:591254-591975 GCF_000951035.1 Colobus angolensis palliatus | reverse complement strand
AGCCAGACCAATGGTTTCTATGTGTACAATTGTAATGTTTTTCATTGCCTTAAGTGCTCTAATAACTATATATATATACACACACATATATATATATATAAAATTCTATTTCTTTATATGACTGTATATGTTTCTATACATGACTCTGAAGGCAGAAAAAGTATGTTTGCATATATGTGCATGCATGTGTATGTTATGACATGTGTGTCTAAATATGTGCTACATCCCTGTTTCCTAGTTCACTATCTACCAACAAGATACTACCAGTCATATCCATTATTTTATCTTTTGTGCATAATCTATACATGCCCCTCACAACCTGGATTCTCACAAATGATCTACCATAATAAAATGAATAAGCCTAGTAAAATGTTGTAAAGTCTCCAGCATGTATGTAATACATTTTACCAAATATTTTTGTGAATGATTTTTAATCAAAGTGATATGTATTTACACATCTCAAAATACATTTGAAATCAAAAGGATTCTATTGGTACTCATTTTAGAGACAAACCAAAGGAAAGCACAATAACAAAGAGGGTCTAATAATGAAAAAATAAGATTATCCTCTGATATAAATTTGTAAAACACACTGCCACTAATTCTTGCATTTATAGGCAAGCTTGAACATGGGATCTCTAATAATAAAGATTAAAGTTGACTTATATGGGGGGCGGAGCAAGATGACCGAATAGGAACAGCTCCAGTCTCCAACTCCCAG
>NW_012119633.1:492943-589514 GCF_000951035.1 Colobus angolensis palliatus | reverse complement strand
GACTTCCTCTCTTCCTATTTGAATACCATTTATTTTTGCACATTAATTTTGTATCCTGAGACTTTGCTGAAGTTTCTTATCAGCTTAAGGAGACTTGGGGCTGAGACGATGGGGTTTTCTAAATATACAATCATGTCATCTGCAAACAGAGACAATTTGACTTCCTCTCTTCCTATTTGATGTATAGGAATGCTTGTGATTTTTGCACATTGATTTTGTATCCTGAGACTTTGCTGAAGTTGCTTATCAGCTTAAAGAGACTTGGGGCTGAGACGATGGGGTTTTCTAAATATACAATCATGCCATCTGCGAACAGAGACAATTTGACTTCCTCTCTTCCTATTTGAATACCATTTATTTCCTTCTCTTGCCTGACTGCCCTGGCTGGAACTTTCAATATTATGTTGAATAGGAGTGGTGAGAGAGGGTATCCTTGTCTTGTGCAGGTTTTCAAAGGGAAGGCTTCCAGTTGTTGACCATTCAGTATGATACTGGCTATGGGTTTGTCAAAAATAGCTCTTATTATTTTGAGATATGTTCCATCAATACCTAGTTGATTGAGAGTGTTTAGCATGATGGGGTGTTGAATTTTATCAAAGGCCTTTTCTGCATCTATTGAGATCATCATGTGGTTTTTGTCACTGGTTCTGTTTATGTGACGGATTACATTTATTAATTTGTGTATATTTAACCAGTCTTGCATCCCAAGGACGAAGCCAACTTTATCATGGTGGATAAGCTTTTTGATGTGCTGCTGGATTCGATTTGCTAGTATTTTATTGAGAATTTTCACACTGATGTTCATCAGGGATATTGACCTGAAATTGTGTGTGTGTGTGTGTGTGTGTGTGTGTTGTCAATTTTAGAATAAGTGTGATGTGGTGCTGAGAAGAAAGTATGTTCTGCTGATTTGGGGTAGAGAGTTCTGTAGATGTCTATTAGGTCTGCTTGGTCCAGAGCTGAGTTCAAGTCCTGAATATCCTTGACAATTTTGTCTCATTGATCTGTCTAATATTGACAGTAGGGTTTTAAAGTATTCCACTATTATTGTTTGGGAGCATAAGTCTCTTTGTAGGTCTCTAAGAACTTGCTTTATGAATCTGGGTGCTCCTGTATTTGGTGCATATATATTTAGGAGAGTTAGCTCTTCTTGTTGCATTGATCCCTTCACCATTATGTAATGCCCTTCTTTGTCTCTTTTGATCTCTCTTGGTTTAAAGTCTGTTTTATCAGAGACTAGGATTGTAATCCCTGCTTTTTTTTTTTTTTTTTTGGTAAATATTCCTCCATCCCTTTATTTTGAGGTTATGTGTGTCTTCGCATGTATGATGGGTCTTCTGAATACAGCACCTCAATGGGTCATGACTCTTTATCTAATTTGCCAGTCTGTGTCTTTTAACTGCGGCATTTAGCCCATTTACATTTAAGGTTAATATTGTAATGTGTGAATTTGATCCTGTCGTTATGATGCTACCTGGTTTTTTGCCCACTAGTTGATGTGATTTCTTCATAGTGTCGACGGTCTTTACCATTTAGTACATTTTTGCAGTGGCTGGTACCAGTTTTTCCCTTCCATGTTTAATGCTTCCTTCAGGAGCTCTTGTAAGGCAGACCTGGTGGTGATAAAATCTCTCAGCATTTGCTTGTCTGGAAAGGATTTTATTTCTCCTTTGCTTACGAAGCTTAGTTAAGGTGGATATGAAATTCTGGGTTGAAAATTCTTTTCTTAAAGAATGTTGATTATTGGCCCTCGCTGTCTTCTGACTTACAGGGTTTCTGCAGAGAGATCTGCTGTTAGTCTGATGGGCTTCCCCTTGTGGGTAACCTGACCTTTCTCTCGGGCTGTCCTTAGCATTTTTTCCTTCATTTCAACCTTGGTGAATCTAACAATTACGTGTCTTGGGTTTGGTCTTCTCGAGGAGTATCTTCGTGGTGTTCTCTCTATTTCCTGAATTTGAATGTTGGCCTATCTTGCTGGATTGGGGAAGTTTTCCTGGATAGTATCCTGAAGAGTGTTTTCCAACTTGTTTTCATTCTCCCCATCACTTTCAGGTACACCAGTAAAATGTAGGTTTGGTCTTTTCAAATACTCCCATATTCCAAGTTGATCTTCAATCTCTGATATCCTTTCTTCTGCTTGATTGATTCAGCTATTGATACTTGTGTATGCTTCACAAAGTTCTCATGCTGTGTTTTTCAGCTCCATCACGTCATTTATGTTATTCTCTAAACTGGTTATTCTAGTTAGAAATTTGTCTAACCTTTTTTCAAAGTTCTTATCTTCCTTGCATTTGGTTAGAACATGCTCCTTTAGCTCAGAGGAGTTTGTTATTACCTATCTGCTGAAGCCTACTTCTGTCAATTCGTAAAACTCATTCTCTGTCCAGTTTTGTTCCCTTGCTGGCAAGGTGTTGTGATCCTTTGTAGGAGAAAGGCGTTCTGGTTTTGGAATTTTCAGCCTTTTTGGGCTGGTTTATCATCATCTTCATGGATTTATCTACCTTTGATCTTTGATGTTGGGGTTTCTACATGGACGTCCTTTTTATTGATGTTAATGCTATTTCTTTCTGTTTGTTAGTTTTCCTTCTAACAGGACTCCCTGCTGCAGGTCTGCTGGAGTTCACTGGAGGTCCACTCCAGACCCTCTTTGCCTGGGTATTGCCAGCGGAGGCTGCAGAACAGCAAAGATTGTTGCCTGTTCCTTTCTCTGGAAGCTTCATCCAAGAGGGGCACCCGGCAGATGCCAGCCAGAGCTCTCCTGTATGAGGTGTCTGTTCCTCCTGCTGGGAGGTGTCTCCCAGTCAGGAGGCACAGGGGTCAGGGACCCACTTGAGGAAGCAGTCTGTCCTTTAGCAGAGCTCAAGAACTGTGTTGGGACATCTGCTGCTCTTTTCAGAGCCAGCAAGCAGGAATGCTTAAGTCTGCTGAAGCTATACTCACAGCCACCCCTTCCCCCAGGTGCTCTGTCCCAGGGAGATGGGAGTTTTATCTATAAGTCCTGACTGGGGCTGATGCCTTTATTTCAAAGATGCCCTGCCCATAGAAGAGGAATCTAGAGAGGCAGTCTGGCTACAGCAGTTTTTCAGAACTGTGGCTCACTCCGCCTACTTCAAGCATTCTGGTTCTGGTGGCTTCGTTTACGCTGTGAGAGGAAAACCGCCTACTCAAGCCTCAGTAATGGTGGATGCCCCTTCCCCCACCAAGCTCGAGCATCCCAGGTGGATTTCAGACTGCTGTGCTGGCAGTCAGAATTTCAAGCGAATGGATCATAGCTTGCTGGGCTCCATGGGGGTGGGATCCACTGAGCTAGATCACTTGGCTCCCTGGCTTCAGCCCCCTTTCCAGGGGAGTGAACAGCTCTGTTTCGCTGGCATTCCAAGTGCCACTGGGGTATAAAAGAAACTCCAAAAGTCAGTAGCATTTCTATTAGGTTGGTATGAAAGCAATTGTAGTTTTGGACCGTGAATTTTTAAATCATTTTAGCTAGGCTCAAACACATCTTTATTAATCAAAATAGGAACCATTACAATCAACACATTTTTGCCAATGAGAAGCTTGTTTATTCCTGTAACATAAAAATCCATGCTTCAGGATTCGACAAACACATGGAGAGCATTTTCTGCATCCTGCTGGTTGTGGATGCATTTGCCCTGCAAAAAGTGGTCAAGATGCTTGAAGAAGTGGTAGTCAGTTGGTGAGAGGTCACATAAACATGGCAGATGAGGCAAAACTTCGTAGCCCAATTGGTTCAACTTTTGAAGCATTGGTTGTGCGATGTGCACTCAGGAGTTGTCATGGAGAAGAGTTTGGCCCCTCTGTTAACTAATGACGGCTGCAGGCCCTGAAGTTTCCAGTTCATCTCATTGATTTGCTGAGCATACTTCTCAGATATAATGGTTTCACCGGTATTCAGAAAGTTGTAGTGAATCAGACTGGCAGCAGACCACCAAACTGTAACCATATGACCTTATTTTGGGTGCAAGTTTGGCTTCGGGAAGTGCTTGGGAGCATCTCCTTGGTTCAACCGCTGAGCTGGTTGTCTCCAGTTGTTGTCTAAAATCCATTTTTTGTCACACATCACAATCCGATTGAGAAATAGTTCATTGTCGTTGCATAGAATAGGAGAAAACAACACTTCAAAATGACAATTATTTTTATTTTTGCTCAGCTCATGAGGCACTCACTTATAGAGCATTTTCACCTTTCCAATTTGCTTCAAATTCCTATAGAATGGTGGACATTGAGTTCTTCCACAGCTTCTCATGTAGTTGTAAAAGGACTGGCTTCAATGATTGCTCTCAATTGTTTGTTGTCAACTTCCAATGGCTGGCCACTATGCTCCTCATCTTCAAGACTCTCCTCTCCTTTGCAAAACTTCTTGAACCACCACTGCACTGTACGTTTGTTAGCAGTTCCTAGGCCAAATGCGTTGCTGACGTTGCGAGTTGTCTCTGCTGCCTTACAACCCATTTTTAACTCGAATAAGAAAATCACTTGAATTTGTTTTCCTGTCTAACATCATTTCCATAGTCTACAATAAATTTAAAATAAACAGCAAGTAATGTCATTATCAAAAAGACATAAAGCAAGAAATGCCCATTAAAATGATGTATAACACAACCACATTCATTTGACTGTATTCCAATATCAAATGGCAAATTCCAACAATGCAAAAACCATAATTACATTTGCACCAACCAAGTATATGCCAACAGTGAACAATCAGAAAAAGAAATCAAAAAGGTCATCTGTTTACAATAGCCACAAATAAAATTAAATACCTAGAAATTAACTTAACCAAAAAAGTAAAAGACCTCTATAATAAACACTATAAAAGACCGATAAAAGAAATTGAAGAGGACATCAAAAAATGAAGATATTCCATGTATATAAATTGGAAGACTCAATATTGTTAAAATATCCCTACTACCCAAAGCAATCTACAGAATCAATGCTATCCCTATCAATATACCAATGACATTATTTGCAGAAATAGAAAAAAAAAATCGTAAAGTTTATTTGGAACTACAGAAGACCCAGAATAGCCCAATCTATGCTAATCAAAATGAACAAAACTCAAGGAATCGCATTACCCAACTACAAATTTTACACTACGAAGCTATAGGAACCAAAACAGCATGGTACTGGCATAAAAACAGACACATAGGCCAATGAAACAGAATAGAGAAGCCAGAAAGACATCCACACGTCTATAATTAACTCATTTTTGACAAAGGTACCAAGAACATACACTGGGGAAAAGGCAGTCTCTTCAATTAAGAGTGCTGGAGAAATTGGAAATCCACATGCAGAAGAATGAAACCAGATCACTATCTCTTGCCATATATAAAAGTGAAAACAAAATGATTAAAGACAAACCTAAGTCCTCAAAATATGAAAATAATGCAAGTAAACATTGGGGAAAATCTCCAGGACATTGATCTGGGCAAAAACTTCTTGTGCAATACCCCACAAGCACAGGCAACCAAAGCAAAAATGAACAAATAGAATCACAGCTTGTTAAAAAGCTTCTACACAGCAAAGAATACAATCAACAAAGTGAAAACACAACTCACCGAATGGTAGAAAATATTTGTAAACCACCCATCTGACAAGGGATTAATAAGAATAATATATAAGGAGCTCAAATGACTCTATAGAAAAAATTTTAATAATCTGATCAAAAGTGGGCAAAGTACTTGAATAGACATTTCTTAAAAGAAGACATCTAAGTGGCAAACAGGCATATGAAAAGGTGATCAGCATCACTGATTATTAGAGAAATGCAAATCAAAACTACAATGATATATCATCTCACCCCAGTTCAAATGGCTTATATTCAAAAGACAGGCAATAACAAATGCTAGTGAGGATATGGAAAAAAGGGAACCCTTGCACACTGTTGGTGGGAATGTAAATTAGTACAACCACTATGGAGAACAGTTTAAGCTACCATATGATCCAGCAATCTCACTGCTGGGTATGTACCCAAAAGGAAGGAAGTCAATATATCAAAGAGATATATGCACTCCTGTGTTTGTTGCAGCACTGTTTACAACAGCTAATATTTGGGAATTAACCTAAGCGTCCATCAAGAGATGAATGAATAAAGAAAATGTGGTACATATATACAATGGAATAGTATTCAGCAATAAAAATGAATAAGAGAGCCTGTCATTTGCAACAACATGGATAGAACTGCAGATCATTATGTTAAGTGAAATAAGCCAGGCACAGGACAAACATCGCATGTTCTCACTTATTTGTGGGATCTAAAAGGAAAAACAATTGAACTCATGAATACAGAGAGTAGAAGGACGGTTTCCTGATGCCAGGAAGGGTAGGGGGAGAGTAAGGGGGACGTGGGGACAGTTAATGGGTACAGAAAATATAGAAAGAATGAATAAGATCTTCTATTTGATAGCATAACAGGGTGGCTAGAGTCAATAATAAATTAACTGTACATATTTAAATAAATTAAAGAGAGTGATTCAATTATTTAAAACTGAAAGATTAAGTGCTTGAGGGGATGGACACCTCATTCTCCATGATGTGCTTATTTCACATTGTATGCTTGGATGAAAACATCTAATGTAGTTCATAAATATATACACCTACTATTACCCACAAAAATTAAAATTAAAAACTTTAAAGGTTAAAAAAAAATTCAATTTAAATGATTCTAAATATCAAACAATAATCAAAATGTAATTCCCTATACATGAATTCATTTTTGAAAGAAAAATAGCTGAACATAGTTATGGAATTAACTTTCTGTAATTTAAATTTTACTGAATTAAAAAGAAGTTTTAAGTTTTATAATAAAGTTTGTGGTATAAGTCCCTTGTAGCATATTGCTTCATTATATGTAAAACAGGAGAAAAAAATTAAGCAGCTGTTGCAATACATTCTCCTTCATTCTGCCTATTTAGTTCATTTAGTTCTCTTAACCCTGGCTTGCAGGGATCACATTCTCTAAAATATGCCAGTGGAAATGTGCAAAAGTCAAGTGTCTCATTTACTTTCACTATGTTTTGCTGTGCTGCTTTCAATACTCTGGGCCATATGATTTCCTCAAGCTTCAAAACGTTTTGCATTCATTGAAGATAACTTTATAGTGATCTTTTTTATTGTTATTTACTGTTTTCATTAATTCTTCCTCCAACACTCCCAACTGTATCAAACATTTCTTCAGTACCTAAATAATTTAATTGTTAACATACTTCAGAATTTAACGTTATTAGCTCATTCTAAATAAATCCTATGACAAAGTTACAACTTAAATCTGCCAAAGAAATGATGCCCCTAAATCTTTCTGGCTAGCAATATTCAGCCTGAGTGGTCAGTTTTGCAATGATTTTCATAAAGTTTTGGAACCAGGCCTGGATTGAAATTGCTTCCTATCTTGTTCCAAATTACAACAGTCAAAACACAAAACACACAATACATAGGTCTGCTTCCCAGTACAATGTCAGTTTCCTCCATTTAGAAGAGTGCAGTGATTCATCAGTAATTTAACCTACAGATATTTGAAGGTTGGAGAGTATCTCGAAGGGACTGTTGACCTTCAGCAACTGAAAGAACTAGAACTCCAGCCTCAGTCAATATATATTTATCTTTCTGTTGGGACTATTACAACAGTGCAAGAAATGCTGACCTTGAAACTTCTAGCTCCGAATACATGCAAATAATGCTCCCTAAAGGAAAAATATAAAAATACCTAAATAGGATATCTACATTTAAAATGCACATTCGGTAAAGATCAAAAGAAAGTACTCTGAATGTTCAAATAAATTCTAAAGGAACAAGCATATTATTTCTGTGATCCACTGGTTTGCTCTTAAATGTGAATTGGGGTGTAATCCCATTAGACCAGAATGATAAAATTTGGAAAAGCAAAGTATTTTTTATTTTCTGAAAAGTTACTAATATCAAGAGCCTGGCTTGTTTTCTGGTGAATGATTTTTATTCCCCACAAAACTGTAATACTACAGATCTCTCAAAAATCATCATATCCCATATTGACTACATTTATATCAAAACACACTTTTGTTTACCTGGAGAAAATATAGGTGGTAATATGCTGAAACTCTTTTTAATAATTCTTTCATTTTGTCTGATGGAATATTTGCTTGAAAGGAAACTTTTTTTTATCCCAATTAGTCATAGTCTGCATTCTTGTTAGGAACCAGGGGAATAGATGTACTCTTTCAGAAGACTAAGCATTACTAAATATGTAACAATGCAAGTGTGCTAAAGGTCAGAAAGATTCAATTAAAATATAATTAACAACCAGCAAGTCATGCAAATCCTAAGAAAACTGGCTGGACATCCTATTCAAATAAAGTGTGAAATTTCATAGGAAAAAGGCTCAGTTTAAAATAAACAAATAGTAAATTAATGTATAGAGTAAATTGAACATTAAAGATAAATAGGGACTTCTGGGAACAAACATCTAATTATTCATGATAAAAAAATACATAATTTTTTATTTCTACAATTTTGTTCTTGTGAAATCTACATATAGAAAACTGGGGTACTACAAAGAAGTCTATGAATGGAAACAGAAATATGAATGCATTTAAAAAAACTATTATCATATAATTGGTTTGTCTATTGAGTGGCATGGGGTCATTTGCATGTCTCCCATTTGGTTGTCATCTTTCTTACAAAGGAAGGAAACAACTTAGGAAGAAGGGAAATCTCTTTGGTGGTCCTATCAGCATTAAAAATCTTTAGATTTCCTTCCTCCCAAAAATATAACTACAATGTAGTCAACAGATACAACATAAACCAAGAGGGCCACTGATTTGCTGGTATATTGATTAAAAGCTACATTATCCCATTGAGAGATCTGATAGTATTAAAAATGTTAGAGAAATATTTTCTTCATTAAAAAACAATTTTCAACTAATCTTATTATATGGAATCATCAAGTAAACCTTTATAGGGACTTGTTTTCTCTGACGTAGACCGCCTCACCTGAGTTGACTTCTAAATTGATCCATACAATTCAAATCAACAGGAATGTAAACTTAGTCCCTCCTCAATGTGACTAGTTTTGAAATTTTTACTTTTCCTCAGAAAGAACTAGAGACCTGTCTATTCCTTTCATCAGGTGTCCAATCTACTCCAATCTAAAATTATCTTAGTAATGCTCACACAAAGATGTTTTCTTCATGGCTGTTTTTTATACAAAGCTATTTTTCTCATCGTTGTTGCTGCTGCTGTTGCTGCTGTTGTCTTACCTGTAAACTCTAGCTACTTGCAGGGAGTGTGAGGCACTGCTACCCTTTAGTTCTCTCTGAATCCAAGTTAAATTTTGTTATCTTGACATTTTTCTAATTTTTCTCAAAATTCCTCTGTTAAAATAGTATATTTACAGCATTATTCACAATAGCAAAGATATGAAATCAACCAAAGCATCCATCAACAAGTAATTAGATAACGAAAATGTTATACACACACACACACACACACACACACTCAAAGGAATACTATTCAGCCATTAAAAAGAATGAAATCATGTGCTTTGCAGCAACATGGATGGAACTGGAGGCCATTATCCTGAGTGAAACAACTCAAAAATAGAAAGTCAAACACCACATGTTCTCACATAAGTGATAGCTACATAATATGTAAACATGGCCACAAAGTATGGAATAATAAACACTGGAGACTGGGAAGCATGGGGAGCTGGGCAGGGGGTGAGGGATGAGAAATTACTTAATGGGTACAATGTACATTATTAAGTTGATGGATACCCTAAATGCCCTCACTTCACCACTACACATTCTATGCATATAACAAAATTTCACTTGTACCCCACAAATTTGTACAAATCAAAAAGTATACTTAGTGTAGTAGGCATTATTTGAGGAAGAAAAGTTGGAAATACACTGATCCTTTTATAAAACTATTTTAACAAGGGCATCATAAAAGTTAAGGTAACATATTTTAGCTCTGGCATTAAAATTTCTTGATTCTGGGAGTAGAATGGAAAGTTTAAAAATGCTTTTGTTAGACCCAAATCAAAATGTACATTTTGGAATGTAGTGTTCCTTACTGCTTCTACCATCACCAAATTCATTTGTACCTTCATGGCTGTGTTCCTTACTTCTCCCTGCTCAACCAATTCCTACTTATCTTTCATGTCTCAGCTTCTTTACAATTCTCATCTTTAATAGTTCCATAGAATATAACATTTATTGAAATTCTGCTATGAGCAAAGAAAGTATTGCGATAGAAACTAAAGGCAAATATATTGTAGAAAAAATTGTATTATAATATTCTGTGTACAGAAAAGGAAAAATCAAATCTGACTATGTGGATTCATGAAAAAGATGGAATTTGAATTTGCCTTGAAATATTTCAAATAGAAATTTAAGCAGGGAACACTGAGGGGCTGCCCTATAAGGCTGAAACAATAGCATTAACATTGTCAGAGAGTCAAGCAAGCTAATTCTTGAAGAGCCTTGATGGTCCTCTCTTTTATCAATCTTTTATCTGACTTCCTGTAGCACTTGTTCTCTATAGTACATTATTTAGCAATTATTTGTTATAGAGTTTCTGTGTACTCTAATTTTTTTGTACATCTTGACTCTTACAAAAGACTATGAGTTCTGTGAGTGCAAAAATGTCTTATATTTCTTAGAAATTTCCCATACAGTATCTTTTATAGGGTGGCCACATAGTGAACAACCAAGATACAGTAAATTAACTGATGGATTCAAATGAAAGATATTACAGATGTCTATCTAAATATTAATTTATTTTTATGTCTTTTAAAAAGAAGTGATTTCTCCCTCTACTGGGGACCCACCAGCAGCCAGAAAATAATATCTGCATTCACTCACATAATAAAATGAAACACAGATGCAATCTGTATACTCTGAAACCAGATGGAGACACACTATTTTAGATACAGTTAAGTCTACACCCTATCTTTCCATTATCCAAATATGACAATGCATTTGGCAAGAGCAATTATAAGTAAATTAAAAGAAAAATTTCTAAGATCTGTAGAAAATATAAAGGGTGGAAGGTTTTGATAACCTGCTTGTGACTTTGAAGCATCCAAATCAATGACTATTGAGGAATTAACCTCATAAAGCTTATAAAAAATATGGCATGAAACGAATCCCACCTCTATCTAACCATATCTTTTAATCCAAGTGGCGTCTAAAGGTGCTGAAATACCACACTTGACTCATAAGTCTTTTGTAGAGCATGAGCTATTCTCAAGTGTGTGTATGGAGAAATGTACTTGATGGTAATTGCCTTATTTTCCCTTGCACTTGTTCCATTCTCAGAAGTCCCCTGCTATAGTCTCAAAAAGCTATGTGTTGTCTCTTTTCTATATTCAATATCAGTGTAGAAACAAAAGAATTACCATTCAAAGCCATATTTTGTGTCAAAGCCCAAAGAACAGAGTATTTAGGAATCAGGAGAACTAGGTTCCAATGTCTGCCTTCAAGTTCAGCAAGTCACTCAACTTTACTCTGACCAAAACACAACCATTTGGAAACGTGGATTTCTACAGTCTGTATGTATCCCCACCCCCAAGCCAAGTCAACCCAATTGAAGAATCATCTGAATGACAAAATACATGTAAAAGGTGGTTAACTCTTTAGGAAAAAAAATACATAATTAAAATATGAATCTTATCTTAGTTTGTTTCCTGCTTTGAGGAGTGGGTGAAGAATTGTTTTCTATTCACTTTTCTGAAAGAGTACTTTTTAACACAAAACGACAAATCTCAAAGAACCTCATTAGAGACCAAAAGTAGGTTCTAACATGTCATTTCTATGTAATATTTGTTTCATTGTAATATACTTCTAAGTTTCCAGCCCTGCCTTTGGTTAAAGAACATGCCAGATCCCAAGAATGGAGGTTAAAATAATAATAATGATATACTTAGTCAATTGTTGAGTTCTTTATATGACTTCTTCAGAAAATTTCCTCCCTGCCCTTGAAGAACAGCATATTCTCTTAAATGTGAAATTTGATTACCTGTATTATCAGATCTTGCACTTTAAAAAATTGTTATACTTCTGTCCGAGTCACTAAAATATATGCCAGTGGACTGTCCCTTTATGTGATGTGTAGAATTTAGCTGTGAAAAGCTCAAGCCCAATATGTTAGTAGGCTAAAGCGCTTTCAGCAACACTTATAGAGTAAGTCCTCAAAGTTGTCATCAACAGGTTCTTAGAAAGTTGGAAAATGTGGTACATACACATAAAGAAGTTCTATCCAGCTACAAAAAACAAAGAGATTCTGTCATTTGCAACAACATGGAATAATATGGAGTTCATTGTGCTAAATGAAATAAGCCAGGCACAGAAAGACAAACATTGCGAACATCACATGTTCTCACATATTTGTGGGATTTAAAAATCAAAACAACTGATCTCATGAACATAGAGAGTAGGCTGGTTACCAGAGGCTGAGAAGGGTAGTTGGGGAGCGGGGAGGAGTAGATAGGGATGGTTCATAGGTACAAAAAAATAGTTAGAAAGGATGAATAACACCTAGTATTTGATAGCACAACAGGGTGACTATAGTCAACAGTAACTTAATTGTACATTTTAAAATAACTAAAAGAGGGTAACTGGACTGTTTGTAACACAAAAGATAAATTCTTGAGGGGATGGATACTCCATTTTATAAGATGTGATTATTATAGATCGCATGCCTGTATCAAACCATCTCATGCACCCCATAAATATATACACTACTATGTACCCACAAAAATTAAAATAAATTGTCCAGACTCAGTGGGTCACACTTGTAATACCACCACTTTGGGAGGTTGAGGCAAGCAGATCGCTTGAGGTCAGGAGTTCGAGACCAGCCTGGCCAACATGGTGAAACCCTGTCTCGACTGAAAATACAAAAATCAGCTGGGTGTGGTGGTGCCTCCTGTAATCCCAGCTACTCTGGAGAGTGAGGCACAAGAATCACTTGCACCCGGGAGGCAGAGATTGCTGTGAACTGAGATCTCACCACCGCACTCCAGCCTAGATAACAGAGCGAGACTCCATCTCAAAATAAAATAAAATAAAATATGTTTTAAGTGAATGAAAAAGAAATTTTTAAAGATTCACTTTTGATCTCCCATGTGGCATCGGTTAAGTTGCTTTGCGTTTTTGTGCTTCATCTGAAAAATGGAGATGATTTTGAGACCTAGCTCAAAATTTGTTGGGAGGCTTAAATGAGTTAATAGGTACAAAACACTTAGAAGAATTTCTGGCACATAGTAAGCACCCAATGAATGTTAACTATTATTTACTATGATTACTTTTTCTCAAAGAACACAAGGAATTTGAGACTGTTATTTTTTCATTACATGAATTAAACAATTAAGGAAGCCTGTTATATTATGGCACTTTGCCACATAATAAAATGAATTTAACCCAGCTCTTTTCACACACAAAGTTGAAATCACTAAACTCCTTTAAAGAAATTTTTGTCTTAGGTTTTCTAGTGATCTTTTTTCTTTCCTGACAATTTTTCTCATCTGCGGCTTTTCTCTCAATTACAAACACATAGACATAAAACAATTAGCACATAGTGACAGAATTTTTGGTGTCAGAATTTTTTGATGTCAGAATTTAGCTGGGCAGACTGATGTTTATGCCGTTTATGTAATGAGAAGTTCTTTTATCTACATGACCCATGCAGCCAATGTATAGTGAGATTTAGGTCTATAATGAACGGAAGTATAACATTTAATATCAGAAAATGGGGTGGGGGGACACTAAGCCTAAGCCAGGAATGATTTTAAAACATGCAGACAATGAAGCATGAATAATTTCTATTTGTCACATTACTGTGATTACTTTCTTACAGTATTAATAGTATAAGAATCATAGAATATTATGACTAAGAAGGACCTTAAAACCATTGATGCTGACCACCTCGTTTTACAAATGAGGGAACTGAGGGCTCTAAAAGATTAAATGAACTGACCAAAGACACACAGCCTGCTGGCCCATGCAAAGACCTACAAATCCATCTTTGAGAGACATTTAAATCATTAGTCTTTATATTAGGTACTGATTTTCAAGAAACTAAAGATAACATGAATGAAAAAGCGCAGGACAAATCAATAGCTTTTGAAATTTCCAGAATTCGAATTTTCAGATTTTGTGTGTAAAATCTCCCAAACATAAAATTCCATAAACACAAAATGAATATTTAAAGAATCAAGACCATCCTCAGATGCTTATTCATATTTATATAGATTGTTATATTCACAGATTTCTATATGAACATTTGTCTCATCACTGTAGTAGCTTCCAAAAAATTGGGCTATGCTCACTGATCTCTATTTTCTAGCACTTAAGGAATATTTTTTAACATTCAGATGTTAAATATTCAGATCATTGCATACGTGTACATCTGCACACAGAAGACTTCATCCACAGTAACGAATGACGTATTCATTTCAGCTATTACAAATCAACAGCACAGCTAGTCATTGGTGTAAACTCATGATCATTTGTCAATTTAAAGATAATCAAATAATTTGATTAAATGGATTTAAATCTGGCTTCAAACATTGAGTAAATATAATTTCAAAAGTATTCTGACATGAATCAGTATGATAATTTCAGACCATCTGAATTTTTTTTATCCATAAAATATATTAACTATCAAAGACTATACTTCAATATTCCATAAAACATTTCAAAAAGATAAATGTACATAATTAACAAATAGTATTAGTAACTGATAGTTACATGGCACTAGGAGCAGGAACATGTTTTATACACTTTCAATGTGTAGTATAACTTATTTTTCATAACTCCACAAGGAAGGGACCATATAACATGTTAAGAAAACCGAGGCCCAGAGAAGTTAAGTAAATGCCCAAAGTCACACTCACAGTTATCTGCAAAGGTAACACTCAAAACTGGGCAGTCTGATTCAAGAACCTACTAACTATTAGATTATGCTGCCTCCAAATCAAGCTACAAATTTTCATGCAATATGTTGCATGAAACTTTGCATGAAGACACGGAATAGATAAAACTGTATAGTTTGACAGTATCAGTTGCCACTATCTTATAATGTTTTTAGAATGTCAGTTTTGCAGTGGACTTCAAAATTATGCCAGTCTAATTTCTTCGTTCTACAGATAAGGAAACTAAAGCTCAGGAACTTATTGTTTTAAATCATATTGTTAACTACAGTTGTATGACACCCGTGTTTCCAGCACAGTTCAGGTAAACTGAATATGAAAGTGAAATATAATAGATTGATTCTAAAACAGTGTTTCTGTGTGGTCTCTGGATAAGCAGCATGGACATCACCTGGGAACTTGGTAGAAATCCAGAGTCTCACTCCTATCCCACACCTAGCAAATCAGAAACTTTGGGGGTGGGGTCAAGCAATCTGTGTTTTAACAAACCCTTGAGGGGATTCTGAGGCATGATAAAGGTTGAAAACCACTGTTTTTTCTCTAAATTCAAGTAGTTATGAACAAGCTCATTTTGTTGGTTGAAATCCCTTCAGTTTTACATGCAGAGTAAAAATGTAGCCTCTTCACCTACTCCTAAAGGCACAAATCATATATACACATACACACACAAACATACACACATGCACACACATATTATCTACATTACACACATAAATAACATGATCGTACCTATAACTAATAATACTGTCTACATAATACACATAAACAGATGTGATGTTATTTATGTGTATTTTATAGATAGCTCTGCCATATCCCAGGCATGTGTCCATTCCAATCTCCACCCTTGCCTCCCTTTTTGCAGAAATCTCTCCTCTGCAGAAGTTTCACCTTAAGAGAATAAAATGCATCCCTTTTTTCCTGTGATCTTAGCATCTATGGAATACACTTTAACAGGCACCAACTCTTTCATAAGATGCAAGAAGAAATAGGCACAATTAATACTCTCTGATTTTATAGTATGTGCAAATATTCAAAATGTTTATTCCTTTATTCAAATAGTACTTCTTGAAAAACTAAAATATAAAGTTACTGGGATTATGATTCAAGGACAAATGAAAAAGAAAAACTAATCAATAAAGAATAAAAATAAACAATGTTTTCTGTTTTTTAAAACTTTCACCCTTTACCTGTGCTCTATAAGAAATGGTCAGCACTGAAAGGGAAAAAAAGGTGGTAACAAGTCTTTTGGAATACAAAGGGTGACGTTAGTCTTTTAGGAATATAATATAATATGTACTATTGGAGTTAAATACATATGCTTCCTTAAGAGAAGATCACTTACACTCTAGGAAGACTGGGAGAATCTTGTTTCGCCACTTATCTGTCCCGCAATAATATCAACTATATGTATTCATTTATAAAAAGAACTGCTTCTATTAAACCTTGGAAGTACAAGGAACTGCCATATCCACTCTTCATAGTATGTACTGATTTTCTGTATATTTCAATGCTGAGCTTATGGTGAGAACTTGTAAGATGGCTTTGAATCTAATGGCCACGGAGATCACGAACCCCTCCCAACTGCCCATGCATCTTTAGGGCTGAAGATGTTAATTATAGTCCTCTTGTTATCCTACCCCTAGGTTTGTACTTCAGCAAAAATGATAAAGGATATTTTCTACAGAGACTTGAGAACTTGGGAATTATTTTTCTTCAATCCAAAAGAAATCAATTGATTGGCCTTCACAGTGAGGGACAAGTCTATATAGCACAGTGCCATGAGCTGTGACAAAGGAGCCTAAGCCCATCAGTTCTTTCATAACACGACCATGCCTCTCTTTCAATAATACTATTTATAATACAAAAATAGAAGTATTGGGAAAGATTTTTGCCTTTTCACACAAACAGACACATGTAGTAAGTAACAGAGTTGGCTGAATTACAAGACAACAGTTTTGTAACATCTTTAGGTTTTTAAAAAGTCATGAGATTGAACTACCCATTTAACCTGTATTGGGCAGAACTAGTAAAGATATCAGGCTTTTAGTATAAAGGATACAACCCTACAGTTTCACAGATACTAATTTTGAATATCTTTATACTATCTATTAAAAATAAGTTTGCAAACATTATTAAACGTGTAAATAAACTGGTAACTGAGCTGGCTTAACTTATCTGAGAGAAAAGGCTACTTAAAAACTTTCCCACAATAAGTGTATGCATATATGTGTTCATTAAAATAGTCTCTGACAGCTGCCAGAAAAGAGCAATTCAAGTTACTAAATGTACATGAAAAATTATAACTTTAAAAAATATCCTGTCAAACTTTTCATTAATTCAGAATGTTCTCTCCCAAGTGCAAGTTAGTAATTTGATTTTGCCTTTTGTTTTTTTCCTACAAATGTGCTAGTTTTGCTCAAACCTAGACACAACCTTCTAGATAAATCCAGTTTTTCAAGTTGCTGGCAATAACTAATTCAGAGAAATATTTTAAGCATGCATTATACATAAATTATATACAGAAAATCATGTGGCTAAAAAGGAAAGTAGAGGAAGAGTCCTCAAGTTTTTAAAAATATTATTCAACTACCTATGACTTCTTCATAAAATTATACTACAATTGGCATGTAACTAACAATCAATTGCCTCTTGAATTTTATATCCAAAAGATCTAAAGGAGATGGAAGTTTTAGGGAAATGAGGGAAGAAAATAAAGCTCCCTTTATCCAGACTTAAAGAGGTATACCTAATTGTTTTCTGCATGCCTTAAAAAAGGTCCCAGTCTACGTTTCTACCTGATGTAAACCCATTTGATTTGTACTTAGTGAATAGTCATGGGTGCTCATGGGTGAGAGAAGTAAACTCTTAGATTCACACAGAGAAGAACAGCACAGACAATGGCATCCTGCTGGTAGCCTGGAAGGAAGTTAAACATTCTTATTCAATGACATCCCCAAAGTCAAGACACCATTTTTAAAAGCAGCTTGAACAATCAATCACAAAAAGGGTTTCTCTCTTACACATTTTATTTCTGACCTTTTTCTTTAAAAAGAAAAACCTTAATATTCAATTCAATAAAATTCAAGAAAAAACACATTCACTCCCACTCATGTTGTTGCTCTACTTCATGTTTCAAACCTGAACTCACACATATGGTGCATTTAAATAAATGCAAAATTTAAATAATTAATATAAAATACTCCTGCAATGCTGTTCTTCTAATACCATTTGTTAAAGCTATGTTACATAAGTTAGATAAAGCCCATTTTAAACGCATTGGTAACTTAGGTGATAAACATAAGCAGTAAATTCACTTTTCTAAATTGCCCCATATATTATATTTAATCCTCCTTCTGCAATCACCAGCACTGAAGTACACATTCATAGCTGCTTTCTTTTGACATGGTTCTTTTATTACTGTCTCTTTTCCTTACATAATGTCCTGAAGCAGCTGGTCTATTATGATGATGCTTTTTTCTCCTTTTTCTTTAGCGGTTTTGCTAGCACAAAGAATTAAAATGTACTTACCTTTCACTGCTTTGGCTGCAGCTAAGAATGCTTTGGGTGCATATGTCTGGGAATGGGATAGGGGGAGCTTTAATGTGGAGGGAGACTGAGATTGTTTGTTTCTTTTTATTTCTGAACAGTGACATATTGATATTTCAGATAATGAATCATTCCAATTTGTTCATCCCTGCAACCAATGGTTTTAATTTTCATGTGCAAGTTGCAAAGTCCATTTTGTTAGAAGCATTTGATAAAATACTCAATTACCTTTTTTTTACACTGTAGTTCAACTGCTTTGCTGATAAAAGGCTCCAGCTCAGAAGATAAACTGTAAGTAATTCCTGAAGAACAAATGTCAGAGGCAGTATACAATGAATGGCATTTTTTTTTTTTGGATCAGATTATTCTATCACCAATGTGACAGGGTGGTTCAAATATTTATTTTGTTGAAAATGTCATTTTAATATTGTTTGACACCTGCTCCCTGTAGTCATCTGTTCATCACATTTCAAATTCAAAGGATTTAAAAGTGAGATTTAACTTTATGTCCAGTAAGAAAAGAGAAACTCATCTACAAACCAAGATAAGAATACACTGCTGATATATGCAAATTATTTAAATAAATGGAAATGCAACTGATTCAGTTTTGTGGATCTATATGGGAGAAGAATATGTAAGCTTCAGCACCCTCTCCTGTCCTTAGCTTTCAAGTGTTTATTTTTCTGTTTGTTTATTTTGTTTCGTTTTAAGACGGGGTCTCCCTCTATCGCCCAGGCTGGAGTGCAGTGGCAGGATCATGGCTCATGGAAGCCTGAGATTCCTGGGATCAAGCAATCCTCTGTCTCAGCCTCCCGAGGAGCTGGAACTACAGAGGCATGCCACCAGGCCCAGCTAGTATATGTTTTTTCTTTTATAGAGATGGGGTCTTGCCATGTTGAACAGGCCTGTTTCAAACTCCTGGCCTCATGCAATCCTCCCACCTCAGCATCCCAAAGTCCTGGGATTACTGGTGTGAGCCACTGTGCCTGGCCTCAAGTGTTTATTTTTGAAACCATATTTGAAATCTGGTCAAAAATGAACCTACCTGTTCATTCATTAAATTGTCTTTTTCTAGGTAATCTACTGTTGAAAATAATCACTTCACTTACCCTACTTCAATTTTCATCCATACGCAAGCTCTAGGTGGCATTAATCATTGGCTGAAAAGACAGCTCACAGTGCAGAAGGCTATAATAAACTAACTTTTATTAATGGGAAGGAGCTTATTTTATTGATCTCTATTTGCTCAACTTGGAAAGTTCCTATTAGGTGCTCAGCAAGTGGGAACGGTTATAATTTCAAGTATGGGCCACAGAATGAAATGTACTCCACTAAGCATTTTTCCTCCTAGAAATTCCTCTTCATCTTTCACTACTAGTCAATCATTTTTGGCAGTTTTAAGTCCATTACATTTTTACTGTGAATTTTAAATGGTTAGAAGATGTCTCCAGATAAAATCAAGCCTTAATCCCTGCCTCACTCTTTGGAAAGTAGCAAGGCAGTAGAAAATGGAGTCAAAAAGGAAGAGGATAAGAGCCATCAGCGAAGAGGAACCAGAGAACTGACTTTTGAAATTTTCTGTTAGCTTTACTACCAATTGTTTTGGTGCTACAACTTTATTTTTCACTAAATCTCTCTGCATTATATCATTAGATTACCTCAGGGATCCAACGCATGTCGTGTATTTGCATACTACCTTCACTGGAAACATGTTTTAATATTTCTAGTAAAATTATAAGAAACTGCTGCATTCAAGAAAAATGCTGAGACACCACTGAGTAAAGAAGTGTGAAAAAGTGTGAAGATTTACTCACCAGTCATTTAACTCTGTAGCTCCTAGAACTTTTCTGAAGCACTTGGGAGTTCTGAACATGTGAAATAGCTGGATTTGAACCACTGAAAAAAGGCAATGCAGGCAATGGAAGTAATCAACTCTGTTGACTTAATTAAAATTGCTAAAATTACTGGAAGCATCAATTAGGCTGGGCAACGTTAAGTAAGAGTTAAACCAACGTTGCCAAGGTTTAAGATGGAACATCCTGGATTGGACCCTCCAATTTTACTTTTTGGGATACTTTACGTGCCTCTGCAAACACATTAACTCCATCCCTTAACAGGAGACACTGTGATGTGAAAGAAAAGGTAACTCTTTGGAGCCAGACCCATTTGAGTTCCAATCCTTACAAAATTGTCTCCAGAGCAAATCTTGTAGCCTGCCAGAGGCTCAGATTTTGTGTTTGCAAAATAGATTTAATCATGCCCTATTGATGGGGTATATAAGGATTAAATGAGATCTTTGGATTTTGTAAAAAGGACTTGGCAAGTATGTAAGAGGACTTGTAATAAAGTAGGGATTAAACAAACGCATATTGTACAGATTTATTAAATTAAACTTACAGTTCCTGGGTTTTGGTATGATTTCCAGCCACTAGAAGTTAAGTTAAAAAATTCTGGTTCTTGCACTAATTGCTAACTCTAGTGGCTTGAAAAAGTACATAGGTAATACAAAGATGTCCCCAAAGTACTTTACCTATTCAGAGAACCTAGCTCAGGGGCCTGTGAAAGTAATCTACAGTCCTTGCTGAACTGTCAAAAGAAGGTACATTTGTACCTTTACATAGAGGAGGTTATTAAGAGTATCAAATTTGTAGGGCATGATCTTCTCAAGAAGAAAACAAGGTCAATCTCCCAGCACTAAGTTAAGTATTCTCCACAATAACTGCTATTGCCATTTACAGGCACAACATGAAGTCAGTTTGAGGACCACAAGTTGCTTCAGGAATATTACTGTACCTAGTAAGTTTTATCTGGTTTAAACTTATGGATTAAATTCATAAGTTAGTTAGTCATAAGTTCGATATTGCAAAAAAGGAGTATAGACAGTGTTTACCTATCTTAAATAGAATTTTTTGAAATATCTTGAAAGCAGACCTATGTCCACTACAAACTTGACAGATTTTCATTTCGTTACATAACATAGCCTATTTTCATCATTCAGACATATCGATATTTCTAAAAAAAAATAAGCAGTAAGAAAATCTCCTTATTGCAACTTATGTTTGACATTGCATCAATATGGCCAAGAATATCTAATAAATCTACATAGATAATGGATAAGAAGAGGATTTTAAAAATATGAGGGTACCTGTCATGAGGAAACAAGGCCAATTAATAGAAGTCAGCTAAAAATGATTTGTTTAAAGATTATCAAAGTTTAACTTAAGTTTTATCCAGTCTTAAAAATGTATTATGATCCTCAACTTCAACTCACTTCAATTTAACAAACATTTTAGTTCCTACTATGTGCAAGACACTATGCTAGCTGGTTAATTTATCTCCTCCCCTCCTTTTAGAATTATCAGATGCAATCTTCTTAAAAATCAATTATTACTTTTCACTTGTCTCTCAGAGAGTATTAAAGGTAATGAATCATTGTGTTTCCAAACCTTTCTTATTTTCCCCTCAACACGCTGTAGTTCAATATAGACACCATCACTTCTCTGCTACTATAGTGATTCCTTTTGTCATGCCTGAAACAACTACAGGACAGACATTAAAAACAATCTATATCCCCATAAATAACTGAATAAATGAATCATGAAATTAATATGTAAATTATGTGTTTAACCTCTATGTATACAGCACTGTCTGTCACCATGTTGTAAATCTAAAACTAATTGCGAATTCACAACTCTGCAAAAAGAACATTAAGGAAAAAGCTTGACATATTTATTAACTAAATGTTGAACTACATTGAGTAAGTAATTAACAGTCATGCCAGAACAGGGAGAGAAAATTATATTTAAGCACAGATGTCACCTGCATGAAATGGCTAAAACTATTTTAGATTAGATTTTGATATTAATCAAAGAATATTGCTATTTAATTTTTGACAGGCAAATCTGTTTCCATTTATTCATGTTTCCATTAAGCATTTCATTTTTAAATGTTCATGTTACAATCGTCCATTTGTCTCCTTAAAGAAAAGGAAAGAATCCCAAAAGGTTACATGACAATAAAAACCTACTCAAAAGTTAACCAAAGTCTCCTCAACTCAGCACATTAGTAACATTTTATATTTGACATATGGCTAAATACCTTAAAATAGACAAATTCTACATGTATTTTTATGATGTACCTAATAACACTATTTAAATATTTAATGGGTCTTGCCACCACTAACATGGGTACCTTCTGAAAAATTATTTCATTCCTGAAGAACAAGTTGTTCAAAGAATACAACTTTGAAGTTAAAGATGGCACGTAAATATATACACTGGAAAATGTATTAAACTAAGTATTCTTATCCCTTCATGCATCTAGATCATTAGTTTTAAGAACACAGTCTCACAGCTAGCTTCTATATTTCTAACGTGAGTTTCCACTAAGATACTAGATTTAAAAAGCATAATGCATAACTTAACCATAGGAAATGGCATTAAAATACTTACAATAGATAATAATCTTGATTGCAATGAAAAATAATCACTAATTTCAATTGATATTGTACATGCAGATGAGAGGCAAAATTACCCCTAGCCTCTGACTTCCCTAACTAATTTAATCTGACTCACTGGTCACATTTACAAAGGGTAAAAGAGAACAGATTTTAAATTTAACTAATGAAAACTGTTTCCCAGAGTTTTACACTTCAGTAAACATTGTGTGCTTTCAATTTCCTCACATCTGGGAAGTTTAGAATGTGCCTGAATACTTTCAAAAAACCTAACCTGCAAAGTCAAGGTTAAACAATAAACAACTTTCTGATTTAAAAAATTTAAAAAGAATTGTGTGATGGTGAGGAAATCAATACACAATTCTTTATTCTGAAAAATATTTTTGTCCAATATGCCAAAATGTCATTAGACTCAACCATCCCTATGGATGGTTTATAGTGAGCTATCCACATTCTCTTGCCGATTGTCCTAATAACCAGTGACATGTATTCTTAAAGGAGCAGACTGGAATTAGTATATTGCATACCTGTGAGGCAGAATTTGTCTGAGTTTAAGGCTCTCTAGCCTCTATCCAATCTGTATCCATATCTGTGGTGATACTAACCAAACTAACTAAAGCAAATTCCACCATCCCAAGAATCCTGAATAGAAAAGAAAGAGAAAGCATCTTAGCTGACCATATCAAACAAAAGCAGAAAAAATAAAACCATAACGACAATATTCTTATATAGTTATTGTCATTAGAATGAATTAGACTGCAATAATTAGGCATTTTTTTCCTTTGCTTCTTATCTATTAAGAGCAAGAATTGGAGGCCGGGTGTGGTGGCTCACGCCTATAATCCTAGCACTTTAGCAAGCCTAGGTGGGAGGATCTCTTGACCCCAGGAGTTGGAGACCAGCCTGGGAAATATAGTAAAACCCCATCTTTACACAAATACAAAAAATTAGACTAGCATGGTGGCATGGGCCTGTGGCCCCAGCTACTCAGGAGGTTGAGGCAGGAGGATGGCTTGAGCCCAGGAGCTGGAGGTTGCAGTGAACCAAGATCACACCTGTCTCAAAAAAATTTTTAAAAATAAAAAAAAAAATAAAGACTTGGTTCAAAATATCTCACTCCCTTTTCCATATGGTCTGTCAGCTAGATCCAATGACAGAAATAATTGAAGGGATGTAAGAGTAAGAAAGAGGAAGACCATTTCTTAGAGGAAATAGCAAGATACTCCAAAAGTAGGTTACATGCAATAAGGCACATAATGAGTTTAGCACATTCCCTAGAGCATAGTAAGAGCCTAACAAATGTTTAAATATGATGACAAAAGTGATGATGTTTAAGATGATACTAACAACACCTAAAAATACAATTTATATGCCCATCAACAGAGTGCTTAAGGATTTTATATAAAGGATCATTACACAGTCATTAAATAGCATATTTCTGAAGATTATCAAAAAATCACAAAAGTATTCATCACACAATGTTAAGTGAAAAAAAGATGCAGAAATGTATAAAACGTGTGATCCTAATGTTGTTTAAATAAATATGTAGATGTGTGCATAGAAGAAATGAAGAAAGATAATGCAATACCTTTGGATTATGTGAATATAGGGGATTAATATTTGACTTTACACAAATTCCCAAATGTTTTCTGACTTATATTTTACTTTTATAAGCAGAATATACACACACATATATACACACACACAAAATGAGATGGAGATCTAATCTCTAAACACAAAAAGTCTCATACCTTAAATAGGCAGTTCTCAAAGGTTTTGGTCTTAGGACTGTTTTCCATCTTATTTATCAATTCATTAAAAATAAAATAATAAAACCATTATCTATTAACATAAATAATACATTTTAAGACAAGTAACTATTTTTGAAAACAAACAAATAAGCAAAAACAATATTCAGTGACAACAATGGCACTGTTTTACATATTTTGTAAATTCAAAAGACAACTGAATTATCTTCTACGTTCAGTCGGATGCAGTATGATGTTTTGGTTAAAGTACAGGGAGAAAATTCAGTCTCACACACATGTGTACTTGAAAAGGAAAAAGGAGGGACTTATGGAACTATTGAAAGCATCTTAGGGGCCTCTGGGAGTACCCAAGATGGTAGTTTGAGAACTGCTTCCTTAATTCAATGCATTATTTTGTGAGAATATTTTTCTTTTATTATAATTCTCATCTTGGACATCAGTGGCATGTCTGTCTTCAGAAGAAAGTTATGTTTTGCTATTTTGGTCAAAATAGAATATGTAGAGAAATACCATGCTGTCCAGAGGATAAAATTTGTTATTTTATTTCTGATTAGTATGATGATTAATTAATATATAGATCAATTAGTATCTTCACTGATGTTCTATATGTTTCCCTAAAAGAGGTACCTCACTTCACATCATGTGCTTTCTTTTCCACTAGCTTTGTTTTTTATTATATTCCTTTTTAAGAAAATAAAAATCCCTATGCTAACTTAGTTTGCCCAGTGACACATTTTATGATCCTAAAGCTGAAGTGCTGGATGGAAAGAAAGAAAAATGTGGTACTCATTTCCACCTTTGCCAATAATCTTCATGTGGGGGTTTGGGCAGTTTCTTCAATCAACCTGTAGCTAAAATGATAACAAATTTGTAACCCTCCCCATGTTATTAATTTACTCTATATATTTTACTGGAAATTTTTTGTGTGAATTATGTGTGTTTCCTTTAGTCTTGTTTATTAAAATGCAATCAGTTTTACAAACTTCTTGATTTATATAGGACTTCACTAATATCATCTTAATGTAATAAAATATTTTTTAAATAATCAGAGAAAGGTTATTTTATTCCCATTTACTTATTTCCAGTAAAAGACAAATATTGGCCACGTAGGTTAACATAAACTGCTCGGAAGGAAAAGAGACTAACATTTTTCAACTACTTAGTACACACACGGTCCTGTGCTAGGTTCTTTTTACATGTCATCTCCCAGTTCACTGATCAGGAGACCTACACTCAAAGAGGGAAAGTATCTTGCCTAATATTGCCTAGTGAGTTATATGTAAGAGCAAGTTGGCCAGAAATCAAAACCTGGGTTGTACAGGTTTTACTACACACTCCACCTTCTTCTAACTGAATCTCATCCCAGCTCAATATATCTTTCATTCCAAACCAAAAGTGTAAATCTATTAGTAGTTCCAATTTAAAAAACAATAAGAACCAAGTTATATCAAGAGACATATAGAACTATTACCATAATTTACGCATTCTGTATGCTAAGATAGAAGAAATTGCCAAAAGGGAGCATTTTCTTCGCCTCCTGTTTAAAATGGAGATTGACACTACACTGTCTGTTCTCCCGGGAGATTTATGTTAAAGAGAAAAAACTTTTTCCGACTTTTTTGTTTTCATCTTTTCCTTGTCTCTGTCCAACATTTCATTCTGGAAAGGAGAAAGAGCTGCTCATCTCAGTGGCAGGAAAGAACAATCTTCGATTTATAACATGCTAGGATCCCATCACTGTGATAGAGCAATCTTTCCTTTGGACATCTCTCCATTACTGAAGCTGATACCTTCCTGCCCTGATGCCACTTCAGTACTGATCTGTCAGTCCCAACAGCAGGGCTAATGGCACCACCTGCCCCTATGTGCATTTTTCAACTTTAGCTCAGAAAACTTCTTTTATGGGTTATTCTTTAAACAAATAGTAAAAATATACTTTCTGCAATTTTTGTTTTACAAACCTTCTCTCTCGCATGTATATATTTGAATATACTTAAGCATGATATCCTAGGTCCATTTGCTTTCCCTCTTTCCCTTCCTTATGAGTGCTTCTTCAATTCTTATGAAACACAACAAAAAAAGTAAGTAGAGAAGCTTCATTTTCAGAACACTGCAGAAATAGTGAACCAAGAGATGGTTGAATTACTATCAGGAAGTCACTTCAATAGATGCAAGGATCCTTTAATTAAAGCCTCCTTGCTAGAGCTAAATTTCATTCTTAGCTGTCATTTTTGAATTTGGTACATGACATAAACTAGTTACTGAAATTACTGTTTTAATTGCTTTACACAAAATACTTAAGGGCATACAAAAAAAGAGAAAGAGAGCATCACATGAAAATCTCAAGTTTCTAGAAAGGTGACACATAAGAAAAAAGAAAATATTAATAAACAGTAACTCATGTTTAGGCAGCCAGTAACAATTCTGAAGATTTTATTTGCCTTACTATGAAGTAGGCATAAGAATATTAATGTGACACTGTTACATCTCTGTAGGATGATCTTTAATACATGGTCAAATTTATCTAAACAAAACATATTAGAAATTATTAGCCAATTGTCAGAACTCCAATTTCTTTATGATCTAAAATGTAAATGCCATATGCAAAGAATAATTTTGATCAAAGCTGATCACCTAACAAGAAGTTTGATGTTCTCCTTATGCCCAAGGATTGTTTCTGGAGTTGATTCTTTTTAACTTAATATTCCCTGATTGATAATATCCATAGAAAACTTTTAGAAACCCAATACATCTTACAAAAATGTTTGTGAAGATTTAATAGATTTTTCTATAAATATTAGAAGCTTATCAACCAATGTGTCAAAAAGTACAAATAATATAATTGGAAAATATCTGGGTCACTTCCTTTCTGGCATCATCTCCCTGATACAGTAAGCATAAAGAATCCAATCAGATGTCTAGGTAACTTACAGGGACTTGTAGATGTTGCCTTTCTTTATCCTTCTCTTACATCCCAGAGTTTCCTGGTTTTCAAAATCCATCTAGTTCTTAAACCAATGATGAATGCAAACACAGGGTAAGGCAAAAATAATTTTCCAGACACAAATAACACATTCTTCTGGGAGTCACATGTTATACCAAGCTCCCCTAGAATTTCTGACCTGAAGACATAAAAATCTATTATTTAGGCCTTTGGTCAAAAATGGTTTAGAACTTTGTATGCTGGAGCTATTTAGATGATAAATCTGAATCTCACTAGTCTTGTTGAAGATTTTAAAAAACTGATAATTTTGCACATCAACATGCAAAAAGGCAATACATATTGATCACTTGAGCAATAGCAAGATAATAGAAGGGAATTTTGGAAGCAGTTTTTAAGAGGTGATAAGATTGTCAACGGGAATTGCATTGAATCTGTAGACTGCTTTTGACAGTATGGTCATTTTCACAACATTGATTCTACCCATCCATGAGCATTGAATGGGTTTCCATTTCGTTGTGTCGTCTATGATTTCTTTCAGCACTGTTTTGTAGTTTTCCTTGTAGAGGGCTTTCCCCTCCTTGGTTAGGTGTATTCCTACATGTTTTATTTATTTATTTATTTATTTATTTATTTATTTATTTATTTATTTATTTATTGCAGCTGTTGTAAAAGGTGTTGAGTTATTGATTTGATTCTCTGCTTGGTCACTGTTGGTGTATAGCAGAACTACTGCTTTGCTTACATTAATTTTGTATCCCGAAACTTTGCTGAATTTATTTATCTGCTCTAGGGGCTTTTCGGAGGAGTCTTTAAAGTTTTCTAGGTATATAATCATATCATCTACAAACAGTGGCAGTTGCACTTTCTCTTTATCGATTTGGATGCCCTTTATTTCTTTCTCTTGTCTGATTGCTCTGGCTAGGACTTACAATACTATGTTGAATAGAAGTAACAAAAGAACTAGAAAAAACAGTCCTAAAATTCGTACAGAACCAAAAAAGAGCCCACATAGCAAAACCAAGACTAAGCAAAAAGAACAAAGCTGGAGGCATCACATTACCTGACTTCAAACTATACTATAAGGGCATATTCACCAAAACAGCATAGTACTGTTAGAAAAATAGACACATAGACCAATGGAACAACATAGAGAACCCAGAAATAACCCCAAATACTTATAGCCAACTGATCTTCCACAAAGCAAACAAAAACATAAAGTGGGGAAAGGACACCCTATTCAACAAGTATTGCTGGGATAATTGGCAAGCCACATGTAAAAGAATGAACCTGGATCCTCATCTCTCACCTTATACAAAAATCAACTCAAGATCGATCAAGAACTTAAATTTAAGACATGAGCCTATAAAAATTATAGAAGATAAAATCAGAAAAATCATTTTAGACACTGACTCAGGCAAAGACTTCATGACCAAGAAACCAAAAGCAAATGCAACAAATACAAAGATAAATATATGAGACTTCATTAAACTAAAGAGCTTCTGCATAGCCAAAGAAACAGCAGAATAAACAGACAACTCATAGAGTGGGAGAAAATCTTCACAATCTATACATCTAGCAAAGGACTAATATCCAGAATTTACAAGGCACTCAAACAAATTAGCAAGAAAAACAAAACAATCCCATCAAAGAAGACTAAGGACATGAATAGACAACTGTCAAAAGAAGATATACAAATGGCCAACAAACATGTGAAAAAAATGGTCAACATTACTAATTATCAGGGAAATGCACATCAAAATCACAGTGTGATACCACTTTACTCCTGTAAGAATGGCCACAACAAAAAAATAAAAATAAAAAATAATAGATACCGGCATGGACGCAGTGAAAAGGAAACACTTCTACGCTGCTGACGGGAATGTAAACTAGTAAAACCATTATGGAGAACAGTGTTCTTTAAGATTCCTTAAAGAACTAAAAGTAGAACTACCATTTGACCCAGCAACCTCACTACTGAGTATCTATCCAGAGGAAAAGAAGTCATTATACGAAAAAGATACTTGCGCACGCATGTTTATAGCAGCGCAATTCACAACTGCAAAAATATGGAAGCAGCCCAAATGCCCATCAATCAACGAGTGGATAAAGACAATGTGGCATACATATATATGATGGAATATTACTCAGTCATAAATAGTAACAAATTAATGGCATTTGCAGCAACCTGCATGGAACTGGAGACTATTATTCTAAGTGAAGTAACTCAGGAATGGAAAAATCAAATATCGTATGTTCTCACTCATAATTAGAAGCTAACCTATGAAGACGCAAAGGCATATGAATGATACAATGGACTTTGGGGACTCGGAGGAAAGGGTGAGAGAGTGGTAAGGGATAAAACACTACAGATTGAGTTCAGTGCATACTGCTTGGGTGATGGGTGCACCGAAATCTCAGAAATCACCATTAAAGAACTTACTCATGTAACCAAATACCACCTGTTCCCCAAAAACCTATGGAAATAAAAATTTAAAAAGATTGTCAATGAAATAACAGAGAAGATTCCAAACAGGCTAAAGTATTTCTTCATTTAATGAAACTTAGATGAAATTTGTTGCTTTTACAACTTTGATATTGCCATGAAACCATGGAGATTTCTTAGACCATCTCCAAGCCTTATTGAATGTATATGTCTGTTTTTAATGGACAACTATGCTTTACATAAATACTTTTAATAACATTTTTTATGCTCAGGGAAGGTGTGGACAAATTGTACTACTGGAAAGACAATGCAAGTAAGCATCTGATGCCTAGAACATCTATAAAAGTTAGGGATTAGGATACCTACAGGGACACATACCTTTTTGAAACTGGAAATCTCAATTGCATCTCCAGTAAGTCAATCGCCTGATTGAAAGGTAGACTGAACTTTATTTTATTTTAGAATTAAAACAACAGCAGTGAGACTTTTACAATAGCAATGTTATTATCAATGCTGTAGCCTCAGGTGTTAATGCTCCACTTACCTTTAAAAGCAGATGTAATAACCCAGAAAGAACAATATTATAAATTCTTTATCTGGTGTTAAATTACTGTGGATTCATTGACTTATTATATTGCAGAGTCTTATCAGCAACATTAACTTAAAAACCAAATAAATGTTATTTGAAATGATATGTCTAAATTTCCCCACTCTTAGAACTTTGTAGTTACCTTTAAACACTGTTTATAATAAGAATGTACAGAACTCAGAAAACATTTTCAAAATGTGTAATGACTTCAAATGAAAAAAATAGGAAAATATGTAAAATCACTTTAAAATAGTACAAAGTGGCATAAAATATGCAGTATTATTAACAATTGTTTTTATAACTCCAGTTGATTTTTTGTGTATCCATATAAGAATATTGATTTATTGGCCAAGAATGAAGCAATACTCTGAGCTAGAAATACCTGTGATAGGCACATGCTAAAATTCCTCCTATTATAGCAAAATAATAGACTCTCAGTTCTCAAATATACCCTGCCAGTGCATATAAAATGATCACATTGACAACATTTTAATGGTTTTCCTTTGATAATCTCAAATCTTCCCAATTACATAAATTCCTTGGCCAAGGATGGGAAGAATAGATGGCAGAGTATTTACAACAAGTTTTTCTTTTCTTTCCAACTTTTATTTTAGGTTCACGAAGTACATGTGCAAGTTTATTACATGGGTAAATTGTGCATCACAGGGTTTTGGTGTACAGATTATTTCATCACGCAGGTAATAAGCATACTACCTGATAGGTAATGTTTTATTCCTCACCCTCCTCCCTCCCTTCACTGTCACATAGGCCCTGGTGTCTGTTGTTTCCTTCTTTGTGTCCATATGTACTCAATGTTTAGCTCCCACTTATAAGTGACAACATGTAGTATTTGCTTCTCTGTTCCTGTATTAATTTGCTTAGGATGATAACCTCCAGCTCCACCGAAGTTGCTGAAAAGGACATGATCTCATTCTTTTTTATGGTTGTGTAGTAATCCATGGTGCATATGTATCACATTTTCTTATGTAATCCATTATTGGTGGGCATATAGATTGATTCCAGGTCTTTGATATTGTGAATAGTACTGGGACGAACATAGGTGTGTATGTGTCTTAATGGTAGAATAATTTATATTCCTTTGGGTATGTACCCAGTAATAGGATTGCTGTGCCAAATGGTAGTTATGTTTTAAGGTCTTCAGAAAATCTCCAAAGTGCTTTTCACAGTGGCTGAGCTAATTTATATTCACACTGGCAGTGTATAAGTGTTTTATTTTCTCTACAGCATCACTTGTCATTTTTTAACTTTTTTGTAATAGCCATTCTGACTAATGTGAGGTGATATCTCATTGTGGTTTTAATTTACATTTCTCTAATAAATAGTGATATTGAGAATTTTTTCATATGCTTATTGGCCAAGTGTATGTCTTCTATAGAGAAGTATCTGTTCATGTCCTTTGCCCATTTTTTAATAGGGTGTTTTTTTTCTTTTAATTTGCTTAATTTCCATATAGATTCTGGATATGAGACATTTGTTGCATGCATAAGATACAAATATTTTCTCTCATTTGTAGGCTGTTTACTCTGTTAACAGTTCCTTTTGCTTTGCAAAGGCTCCTTAGTTAAATTAGGCCCCACTTACCAGTTTTTGTTTGTTGAAATTGCTTTTGAAGTCTTTGTCATGAAAACTCTACCAGGGGCTATGTACAGAATAGTATGACCTAGGTTTTCTTCTAGGGTTTTTTACGTTGTGGGTTTTACCTGTAAGTCTTTAATCCATTTGAGTTGATTTTTGTGTATGGTGTAAGGAAGGGGGTCCAATTTCAATCTTCTGAATATAACTAGTCAGTTATCCCAACACTATTTATTGAATAGGGAGTTCTTTCTCAATTGCTTTGTTGTTGTTGTTGTTGTTGACTTTGTCAAAGATCAGATGGTTATGGGTGTGCAACAAAGCCATCTGATTTCTGGATTTCTTATTATGTTCTATCACTCGGTGTGTCTGTCTTTTACCAGTACCATGCTGTTTTGGTTACTGTGGCCTTGTAGTATAGTCTGAAGTTGAGTATTGTGATTCCTCAGGCTCTGTACTTTTTGCTTAGGATTGTTTCAGCTATTTGAGCTCTTTTTTGGTTTCATATGAATTCTGGAACAACTTTTTCTAATTCTGTGAAAAATGGTATCAGTAGATTGATAGGAATAGCATTGAATCTATACACTGCTTTGGGAAGTAAGGCTATTTCAACAATATTGATTCTACCTATCCATGAGCATGGAGTATTTCTCCATTTGTGTGTGTCATCTCTGATTACTTTCAGCAGTGTTTTGTAATTCCCATTGTAGAGATATTTAACCTCCCTTATTTTCTGTATTCCTAGGTATATTTTTCTTTCTTTGTGGCTATTGTAAATGGAATTGTATTCTTGATAAGGCTCTCAGTTTGGAGATTGTTGGTGTATAGAAATGCTGCTGATTTTTGTGTATTGATTTTGTATCCTGAGACACTGATGAAGTCATTTATCAGATCTAGGAGCTTTGGAGCAGAAACTATGGGGCTTTCTAGGTACAAAATCATATTGTCTGTGAAGAGAGTTATTTTGACATCCTCTCTTCCCATGTGGGTGCCTTTTCTTTCTTTCTCTTGCCTGATTGCTCGGCTAGAAATTCCAGTACTATGTTGAACAGAAGTCGTGAGAGTGGATACACTTGTCTTGTTGCAGTTCTCAAGAGGAATGCTTGCGACTCTTGCCTATTCAGTATAATGTTGGTTGTGGGTTTGTAATAGAGGGCCCTTATTATTGTGAGGTATTTTTTTTAATGCCTAGTTTGTTGAGAGTTTTATCATGAAGGAGTGATGAACTTTATTGAAAGCCTTTTCTGCATCTATTGAGATGATCATGTAGTTTTTGTTTTTAGTTCTGTCTATGTGATGAATCAGCTTTATTGATTTGCATAGGTTAAGCCAAACTTGCATCCCAGGAATAAAGTCTACTTGATCATGATGGATTTGCTTTTTGATGTGCAGCTAGATTTAGTTTGCTAGTATTTTGTTGAGGATTTTTGCATCCATGTTAATCAGGGATATTGGCCTAAAGTTCTTTTTTGTTGTGTCTCTGCTGGTTTTTTGTATCAGAATGATGTTGGCCTCACACAATGAGTTAGGGAGGAAGCCCTCCTCCTCAATTTTTGTAATACTTTCGGTAGGAATGGTACCAGATCTTCTTTACATCTGGTAGAATTTGACTGTGAATTCATCTGGTCCAGGGCTTTCTGTGGTTGGTAGGCTTTTTATTATTGATTCAATTTTGGAACTCATAAATTATAAGTCTGTTCAGAGAGTCAATTTCTTCCTGGTTCAATCTTGAGAAGTTGTATGTTTCCCAGAATTTATCTATTATTTTCTAGTTTGTGTGCATAAAGGTATTTGTAATAATCTCTGGATGTTTTTTGAATTTCTGTGGAGTTGGTGGTAATATCTCCTTTGCTATTTCTGATTATTTTTATTTGGATCTTCCCTTTTTTTCTTCTTCTTCATTAGTCTAGCTAGTGGTCTATTGATCTATTTATTCTTTAAAAGGACCAACTTTGGTTTCATTGATCTTTTGTGTGGTTTTTCATGTCTCAATTTCATTCAGTTCAGTTCTGATTTTGGTTACTTCTTTTCTTGCTAGTTTTAGGGTTGGTTCACAATTGTTTTTCTAGTTCCTCTATATGTGATGTTAGGAACTTCACACAATTTGATTTATTAATCTAGCTGCTACAGTGTTGGATGCATAAAAACATAGAATAGTTAAGTCTTCTCATTGAATTGAACCTTACCATTATATAATGTCTGTCTTTGTCTTTTTCATCTTTGTTGGTTTAAAATTTGTTTTGTCTGAAATTAAAATGCAACCCATGCTTTTATTTTGTTTTTCATTTGCTTAGTAGATTTTTCTCTATCCCTTTTCTTTGAGCCTATCCGTGTCATTGCATGTGAAATGGGTCTCTTAAAGACAGCGAATGGTTCAGTCTTGCCTCTTTATCCAACTTACCACTCTAAGCCTTTTAAGTAGGGTGTTTAGCCTGTTTACATTCAAGGCTAATATTGATATGTGTGGACTTGATACTATCACACTCTTATCTGGTTGTTATTCAGACTTGATCCTATAATTGCTTTGTATTGTCAACGGTCAAAGAATGTTTTGGCAACATATTTAAGTGTGTTTTTGTGGTGGCTGGTAACAGTATTTCATTTCCATGTTTAGCACTCGCTTAAGGACCTCTAGTAAGACAGGTCTGGTGGCAACAAATTACTTTATCATTTACTTGTCTGAAAAGGAACTTATTTCACCTTTAACTTATGAAACTTAGCTTGGCCAGATAAGAAATTCTTGTTTGGAATTCCTTTTCTTTCACAATGCTCAATATATGCCCCCAATCTCTTCCGGATTATAGGGTCTCTGCTGAAAGGTTCACTGTTAGCCTGATAGGGTTCCCTTTGTAGGTAACCTGGCCCTTCTCTCTGTCTTTAATGTTTTTTCTTTCATGTTGGCTTTGGAGAATCCGATGACTATATGTCTTGGGGATGATCTTCTTGTATAGTATCTCACATGGGTTCTCTGAATTTCCTGAATTTGAATGTTGACCTCTCTAGCTAGTTTGGGAAATTTTTCATGGACAATATCTTCAAATATGTTTCCAATTTGCTTGTTTTCTCTCCCTCACTTTCAGGGATGCCAGTGTTTCATATGATCAGTCCCTGTACATAATCCTATATTTCTTGGAGACTTTCTTCATTCCATTTTATTCTTTTTTCTTTATTTTTATTTGATTGAGGTGGTTCAAAGAACCAGTCTTCGAGCACTGAGATCCTTTCCTCAGCTTGGTGTATTCTGTTGCTAATACTTGTGATTGTATTGTGAAATTCTTGTAGTGTATTTTTCAGTTCTATCAGATCAGTTTGTTTCTTTCTTAAAATGGCTACTTCATCTTGCAGCTCTTGTATCATTTTATTAGAATCTTAAGATTCTTTGGATTGGGTTTCAACTTTCACCTGAATTCTGATTATCCTTGTTGCTATCCAGATTCTGAATTCTATATGTCATTTCTGCCATTTCAGCCTGGTTAAAAATCATGGCTGGAGAGTTAGTGTGTTTGCTTGGAGGCAAGATATTCTGGCTTATAGAATCGCCAGAGTTCATGTGCTGGTTCTTTCTCCTGTGTGGGCTGATATTCATTTAATCTTTGATCATGCTGTTTCTTGGATGGGATTTTTTGCTTTTATATTCTTTTATGCCTTTGAAGATTTGACTGCAGTATAACTTTGGTTCAGTCAACTGCTTTTGTTTCTGGCTGGTTTCAGGGGACCAAAGATCAGCTCAGCATTCCTGGGCTATGTGCTATAACCCTGCCGGGCTAGTACCAGGCCCACGACTTTGTTCTCTGGCCCCTCAAGGTTAAACACTTTCTGCTCTAAAGGGGGCAAGATGTTCCTGATACACTGGCAACAACATTCTGATGGGGAGTTACTAGCAAAAGCACCTCATCAGGTGGTGACAGCAGGGTCCATGCTCGTGCACATGTGACAGCAGTAGTGGAGCAGCAGAGTCCATAAGCATGCATAGGTGGTGTCAGGGTCATGGGGAATGCAAGCATGCACTTGCACCAGTTGTGGCTCTGTGGCAGTGCCTGCGCATGCACATGTCCTGACAGTGGCAGGGTGGGATATGTTAGTGCCAGCAGGAACACTGAGTATTTTTTCAATGTTTCTTCAAAGTAAGACAGCTATAACAGTTAGAAAACAATAACAACTTTTATAATAGCTATAAAAACAATTTGTTGTATTGGTTTTATCACATTATATCTTATATTATTTTCTGTAATACCTTGATTTTGTTGTTCTTATAGTCCTGCCTTAAGTCCTTTACCAGACTATATCTCACCGACAGTGCAAACCTTATTAAATAATAAAGACTGCATATCTACATATAATACAAGGTGGTAGATGTATTTTTCTAGTTTGTTTTTACATATTTCACCAGTTACATATAATGTGTATTCATTGGGAAGCAAGTATTTTCTGTTTCTGTAATAATTTTTAGTGGCAATCTCTTTATCCCAGATCATGAAATTCTAATTATAATGTATTGTCTACAGAGTATTATAAATTTGAAAAACTTTTTAATGCTCGTGATAAATATTTAAGGTAGTAACAGTGAATATTTCTCTTCACTTTACAGATCAAGAGAAGTTAAGTGACTTGCATATTACACAGACATCAACAGTTTCAGCCAACCCAAGACTAGAATTATTTTTAGAGATGGCATCTCACTCTATTGCCCAGGCTGGAGGGCAGTGGTACAGTCGTGGCTCACTGCATTGTCGAACTCAAGGGCTTAAGCGATCCTCCCACCTCAGCCTCCTGAGTAGCTGGGACTAGAGGTGCATGCCAACATACCCAGCTACTTTTGGAGAAAATTTGATATTTTCTGTCTTCTATTCTTCTTTCTGCCGTAACTTGCTGCTTACACCTCCATCTAATCAAATAATTTTCCTTGCTCCATCCATAAGTTAGCTATGATTGTATCTTCTCCTGACTTTTATTCAACATTAGAAGAAGTATTAATAGTATTGGGATAATCAATTGACTCAGGGGATGATTATAGAACAGAAAGGCTTTTGTCCCTTGTTCAAATTCAGTGTAGAACTGCAATAAACCCAGATTGATGTACCCAATCTTTTTGATTGGCTTTGCAATGTGACTTCACTTAGGACTTATTAACAAACAAAACCCCTTTAAGAATAATTTCCACATCTTAATGCAAAATAGTCAGTTATTAAAATGTATTATGGTAGGCCTAACATACAAATGTTGCTTTGTGAATATAAAAGATTCATTGAATTTCCCAGATAATCAGATATTGACATAAAAGAAAATAAAAATAGATTATTCTACATTATCAACACAAAATTTTTATTAAATATTTAATATAATGCTATAAAATACTGCCAGTTTCCTAATGTAAAGGTGATGGAGTACAGATGCTTCATATGGAAAGATCTAAATGATTTCCAGGACTCTGAAGAAAATGATACCCCAGAATTAATTTGTGGCCTGATTGAATAGTCTATAATAAATTAAACTTCACAAACATTGATCTGATTTCTTTCTATGCTTTCCTGACAGTATGTTCTTTTTATGCTTTACTTACATATGTTCTTCCTATGCTTTACTTACAGTCTTATTCTGATTAACTAAAGAAATAACCAGAGACTGTGGAGAGCACACTTTTCTTGGAGAGAACCCTGAGGAGTGACAACGTCAAAGAAAATAGTCTCTGCTTCTGTATAAATCCACTGTCTCTGAATAGTGGGCAATTTATCAAATCAAGATACTCCATTAAAGTAGAAAAAAAAATCTCTCTTACACAGGTAATGACCAGAAAATGATAATTGACACAGCCACTATCTCTTCACTATGATCTAGTTCTTTTTTAAAAAAACATGAATTTTAGTGTGACTGAGTTTTACGAAATGATGTTATGGCACGGAAATAGATAGTAAAATCCTTACTATAGTGAAACAAATTAATGCATATATCATCTCACATCGTTACTTTCTTTAGAAAAGTAACTCAAACCTACACAATTTGACAAATATTCACAATCCAAAAAAATTTTATTAACTGTAGTATTCAAGTGGTAGATTAGATCTCTCGACTTTTTTTCCCTATGTATCTGCTCCTTTGTATCTTTTGATCCATATCTGCCCATTTTCTACCAACTTCAGCTCCCACAACTCCTGGGAACCACTGTGTCATCTAATTCTAAAAGCAATTTGGGAAAGAATGAAGAACAAGAAATAAAATAACACTACTCTGTTGGAGACCAGCCTGGTCAATGTAGTGAGACCCCCATCTATATTAGCCTATTCTCACTCTGTAATAAAGAAATACCTGAGACTGGGTAATTGATAAAGACAAGAGGTTTAATTGACTCACAGTTGCATAGGCTATACAGGAAGCATGGCTATGAGGCCTCAGAAAACTTACAATCGTGGTGGAAGGTGAAGGGGAAGCAAGCACATCTTACCAAAATGGAGCAGGAGAAAGAAGGGGGAAGTGCCACACACTTTTAAACCATCAGATCTCATGAGAACACACTCACTATCACAAGAGCAACAAGGGAAAAACCCGCCTCCCATGATCCAATCACCTCCCACCAGGTCACTCTCCTGACACGTGGGAATTACAATTTGACATGAGATTTGGGAGGTGACACAGAGCCAAATCATATCACTCAGCCCCTGGCTTCTCACAAATCTCATGTCCTTCTCACAATTCAAAACCAGTCATGACTTCCCAACAGTCCCCCAAAGTCTTAACTCATTCCAGCATTAACTCAAAAGTCCAAATAAGTCCAGAGTCTCATCTGAGACAAGACAAGTCCTTTCTGCCTATGAACTGGTAAAATCAAAACAATTTAGTTACCTTCAAGATAAAATGGGGGTACAGGCATTGAGTAAATGCTACCATTCCAAAAGGAAGAAATTGGCCAAAACAAAGGGGCTGTAGGTTTCACGCAGGTCTGAATGCAGCAGGGCACTCATTAAATCTTAAAGCTCCAAAATAATCTCCTTTGACTCCCTGACTCACATCCAGGATACAGTGATGGGCTGTAAGGTGGGCTTACAGGGTGGGCTCTTAAGGTCTTGGGAAGCCCCACCCCTGTAGTTTTGCAGAGTACAGCACCTTTGGCTGCTTTCATGGTCTGGCAATGAATACCTGCAGCATTACCAGATGTATGGTGCAAGCTGTCAGTGGACATACCATTCTGGGGTCTGGAGGATAGTAGCCCTCTTTATAATACAGAGTAGTATTATTTTATTTCTTGTTCTTCATTCTTTCCCAAATTGCTTTTAGAATTAGATGACACAGTGGTTCCCAGGAGTTGTGGGAGCTGAAGAAGCCCTCTTCTCACAGCTCCACTAGGCAGTGACCCAGTGGGGACTCTGTGTGAGGGCTCCAAGCCCACATTTCCCCTCTGTATTGCCTTAGTAGAGGTCTCCATGAGGGCTCTGCCCCTGCAAAAGACTTCTGCCTAGACATCCAGATGTTTTCATGTATCCTCTGAAATCTAGGCAGAGGTTCCCAAACCTCAACTCTTGCCTTCTGTGCACCTGCAGGCCCAACACCATGTGGAAGCTGCCAAGGCTTGGGACTTGTATCCTCTGAGGCCATGGCCTGAGCTGTGCCTTGGTCCCTTTTAGCCACAGGTGGACCTGAAGCAGTGCAGGACATCATGATCCAAGGCTGCAAGAGTAGCTGGGCCCTAGGCCTGGATCACAAAACCATTTTATCCCCCTAGGCCTTAGGGCCTGTGATGGGAGGGGCTGCTGTGATGGTCTCTGACATGCCCTTGAGACTGTTCCCATTGCCTTGGCTATTACCATTCGGCTTCTTTTACTTACACAAATTTCTGCAGTCCGCTTGAATTTCTCCCTAGGAAATGGGCTTTTCTCTTCTACCTCATGATCAGGCTGCAAATTTTGCCAACTTTCATGTTCTGCTTTCCTTTTAAATGTAAGTTCCAATTTCAGACCATCTCTTTGCAAATGCATATCAGCATATGCTGTTAGAAGCAGCCAAGCCACATCTTGAACACTCTGCTGTTTAGAAATTCCTTCCCCTATAAACCCTGATTCATCTCTCTCAAGTTCAAAGTTCCACACATCTCTAGGGCAGGGGCAAAATGGCACCAGTCTCTTTGCTAAAGCATAGCAAGAGTGACCTTTACTCCAGTTTTCAATAGGTTCCTCATCTCCATCTGAGACCACTGAACTTCATTGTCCATATCACTATCAGCATTTTGGTTAAAACCATACAAGAAGTTTCTAGGAAGTTCAAAACTTTCCCACATCTCCCTGTCTTCTTCTGAGACTTCCAAACCTCTGCCTGTTACCCAGTTCCAAAGTTGACTCCACATTTTCAGGCATCTTTATAGCATTGCCCCACTACAAAAAATTGGTAAATAAAAAAATTTACCAATTTTTTTATTAGTCCATTCTCACACTGCTATAAAGAACTACCTGACACTAAGTAATTTACAAAGAAAATAAGCTAATTAACTCACAGTTCCACAGGCTGTAGAGGAAGCATGGCTAGGAGGCCTCAGGAAACTTACAGTTATGGTGGAAGGCAAAGGGGAAGCATGCAGGAGAGAGAGAAAGAGAAAGGGTAGGTGCCACACACTTTTAAACCATCAGATACTGTGAGAACACACTTATTATCAGGAGAACAGCAAGGAGGAAATCCACCCCCATGATCCAATCACCTTCCACTTGGTCCCTCCCCTAACATGTAGGGATTAAAATTTGACATTAGATTTGGATGGGGACATAGAGCCAAACCATATCACCATCTCTATAAAAATATATATAAAAATAAACATTAACCAGGCCTGGCAGCATGTGCTTGTAGTCCCAGCTACTAGGGAGGCTAAGGCAGAGAATCACTATAGCCCACAAGGTCAGGGCTGCAGTGAGCCATGGTTGCATCACTTCACTCCAGACTGGGTGACTATGTCTCAAAAGGTAACAATAATAATAATAATCTGATACAACCTCCATGGTGATGAATATATTTTCTTATTGCATTCAATTGCAAAATATCTTTAGCTCAAATAATTTAAGTTTGAGAATAGCCAACTTTAACATTCCAAAACGTTTCTTAGGCTTTCAAAATCCAGATTCTACTTGTTGATCCACCCAAAACAACAAAACTCTCTTGTGTGATGAGTGTATGTTTACAATTTTAAATTGAGCTTAACCAGGTTAATCTTTCAAAACTACTATAAAGATTTCTGTTCCAGGACTCACTCTACCTTCCAAGACTGGCTTCAAATGACAGTTTAGAATCAGCCTTGGTAGTTTCTTGCTTTTGGTTATAATTGGTGAGATAAAAATATTGAGATGAAGTGAATGACATTAAGCCACAGAGAAATTGTAACACAAGAAGGACACTTGTTCTTCCAAGCCAGAGGCCTCTATACTCACTCTTGGGCTGTCACTTACACATGTTCACTGAACAGAATTTTCAATATTTAAAATCCTCCATGCAGACACATATTTTCCTCATCTAATAATTTTAACAAACTTCATTACACACTCAGGGAAATGGCTAAAATGAAAAAGATAGATAATGCCAAGTGTTAATGACAATGTGGAGAAACTGGAACTCTCATACTCTGCTTGCTGATGGAAATCTAAAGGTATATGGCATCATCTACTAAGGCTTGAAACAAAACTAAGTATATGATACAGCAATGCTATAGTCAACAAGAATTAGTGCATATGTCTACTAGAAGATACAAAGGCATACACATGACTGCTCACAGAGGCATCATTTAAAATAACTCAAATTAAAGACAACCCAAAAGTCCATCAACAGCAGAAAAAGTAAATTTTGTTATATTCATACAATGGCATATTGTGCAGCAATAAAAAGAATGAACTACTGCTACATGTAACAATGAGGATGAATCTTGCAGACATACGGGTGAATAAAATAAGCCAGATACAAAAGACTACATATTCTGTGATTCTATTTAGACATAGGTCAGTAATAGGCAAACAAATACATAAATGTTAGAATACATATTGACCCTTGGCAGGTGGTAGTATCTAAAATGGGGTAAAAAGGGGGACTTCTGCATGCTAATAATGTTCCAATTCTTGACCTAGTTGCTGGCTACATGGGCACAGGTGTATTTCCCTTGCAAAAAAAAAAAAAAATCAGTGAAGTTGTATACTTATAATTTCTGCACTCATATTTATAGTTCAATAAAAAAATAACAATCTAAATCAGTTACTTCAATGCTCAAACCAAAAACTACGATTGATTTATCCCATCAAAGCAAATAATACTAAAATAACACTACATCAACTAATATAAGCCATAATGAATAAAATTTGGGATTGTAACCTTACTGCTTTCTCTATTAGCAGCATAGAAGTGGTTCACTGGCTACAGAAATGCAAATTCTTTACTTTTTAAAATTTCTTGTACTTCTCACTTTTAGCAGTCACCCCATTAATCCTCATAAATATACAACACACTAACGCCATCCTGTTGTAGCTGAAATATCTTATCATGATTTACATTTGCTTGTTTAAGAACAATATTGATATTTTTAAATAAAAAGCACTTTGTTGAATCTTAATAAAAAATTTAGTTATCCCACTAATCAACTGAACTCAAAAAGAAAGCATACAACTGGTATCAAAAAATAAAGATTTTATTTGTATTAATTTCATGTTCTTGCATTATGTACTGGTAGGGACACATATTCATTATACGATGCAAGCTACTATTATATCTGAATTGCTCTTTCATCCAAGATACAAGAGAGAGGCAAAGAGCAATTTTATTAAACACCATTCGAATGTTGAGTTTTCATTATTTGAGTGCAGTACTGTTGTAGCAGTTTAATAAATGGGCAACGACTTATGCTGGAACATTACAAATATTTTTACTGACATATATATCATTTTCAAAGTTTAAGAGGAGGTTTGATAACTATAAAAAACTACTAGCTTGGCATTTTATTCTTTGCTACACAGGACTTGATTAGCTCCTTGTAAGAATGTATCACATGTGTCTAGTGCTATGAAAATATGTGAAGGCCTTCCAAAAAAGACAAAGCTATATATATAAAAGTTGATTAGCACAAAAAAAACTCAAGAACAATGTTACTTTTTAAAATATCACCCTGGATTGCCAGAAACATATTCTGAATGCTTCCCATATCATTAGGAAAAATCTGATGGCATTTAGAAAAGGGACCCTGCCAAATGGCATCTAAAAGATACACAAAAATGAGTTCAATGAGGTAAAAGGAGTGATTAGGGACAAATCATTAGAACTGTGAAATATTTATTATTGTGAATAAGACCCTGCTAAAATCTGTCAAATAAAATACAATAAATTCTTGATTAACCAGAACGATCAGAGAGTTGGTTACTCTGATTCAAGAATATTTGATTGGCTAAAGATTAAGCTGAAAATCGCTTTAGTTTCAAAATATAAGATCACTAAGGATCTGACAAAACCACAAGGTCATAATTCTGCATGCCAATGACTATGAAAAATGTAGAAAAACAAGAAAAGGATTATAAATTATTCTACTACAAAGACCCATGCACACGTATGTTTATTGCGGCACTATTCACAATAGCAAAGACTTGGAATCAACCCAAATGTCCATCTGTGACAGACTGGATTAAGAAAATGTGGCACATATACACCATGGAATACAATGCAGCCATAAAAAAGGATGAGTTTGCATCCTTTGTAGGGACATGGATGCAGCTGGAAACCATCATTCCTAGCAAACTATCACAAGAAGAGAAAACCAAACACCGCATGTTCTCACTCATAGGTGGGAACTGAACAATGAGTTCACTTGGACTCGGGAAGGGGAACATCACACACTGGGGCCTATCATGGGGTGTGGGGAGGGGGTGGGATTGCATTGGGGAGTTATACCTGATATAAATGATGAATTGATGGGAAAAAAAATAAAATAAAATAAAATGAACCAATGAAAAACAAAAAATAAATAAATAAATAAATAAATAAATAAATAAATTTTTCTCAAATGATGATGCAATACAGGGAGAGCCCTGACTTTTATCAGAGTCCATTTTTGCCCCATCCTTGTTTCAGAGATAGTTCTTTCTGTATGCAATGCTAATTGCCTAATTAAATATTATGAGGACAAAATGTGGTGAAATAAAAATTGCACAGTATTTAGAACTCCAATATCTGAAATACAACTCAGCTTTATGATTTTTCAAACAAACCCAAATGTTTCTAAGTCATAGTTTCTTGCTTTTTAATATGAGGGTACTGGGGCTTACCTTACCTGTTTGCTTTTGTTCTCAAATAAAATATTATCAATTCATAAAAAAAAAAGAAAACAAAATATGTACTGCCAAAGGATACTCCATCGAAGATATTTACTCTTACTTTTCAAAAAATATCTGACTATTCCCTTTCCAATAGGCCTTACTCTTTTATTGTTTGTTTGTTTGTTTGTTTGTTTGTTTTTTGAGACAGTCTCATTCTGTTACACAGGTTTGAGTGCAGTGGCATGATCTCAACTCACTGCAACCTCCGCCTCCCAGGTTCAACCAATTCTCATGCCTCACCTTCCCAAATAGCTGGGACTACAGGCATGTGCTGACACACCCAGCTAATGTTTTCTTTTTTAGTAGCGACGGGGTTTCACCAGGTTGGCCAGGCTGGTCTAGAACTCCTGGGCTCAAGTGATCTGCCCACCTTGGCTTCTCAAAGTGCTGGGATTGCAATGGGAGAAAATAATTACAGTCATTCAGCAAATTATGACATTTCCGTCAACAATGGACTCCATATAATAACATTGGTCCCATATAATATTATAATGGAGCTGAAAAATTGCCATTGCCTTGTGATGCTGGTGGCAGCAGTAGCCCATCAAGAGGGGTTGCTACCATGACGCTGGCTGTAGTAAAGGAGATGCAGCCAGGGCTGCATCCATGGGACCAGTGGGAGCCAAAAATAGGTGGGGGCCTGCCCCTTCTGAGTTGGCTGGGTGGGAGCTTTGTGCTCCCTGGGTACAGCTGTGGCCACCTAGCCACAGCTAAATACCTGGGCATCCCCGTGCTCTTGAGAGCGGAGACCAGGCAGGAGCCCTGACCTCCAGGATGCAGCTGGAGCTGCCAAATCCATGGCTGCAGACCCAGGCATCCTTGTGCTCTTGGGGGCCAGGAGCAGGCAGAAGCCCTGCCCTCCCTGGCACAGCCGCAGCCACCCAAGCCATGACTGTGGACCCAGGCATCTCTGCACTCTCAGGGACCCAGGAAGGCCCCCTGCCCACACGGGCTCAGAAATGCCTGCTCCTGCTGCCTTGCCTCTCCCCATGCCTGGCATCCACTCCCATCTCAGAGCAAACTTGAGTTTGAGCCCAGGTGCTGTTGCAACCGAGCCAGGTGTGTGAATCCTCAGGTCAGCGCTGACATGCCAGCCCCCTGTTACCTCAGCCCCCTTCAGACTTTAGGCATCAACGAGCATGAGAGGGAGGCTGAGGGGGAGCTGAGGGCAGGTTGGCACTGGCCTGTAGAAGCCCCTCAGCACAAACAGCCTGGGCACCATGAACAATGGCAGGAAGCACATAGGCTCCAGGGCAGAAAGCAGGGGGAGGTCACTGGTAAAGCCTTACCTTCAAGTAGAGGTAGGGCTTAAGCCTTGGGTTCAGACTGCCAGTCCTGTGGACCAGAGTGAGAAATTATGGTGTTTTTCCCAGGCCCACCCATGGCCACCCATGGACAAATCAGCACACATTTCCTCTCCTCTGAAGGCTCATAAAAACCCCATACTCAGCCAGACTTGGGAAGATGATGGGAGACCAGCTGCAGAGAGGAGCTACCCACCCTAGGGTCTCCTCTCTGCTGAGAGCTGAAGAGACAATGGGATGACCAGCTGCAGAGAGTAGTTACCCACCCCAGGGTCTCCTCTCTGATGAGATCTGAAGAGATTGTAGTACAACCAGCTGCAGAGTGGAGTTACCCACCCCAGCATCTCTACTGAAAGCTGAAGAGGTGTGGAGATGACCAGCTGTGGAGAGGAGTTACTCACTCCAGAGTCTCTTCTCTGCTGAGAGCTGAAATGTCATTGGGACACCCTGGCTGTGGTGAGGAGCTACCCACTGCAATTCTCCTCTGAGCTGTTCTATCACTTAATAAAGCTCCTCTTCACCTTGCTCACCCTCCTCTTGTCCACATACCTCATTTTTACTGGGCGTGGGACAAGAACTTGGGATCTGCTGAATGGCAGGGCTGAAAGAGCTTTAACACAAATAGGCCTGAAACATGCCCCTTGCTCACCACATTGAGTGAGATAAGAAGGAGAGAAGAGCTGTGGCACTTCGGGGAGCCCAGACCTAGGAGCTCCTTAAGCCATGGCTGTGACAGTCTCTTTGGGGCTCTGCTGTTTCTGACATCTCCAAGCTTGCAGTCACCACTGCATTCCTCAGTGTCAGCCATGAAAGTTGCTTGTGGTTAGGCCTGGTCCAGCCACAGCCTCACAGGGAGCCAGTACCCATGCTGGTGCATGGAACTACCCACCCCACTGCAGCCGTCATGCCCAGCCATGTGCAGTGGCCAGACCCCATGCTCATTCACTCATACACCCCTTGCCGCTCCACACCTAGCTCTCCCTTGCCAGGTGTGAGATTCAGGCCAGTAGCACAAGCCGAGCACAGCCTTCCAGGCCAAATGGGTGGAATGAGCACAGTGGGCTCAAGTAAAAACTCAGGCAGAGGCAGCACCAGTCACAGAGGTTTCTGGATGGTGAAGCACACCCCAAGGATCCCATAACAATGTCATAGCTGTCGATGTGTCATGATTTAATACATTACTCACGTATTCGTGGTGATGCTGGTGGTATATAAAAAAAACCCTACTGTGCTGACAGTCCTATAAAAAGTACAACACATACAATTATTTATAGTACATGGTACTTGATATGATAAAGGACTATGTTACTGGTTCGTGTATGTATTACGCTGTACTTTTTATCATTATTTTAGAGTGTACTCCTTCTACTTATATAAAAATAAGTTAATGTAAAACAGCCCCAGGCAGAGCTTTCAAGAGGTATTACAGAAGAAGGCATTGTTATTGCAGGAGACAACAGCTATATGTGTGTTGTTGCCCCAGAAGAACTTTCAGTGCAAGGCAGTGACATTGATGATCCCAATCCTGTGTAGGCCTAGGCTCATGTGTGTTTTTGTGTCTTAACTTTTAACAAGAAAGTTTAAAAAGTTTAAAAAAGTTAATAGGAAAAAGCTTACAGAATAAATATATAAAGAAAGAAAATATTTTCATACAGTTGTACAATGTGGTTGTGTGTTAAGCTGTGTTGCTACAAAAGGGTAAAAAAGTTTTTTAAGAGTATAGAAGTTTGTAAAGTAAACAAAGTTACAATAAGCTAAGGTTAATTTATTATTGAAGAAATAAGCTCTAAAGTAAATTCGGTGTAGTCTAAGTGTACAGTGTTTGTAAAGTCGACAGTAATGTCTCAGGACTTCACATTCACTCACCACTCCTTCACCAACTCACCCAGTGTAACCTCCAGTCCACAAATTGCTCATGGCGCCCTATATAGATGTGCCATTTTCTATCTTTTATGCCATATTTTTACTGTACCTTTTCTATGTTTAGGTATGTTCAGATTCACAAACACCATAGTGTTGCAATTGCCTACAATATTCAGTACAGTAACATGCCATACAGGTTTATAGCTTAAAATCAATAGGCTGTATCATATAGCCTAGGTGTGTCATAGGCTATTGCATCTAAATTTGTGTACGTGCACTATATAACCCTAGCACAATGACAAAATTGCCGAATTATGCATTTCTTACAATGTATCTCCATTGATAAATGATGCATGACTGTATATTAAATATATAACATATGGCCTTGTGTTAACAACTTTGTTTTCAGCTTCAGAGTTATTTTATTCACTTCTTTATTCATTTATTCATTCAATAAGCTCTTATTATGTGTCCACAATGTACAAGATGCTGCTGTTTGAGGATACAAACACAAATAAGACATAGTTCTTGTCCTGATGCTTAAATCCAGTGGGAAAGTCAAACAAGCAAAACCATTATCAAACAGCTTAATAGGTGCTATACAGAAACATGGACAGTGTTGTGCAGATTTAGTATCCCTTATCTGTATTTTTTTTGAGATGGAGCCTTGCTGTGTCACCCAGGCTGGAGTGCAGTGACACGATTTTGCCTCACTGCAACCTCCACTTCTCAGGTTCAAGCGATTCTCCTGCCTCAATCTCCCAAGTAACTGGGATTACAGGCACCCACCACCATGCCCAGCTAGTTTTGTATTTTTAGTAGGGATAGGTTTTGCCATGTTGGCCAGGCTGGTCTCAAACTCTTGACCTCAGGTGATCCACCCACCTTGGCCTCCCAAAGTGCTAGGATTACAGGTGTGAGTCACCATGCCCGGCCTAGTGTCCCTTATCTAAAATGCTTGGGAATAGAACTGTTTTGAATTTCAGATTATTTTGGATTTTGGAAGATTTTCAGATACATAATGAGATATCTTGGGGAGGGGTCCCAAGTCTGAACATGGAATAATGTTTCATATTCACCTAATACACATAGCCTTAAGGTAATTTTCTACGGTATTTTAAATAATTTTGTGCATGAAACAAAGTTTTTGTACATTGAACCATCAGAAAGCAAAGGCGTTACTATCTCTGCTACCCACGTGGCATCATGTTGGTGCTCAAAATTTCAGCCAATGGAACATTCTGTATTAGCTCCAAAGTTAGCAGAGAAGGAGGTCATCTAATTAGGACTGAGCAGCAACATCCCAGCAAAGGTGCTATTTCTGAAAAATATGAATGCACGACATAGGTAGAGATGGAAGGTAAGCAGGGGAAACACATGTCTAAAGAGGTGAAATAGCAAGAAGTACTGTATAGCTAGCTGTACCTGGAGGTCAGTATAGCTTCAGTGTGGGCCGATGACAGAAAATGGTGGAATACTAGACAAGACATCAAGCTAAACCAAAGATTTAAAACTTTATTTTGAAAGGCCAGCCTCTACAGTTATAAATCATGCTGATAGTATGTACCCTTGACATGATGTGATGAAAATGGTCTTTCTCCCAGTAACCTATAAACCCAGGCTTATCATCAGAAAAACATCAGACAAATTCTATTGAGGAATATTCCAAAAAATACCTGACCAGTACTCAAAACTGTAAAAGTCACCAAAAACAAGGCAAATCTGAGAAACTGTACAGACAAGAGCAGCCTAGAAACATGACAATTAAATGGAATGTGGTATCCTGGATGCGATCACAGAACAGGGGGACATTAGGTAAAAACTACGGAATTCTGAATAAAGTGAAAACTTTAGTTAATACTAAAGTACAAATATTGGGCTGGGTGCAGTGACTCATGGCTGTAACTCCAGCACCTTGGGAGGTTCAGGCAGGCAGATAGCTTGAGCCCAGGAGTTCCAGACCAGTCTGGGCAACTTGGTAAAACCCCAACTCTACAAAACATACAAAAATTAGCAAACATGGTGGCGCACACACATAGTCCCAGCTATTCAGGAGACTGAGGTGGGAGGGTCACTGGAGTCGGGAAGGAAGAAGTTGCAGTGTGCCGAGATCGCACCACTGCATTCCAGCCTGGGTGGTAGAGCAAGACTCTGTCTCAAAAAAAAATAAATTAAATTAAAATATAAATAAAGTACAAACATTGGATCATTAATTATAAGAAATTTACCCATACTAATTTAAGATGGTAATAATAACAGAAACTAGGTACAGGATATATCAGAATTCTCTGTACTTTTAAATTTTTCTGAAAATCTATAACTGTCCTACAAAATAAAGTCTATAAAAATGGGGTTGGGGGTGACCAATGTAATATTTTGGTAGAGAGTAGTATGTGTTTAGAGAATATTGAATATTCCAGATTAATTTGTATGCAGAGTTCATATTATAAAGTAATGCTAGCTGAAATTATACAAAGAATACCAATTATTGTAGATCAGCTTGAAGCTTCTCAAAATACATCAAATTATATTTAGTCTTCTTCATGGGGTCACCACTCATTCCATTTGCACATGTCACTGTCCATGGTTTTCAAAGGGGACAATGTGTCCCATGTTTTTAAATCCTCTGCATTCAAAGTTTAATGTCTCTTTAGTTTATCTCTGTGAAAAGTACATTACAAAGTGAGAGATAAATGCAGAGAGATGTTTAACTACTATCTCGAACCATAAATACCTACAATGAAGAACTGGTCATCCTCCATTTTCCAATAAAGCATTTCCTCTACAAAGTCTCTGATATGGTTTGGCTCTGTGTTCCCTCCAAAATCTCATCTTGAATTGTACTCCTATAATTCCCACGTGTTTTGGGAGGGACTTGGTAGGAGATTATTTGAATTACAGCAGCAGTTTCCCCCACACTGTTCTCATTGTAGCGAATAAGTCTCATGAGATCTGATGGTTTTATCAGGGGTTTCTGCTTTTGCATCATCCTCATTTTCTCTTGCTGCCACCATGTAAGAAGTGTCTTTTGCCTCCTGCCATGATTCTGAGGCCTCCCCAACCGTGTGGAACTGTAAGTCCAACTAAACCTCTTTTTCTTCCCAGTCTCGGGTATGTCTTTATCAGCAGCATGAAAATGGACTAATACAGTCTCCCTCTAGTTTACCTGAAACTCTCCCAGACGCAACTTTCTTTATTTCTCTAGGTTTATCCTCATTACTATCTTTCACCCTAGAGCAGATGAGATTAACCCTTGCCATAAGTTGGGATTTCAAATCCCAACCTGGAAACCAGTTTAAATGGATGGTCCAAAAGAGTTGCATTCTTGGTAACTCTGAAAATAGTTCAAAATTCCAACTCACCACATCAACTGGTTGGTGTTAATGACTAGGCAAATGGATTGAAGTAGGCTTGTCTTTGGTATCTTTCTTTCTTTTTTAACTTCTATTTTAGGTTCAGGTGTACATGTGCAGGTTTGTTATATAGGTAAACTTGTGTCATGGGGTTTGTTGTACAGATTTTTTCATGACTCGGGTACTAAGCCTAGTATCTATGAGTTATTTTTCCTGATCCTCCCCCTCCTTCCACACTTCACCCTCCTATAGACCCAGTGTGTATTGTTCCTATGTGTCCACATGTTCTCATCACTTAGCTCCCACTTATAAGTGAGAACAAGCAGTATTTGCTTTTCTGTTTCTGCATAGTTTGCTAAGGATAATGACCTCCAGCTCCACTCATGTTCCTGGAAAGGACATGATCTCATTCTTCTTTTATGTCTGCATAGTATTCCATGGTGTATATGTACATTTTCTTTTTCCAGTCTACCGCTGATGGGCATTTAGGTTGATTCCATATCCTTGCTATTGTAAAAAGTTCTGCAATGAACATACATATGTGTGTGTCTTTATGATAGAATAATTTATAAATCTTTGGGCTTATACCCAGTAATGAGATTGCTGAGTCGAATGGTAGTTCTACTTTTAGCTCTCTTAGGAATTACCACACTGCTTTCCACAATACTTAAACTAATTTAGATTCCCACCAACAGTGTATAAGCAATCCCTTTTCTCCTCATCCTTGCCAGTATCTGTTTGTTTGTTTGTTCGTTTGTTTACTTTTTAAGTAGTCATTCTGACTGGTTGAGATGATATGTTGTTGTTTTGCATTTCTCTAATAATTATTGATATTTAGCTTTTTTCCATATGCTTGTTGGCTGATGTATATCTTCTTTTGTAAAGTGTCCGTTCATGTCCTTTGCCCTCTTTTTAATGCAGTTGTTTGTTTTTCTCTTGTAAATTTTAGTTCCTTATAGATGCTGGATATCAGACCTTTGTCAGATGCATAGTACACGAATATTTTCTCCCATTCTACGAGTTGTCTGTTTACTTTGTTGATGGTTTCTTTTGCTGTGAAGAAGTTTTTTAATTAAATTCCATTTGTCAATTTTTGCTTTTGTTGTGATTGCTTTTGGTGTCTTTGTCATGAAATCTTTCCCAGTTTCTATATCCAGAATGGTATGTCTTAGGTTGTCTTCCAGGTTTTTACAGTTTTGGGTTTTGCATTTAAGTCTTTATTCCATCTCCAGTTGATTTGTGTATATGTTTTCTTTTCAAGATCTTCAACTTGATTTTTCCCAATTGGCCTGCTCTCTACTGGTCACCTAGAGTCAACATGCCCAGGGTTGCTTGTGTACAATGGCACACCATATAGGCCTACCCTCAAGAATCCATCAGCATTCTGCTCCTTTCCCAAACACACACCCCCACTGGAGAAGCTGAAAGTCTGTTTGCAGGAGATGTTCCAACTTTACCTGGAGCTAAGTCAAGTTAGAGAGCCAAGCTGAGTTAAATACAGGGGTGGAGAAGGCAGCAGGGAGGCCCTGGGAACTCACCGAACCCCCAGGCAACCCATTCCTGCCTGGCACCACAGGGGTCCATCAGGAGGGAGGTCAGAGGAGGAGGGGTAAAACCACACAGGGGAGAAGGACTTCCCTGGCTGAACTTTGTAACCATTTGAGCGGGGTGAGAAGACTCTTGGTCAGAACTCAGGGAAGAGTGTGAATCCAGCTTTCAGATTTTACAGGCAGGGGAAGAACTAAAGCCCTTTTCTCTTACAGCTGGGTGGCAGAAAGCCTCAGGCAACTTTTCAAGCCTGCCCTCCACCTGGAAACAGACTTGGGGCTGTTGCAGGTGGCACGGTGGGAGTGCAACCAGCCCTTCCGTTTGCATAGGAGCTGGGTGAGGCCTGTGACTACTGGATTTTCCCCACTTCCCTGACAACCTGCATGACTCAGTAGAGGCAGCCATAACCCTCTTAGGTACACCTCAACCCCTATAGCAGCCACAGCAAGACCTGCCCAAGGAGAGTCTGAGCTCAGACACACCTAACCCCGCCCCTACCTAATAGTCCTTCCCTACCCACTCTGGTAGCTGAAGACAAAGGACATATAATCTTGGGAACTCTAGGACTCTGCCCACTGCCAGTCCCTCTCCTCATTACTACAGCTGATGCTTTCTGGAAAGTGCCACCTCCTGGCAGGTGGTAAACGAGCACAAAAATAGAGCATTAAACCACCAAAGCTAAGAACCCTCAGTTTGCATGACAATAATGACACAACCTATCAAAACCTCTGGGATACAGCTAAGGCCGTGCTAAGAGGAAAGTTCATAGCCCTAATGCCTACATCAAAAAGTCTAAAACAGCAAAAACAGACAATCTAAGGTCATACCCCAAGGAACTAGAGAAACAAGAACAAACCAAACCCAAACCCAGCAGAAGAAAGGAAATAACCAAGATCAGAGCATAACTAAACAAAATTGAAATTTTTAAAAGCACAAAAGATAAATGAAACAAGAAGCTGGTTCTTTGAAAACATAAATAAGATTGATAGACCATTTGCAAGATTAACCTAAGGAAAGAAGAGAGAAAATCCAAATAACCTCACTGAGAAATGAAATAGGAGATATTACAACTGACAACATTGAAAGACAAAAGATCATCCAAGGCTACTATGAACACCTTTATGCACATAAACTAGAAAACCTAGAAGAGGTGGATAAATTCCTGGAAAAAACAACCTACCTAGCTTAAATCAGGAAGAATTACATACCCTGAACAGATCAATAAGAAGCAGTGAGACTGAAATGGTAATTTAAAAATTACCAACAAAAAAAATCCAGGACCAGACAGATTCACAGTAGAATTCTACCAGACATTCAAAGAAAAATTGGTACTAATCCTTTTGACACTATTCCACAAGATAGAGAAAGAAGGAACTCTCCCTAATTCATTCTATGAAGCCAGCATCACCCTAATACCAAAAGCAGGAAAAGACACAACCAAAGAAGAAAACTACAGACCGATATCCTGGATGAACATAGATGCTAAAATCCTTAACGAAATACTAGCTAATTGAACCCAACAACGTATCAAAAAGATAATCCACTATGATCAAGTGCATTTCATCCCAGGGATGCAGGGATGGTTTAACATATGCAAGCCAATAAATGTGATTCACCACATAAACAGAATTTAAAACAAAAATCACATGATCATCTCAAAGGATGCAGAAAAAGCATTTGACAAAATCCAGCATCACTTTCTGAACAAAACCCTCAGCAAAATCAGCATACAAGGGACATACCTTAATTTAATTAAAAGCTATCTATGACACACCCACAGCCAACATAATACTGAATGGGAAAAAGTTGAACGCATTCCCCCTGAGAACGGAAACATGAAATGGATGCCATTCTCACCACTCCAACATAGTACTGGAAATCTTACCCAGATAAATCAGACAAGAGAAAAAGACAAAGGGCATCCAAATCAGTAAAAAGGAAGTCAAACTGACCCTCTTTGCTGATGATATGATTGTTTACCTTGAAAATCCTAAGGACTCCTCCAGAAAGCTTCCAGATCTGATAAAAGAATTCAGCAAGGTTTCTGGATACAAGATTAATGTACACAAATAAGTAGCTCTTCTGTACACCAACAGTGACCAAGCAGAGAATCAAATCAAGAACTCAACCCCTTTCACAATAGCTGCCAAAAATAAATAAATAAATAACTTAGGAATATATCTAACAAAGGAGTCGAAAGACTTCTACAGGGAAAACTACAAAACACTGCTAAAAGAAATCATAGGCGACACAAACAAATGGAAACACATCCATGCTTACGGATGGGTAGAATCAATATTGTGAAAATGACCATACTGTTAAAAGCAATCTGCAAATTCAATGCAATCCCCATCAAAATACCACCATCATTCTTCAGAGTTAGAAAAAGCAATTGCAAAATTCATATGGAACCAAAAAAGAACCTGCATAGCCAAAGCAAGACTAAGCAAAAAGATCAATCCTGGAGGCATCACACTACCTGATTTCAAACTATACTATATGGCCATAGTCACCAAAACGGCATGGTACTGGTAGAAAAATAGGCACATAGACCAATGGAACAGAATAGAGAATCCAGAAAGAAACCCAAATACAGACAACTGATCTTTAACAAAGCAAACAAAAACATAAAGTAAGGAAAGGATACCCTTTTCAACAAATGGTGCTGGGATAACTGGCTAGCCATATACAGGAGAATGAAACTGGATCCTCATCTCTCATCTTATACAAAAATCAACTCAAGATGGATTAAGAACTTAAACCTAAGACCCAAAAATAAACATTCTAGAAGATAAAATCAGAAAAAAACCCTCTAGACATCAGCATAGGCAAGGAATTCATGACCAAAATCCCAAAAGCAATTGCAATAAAAACAAGGATAAATAGCTAGGACCTAATTAAACAAAAGAGCTTTCGCACAGCAAAAGGAACAGTCAACAGAGTGAACAGACAATCCACAGAATAGGAGAAAACCTTCATAATCTTTGCATTTGACAAAGGACTAATATCCAGAATCTACAACTAACTCAAACAAATCAGTACGAAAAAAAAAAAAAAACAATCAATCACATCAAAAAGTGGGCTAAGGACTTGAATAGACAATTCTCAAAAGAAGATACACAAATGGACAACAAACATATGAAAAAATGCTCAACATCACTAATAATCAGGGAAATGCAAATCAAAATACAATACCCCCTTACTCCTGTAAGAATGGCCATAATCAAAGAATCAAAAAAACAGTAGCTGTTGGCATGGATGAGATGATCGGGGAGCACTTCTATGTTGCTAGTGAGGATGTAAACTAGTACAGCCACTATAGAAAACAGCGTGGAGATTTCTTAAAGAACTAAAAGTAGAACTACCATTTGATCCAGCAAACCCACTACTGGGTTTTCTTTTTTTTTTTTTTTCCTCTTTATCCAGAGGAAAGAAGTTATTATTTGAAAAAGATACTTGCACATGCATGTTTACAGCAGCACAATTCACAATAGCACAATTGTGCAACCAACCCAAATGCCCATCAATCAACCAGTGGGTAAAGAAACTCTGATATACATATATGTACATATACAACATTTGCAATGACCAGGATGAGATGAGAGACTATTATTCTAAGTGAAGTAACTATTAACTAAGTGAAAGAATGGAAAACCAAACATTGTTTGTTCTCACTGATATGTGAGAGCTAAGCTATCAGGACACAAAGGCATAAGAATGATACAAAGAACTTTGGGGACTTGGGGGTAATAGTGGGAGGGGGCAAAGGATTAAAGACTACAAATATGGTGCAGTATATACTGCTCGGGGGATGGGTGCACCAGGTTCTCACAAATCTCCACTGAAGAACTTATTCATGTAACCAAATACCATCTGTACTGCAATAACTTACGGAAAAATAAAATGAAAAAAAAAAGAAAAAAGAAATAAGTCATAAAGATTTGGGAAAAAAAGAAAAGAAATCAGCATTGCATTACTGACTGGCTCACAAGGAAAGACTATTCTAGGTAAAAGAATACATGTCTTAAATGTATTTAAGTTGGTTTTAAATACAACTTCAAGTCAGGTTTAATACTGTTAGTGTTTTTCAAATGATGGGTTGATCCTCTTTAGTAATTGTTTATTAAAATAATTTAGTAGGTTGTGACCAGCATAAAAAAAAAAAAAAAGAATAACACAGGACAGGAAATAGAAGGGAAAAGAAAGGAAGGGTGCAATGTAAGTGGTAGTAAGGGCTACTAAATTTGAAAACTTTAAAGTAAAAAGAATCTATCAGCATTGTAACAGAGGCATGAATGCCAAGATGGGCGAGGGGGTTGCCTAATGCTGGGAATTTCAAGAAACAAGCTAGCTCGTGGGAAAGGAACAAATATTTTTGGTTGAATGAGTACCTTTTGATGTTCTTCAAAGACTACCATAGCTAGTATGGCTGAAAGAATGCTTAATATAAACAGGAACAATACAAAATGAAGAAATGTTTGTATCATTTGGTGGTGAGATAAATAAAATCAAGTAAAGAAATTGAGTAAACATACCAAAGGGTACAGGGACAAATGCTCTTTATACAAGTAGAAAGCTAAGTCCTTGTAAACCAATATGGCATATTTCATGTATCCCTAATCTGTAGTAAAAAGGCAAACACATGAATCACAATGTCAAAAACACGTGAAAGATAATTTACACATCAAAAAACCCATTTCATATTATCGTGCTTAGCTTAAAATGAATATTGGTGTTGCACACATAGGATATGTCCAATAAATGTAAACCATTATTTTTAAGTGCCTAATAATTTCATCCATTAAATTATTTTCATAGTAAATATATTTGAAAGAACACTAATCTTGAAAGAGTGGGTAGGATATTACTTTTCTCCCAAATGAAATGACTAAACTTATAACTGTGACTAAAAGACAAGGACAAAATTTTTCAAAAAATAAGGTGTTTTTATTTTTATAACAGGATTTGTATCTAGTTAATGTTAAAAGTATATTTTAATAGGAAATTAGGGTTATTTGCCAATGACATATTATAGTCACACTATAATATGAATTAGATTATTTGGAGTAAACAATATGCAAATATTTTCACACACAACATGTGATAAATAAAGACATATTAGAAGCACATAGTATACATATACACAACTTCTTAACTTGGAATACTTGGCTTTTCTTTGTTTGTTCTACATATCATAACACCGGGAGAAAGAAGTAAAAATGTAGAATTCCAAACGGACTTGTCATTTTGTAAAGAAATTTGGACCTTTTTTGCTAGTATTTTTCTCTTGCAAAAATTGCCTTACATAAAAACTGTATAAAGGTAATACAACTCCAGATGGAGAGCTTAATCTCTAGTTACTTCCATAAGAGAAGGATAGATCAGAGAGTATAATTTTCCCATATGATACAGCTCATCTCCTGTGTTGACAAAGGAAATACTCATGTTATTTTTTCTTAGACAAATGTGATCCCAACCTGATATGACACCATTTTTTTCAGCTGTGTAACAACACCGTAAAACCAGGTACTTTATCCACTTCACTATACGAATTCATGAAATTTTTGAATTGATAGCTGCAAGCTTCCAGACATTTAAAAGTCCTTTTTTGTTCACTGAAAGAAGATACAATCACATAGACGAATACTTTTTAAAACTGAATTATAAATAGCCTATCGTTTGACTTTTTTATATGTTCAAAACTGCCTTCATTTTTATAGCATTCTCAGGAAAACTTCTGAACCATCTTGAAAGAAATATCAACTTTGACTTTCACACTGCTTTTCCTTCTTATGTCTGTGTCAATAAGTGTACTTTTTAGTAGAACATTAATTATTTCACTTCTAGCATGATGTTTCTCAGAGAGGGCTAAGAACTGTACTGGCTCCTTTCTTCAACTGTGAATATTCATCAGTTAAAACAATTTGAGAATCCAAATCCTTGGCATCCTGTTCTAGTGCCTGCTAGCTATAGAATTTTGCACCAAAGCTCTGAATTTATAGCCTTCATTTGGCCATCATGGCATTCAAAACCCTGGCTTTATCTACCACATAGATATGAATAACAAAAAAAGACAGAGTATGGCTATTGTGCCTTCAAAGAAAAGCAATAACCCATTCTGCTTGCTTTACTTCATGTTTTTTAACTCATTTTATTTCATTTTAACCACCCAGAACAATTTCACCAGCCATTAGCCTGGAATGAAACCTTACAAAAGATGACTCTTGTTATCAAGATGGGTCCCAACACTCCCTCCCTCTCCCTTTCATATGTTTTGGGACAAATAAGCTACTTTTTAGCTGTAGATTCGTTTTTTAAAGGAGAAACCTTGTGAAGCAAAAGATAATCACATTTCAAATCGATTTTAAACAATTTCAAAATAATATCCACTGAGAAGAATTTTGTGTCACATTTTGAGACACTTTATGCAAAAAAAGAATTAACAGGGGAAAATCTCGTTGGTAAATTCTTAAACTAGGTAATTCCCAGGCTAAATCTGAAATACAAACATCCCAAGCCACTAATTACCAGAGTCATGAAAATAAAGCTGGATTAAGAATTTAAAAAATATAAACTCCTGGTTTCCAAATGTGGTAATGGTAGAGAATGAGTACCTTATGAATTTGAATTGAAATAAAATCTCAACAAAATTATGTACTGGACATGAATCTGGAATGATATATCTAAGTTCACTTAACTGCTCAATGCAAGTGATCAGCATATTTAGATATACAAACTAGCTCTCATTTTAGAGTGTTTGTGAATTTTTAATTGAGTACATGCAAAATAATTTTAATAAAAAATATTAATGCCAGGTCTCGCAAAGAAATGAAGAACAAGTTATCTCTGACTTTCTTAACAAGGAACATTTCCATTTCCTGTCAATGTTGCAGCTCTAACCAATCATTTAGAAGCTCACTGAAGACTACTGCTAAAGCTAAGAATGGACTCTCCAAGTATTGTGGGGGCAAAATTGAGCAGGGGTTGCATTTGAAACCACAAAGCAGTTCTGTTGAGTAAACACATTATTTGTGATGCCAATAATGGGGAAACTTTATAGGCTTTCTTGATGATCATGCATTTTTCTATTCTTAAGCTGTGTAAAATGGTTGCATATTAAATCATTTCAGGAATAGGATTAAAATAATCATGAACTAGCTTTAAAAAATCCCGCATTCTCAGCATTTCACAAAAGTCCTTCCTCTTTATAAATGTTTTGTGAATCATACACAAATTTTACATCCCAGTAAAATATAAGAACAATCCTGATTAAAAAAAAAAAAAAAAAAGTCATGTGCCACCTCACTAAGTTATTAGCAGCCATTCCAAATAAAAGAATAAGGATGGCTATTAATCTTATTCTGAAATTTCTAAGTGCTTTGGGTCATTTACTGGTATTGTTACACTTCAGTGTGGAAGGTGCGGGCTTGTGATTAATAAGTGACAATATGCACATGCATCAGTGTTAACCATCAGATAATGTGGAACATGCTTTTTGGCTGAGAGGTAGTGGACACACTAGCCAACACACGCACAAGAGTCAAATAAATTCCCATGATACTCCTGAATATATTTGTTTTTAAAAACATATGACCAAAGCTTCACAAAAACACATTTTCTTAAATAACATCGTCAAGTTGCACTCAGTTCTAGATAAATATGCATATCTCTTCTCATTTTCAGTTTCCAGGTAAAAAAAAAAAAAGCTGACATGAATAAACTTAAAAATTCACATCATTTTTTAATGACAGCTTTCCTTTCTGCAGGAAAGGGCAAAGACCAGATCAATAGTCCCAGAGGCAAAACAGAAATGACATTCGAAAAATGGAGAAGAGACCGATGGAGAAAGTTATGAAACTAGAATTTCAAAGAGAATCCTCTTTGATAAATGAGGAATCACCTTTCCATGTCACTAAGACATACAAGCTATAACCAAGATTCTACTTCTCAAGAGATGGTCAGTGCCTAAAAAGGAGAACATCAGTAGAATATTCAATGCTTTAGAATGTGTACACAACAGAAGATAACCACAACCCCAACAACGGTCAAATGAACAGCAAAGGGCTATTTCTCCTTAAAGCTCAGATCTATCTCTGTTTGTCAGGGAGACCAACTGTGATGTCCCTTTCGGTTTGGACCTTCTCTTGAAAACGGAAGTTGTCAGGATGATCTATGAGCTAATGATAAGCTCGTCATCATAAAGACATCTTCCAATTTCATTTTCTGGTATAAGAAAGAGGGTTTTGTTTAATCTAGCAGCAAATAATGAAAAGAAAAAAGGATGTTCATCATTATACATACATATAAAATGCTATATATTTACTTACATAATATACGTAATTATGTGAGATACTTACAGGCATAAAAATGCAGAGTATCCCTATGTTCAAGTAGTGGAATATATTGCTGGAATATCATGCAAATGTAGGAGATTTAACAAAAAGGGCATAATGCTAAAATTTAAAGACACTAAGAAAAAAATCTGTATGTGTAAAAGAAAACCTACCTTTTTGAGGTTTGATGTAAAAGGAAGGAGCATTCTCTAGTAAAGACATTATATTACATATGAAACATACAAAGCTTGCAATGTGATTATACTTCAATTTCTTATCATGGACAGGATAAGTAGTAGTAATGCAGAGGCCTATAATTGAATAACAGTTAAGTATTAATGAGCTCTTACTGTTTACAAACCAATGAATTACTAACTCATCCATGACTTACATTATAGCCATTTAATAGCATGGAAATACCCTTCACTTTGTAAACAGAAGCTGTAGGTATTTAGATTTTTTGGTTTTTGAGGCAAGTTTACATTGCATCGTAACCCGATGTTTGTACCTTCTTCCCTAGATACTAAACTTTTCTCCCTGCTTTCACACATACTACTTTTCATTGTACATTTTGAAGTGTTTTCTTCCTCTGTTTGTCATTTTCAACTTCGGCCCTTACTAATTGTACTCCCTTTATACGAGGTTGAGGTAATTTCCCTTCTTTCTTTCATGCCACTTTCTCATACTTTTCTCCTCCTTTCCAGCCTCTCCTGATTGGTGACTATTTTCCTTGATTTAGATCTCTCAGTTAAGTAGCCTGCTTTGTGTCTCATTTCCTAGTGCTGCATTTTCTTCATTAAGTTTCCTTTTAGCACCCTGGTGTAAATTGTGAAATTAAGTCTGCCTTTTGAGGGTCCCCAACCATCATTTTACTGCCTGATACCCTCTCCCAGTACTAGTTCTAGTCTTACTGTTGTGCCTGAATGCCTAAGTCCTCCCACCCAATAACTGACCCCATGCTCCAGAACTCTCAATATCTAGTACCAAAATATTTGTTTTGTACCCAATTCCTAAAGGAATCTACTTGCTACTACATAATACCTACCTTGAGCCCTGCCTTGTATTCTTGGCTCTTAGGTTATTTGCTCATGTACTGCTGTTTAGCTAGATCTTGCTGATTCTGTATTTCTAAAATGGTTTCTTGAATATATGTGCAGATCCTTACTTTTATGCAACACAGGTCATCTTCTAGAACTGACCCATTACTCCAGTCTGTCAAAATCTAAGGCAATACTTTCCAGAGAAAACCCATCCTGCTAATATTTGAGTGGGTTGAGAGATTCCTCTTCACATATTTTAATCCAATTTAATGCATTTCTATTATTTTCAGGTACAGCAATTGTATCTTCAATAAGTGTTTACAGGGCATTATGGACTAAATTGTGTTTCCCAAAAATTAATACATTGAAACCTTAACTCCCAATGTGAATGTATTTGGAAACAGAGTTTTTAAAGAGATAACTAAGGGTAAGCCAAATCATGAGAATGGTGGCTCTAGGCCAAAATGACTGTTGTCCTTATTAAGAGGAAGAGACATGAGAGGTCTCTCTTTCTCTCCCAGCATGTACAAACAGAGGAAAAGCCATGTGAGGATACAGCAAGAAGGCAGCCATCTGCAAGCTAAGGAGAAAGTCCTCAATAAAAATTAAACCTGCCCAACACCTTGACCTTGGACTTCCAGCCTCCAGAACTGTGAGAAAATTAATTTCTATTTGTTTATGACACCCAATCTGTGGTGCTTTGTTAAGGCAGCCCTAGCAGACTAATGTGCCTGGTTTTATAGATCTACTATTGCTCCAGTTTGCTATTTATGTTACTAAACATGAATATAAACACACTAATTGTTGGATGACCAGGATTATAAATTCAGTTTCTGAGAGATTTAATGTTATACCCATCAAAATCCAAATGGCATTTTTACAGAGATAAAAAAAAATTCTAAAATTCATGTGGAATCACAAAAGTCAACTGTTTAGCCAAAGCAGTCTTGAGAAAAAATGAACAAAGCTGATGGCCTCACATTTCCTGATTTCAAAATATATTACAAAGCTACAATAATTAAAACAGGATGGCACTGGAATAAAGACAGAGATATAGACAAATAAAACAGAATAGAGAGCTCAGAATTAAACCCATGCATATATGATTAGATGATCTTCAATAAGAGTTTTAAGAATACACAATAGGGAAAAGATAGTCTCTTCAACAAATAATGTTGGGAAAACTGAATAACCACACGCAAAAGAATGAAATTGGATCTTTATCTTACATCATACACAAAAATCAAATCAAAATGGATTAAAGACTTAAACAGAAGATTTAAAGTGGTAAAACTCGTAGAGGAAAACATAAAGGAAAAGCTTCATGGAATTGGTCTTGGCAATGATCTCCTGGAAATAACACTAAAAGCACAGGCAACAAAAGCAAAAACAGACAAGCAGAACCACATCAAACTAAAAAGCTTTGCCACAGCAAAAGAAACGATAAACGGAGTGAAAAGTTAACCTATAGAAAGGGAAAAAATATAAAAAGGTATTCAACATGACTAATCATCAGGGAAATGCAAATCAAAACCACAGTTAGATATCACCTCACACCTGTTAGGATGGCTATAAATTTTTATATAAGATAATAAGCATTAGCAAGGATGTGAAGAAACTGTAATCCTTATACACTATGATGGATATGTAAAATCGTACATTTATTGTGGAAAACAGTATGGAGGTTCCTCAAAAAATTAAAAATAGTACTATCACATGATTCAATAATCACTTCTGTGTATATATTCAAAAAATTACAATCAGCATCTTGAAAATATATCCACGCTCCCAGGTGCATAGCAGTACTATTCACAACAGCCAAAACACGAAGACAACCCAAATATTCTTTAATGTATAACTGGATAAAGAAAATGTGGTATACACATATAACAGAAGAGTATTCAGCATTAGAGAAGAAGCAAATTCAGCTGTTTGTTACAACACAGATGAACCTAGAAGATATTATGCTAAGTGAAACAAACCAACCATAGGAAAACTCCTGCATAATTTCACTTATATGAGGTACCTAAAATAGAAAAGTTCGCAGAAGCAGAGAGTAGAATGGTGGTTGCCAAGGTCTGAGGTAAGTGGGAAATGGGGAATTGTTCCAAAGCCATCAATTTCAGTTATGCATACTGAATATATTCTAGCAACCTGTTGTACCACATAGTGCCTATAGTAAACAATAATGCATTATATACTTAAAAATGTAAGATGGTAAATATCATGTGAAGTGTTCTAAACACACATGCACAACAAAGGGGCAGGGAATTTTTTTTTTTTTTTTGTATTTTTAGTAGAGATGGGGTTTCTCCATGTTTGTCAGGTTGGTCTCAAACTCCTGACCTCAAATGATCCTCTCTACCTCGGACTTCCAAAGTGCTGGAATTACAGGTGTGAGCCACCGCTCCTGGCCAGGAGAAAACTTTTGGAGGTGATGGATAAATGTATTACCTTGACTGTAGTGATGTTTTCATGGGTGTATGTGTTCAAATCCATCAAATTGTACATATTAGATATGTGCAGTTTTTGTATAACAATTATACTTCAGTAAAGCTGTTTATATACATATATGCATATATACAAATTAAAAAGCTTTTACACATTAAAGGAAACAATGAACAGAGTGAAAAGACAACCTACGTAATGGGAGAAAATATTTTAAATGTACATATACACCGCTTTATTATGTTATATATAATATAATGTTGTATTAAATAATTATTTCCATAATTCATGTTTCAATTTATCAATCATTATTATTTAGAAGCATTGTTCATACAAAGAAGGGAACAAGAGACACTGGGGTCTACTTGAGGGTGGGAGGAGGGAGAGGAGCAGAAAAGATAACTACTGGATACTGGGCTTAATACCTAGGTGATGAAATAATCTGTACGACAAACCCCCATGACACGTTTACCTACATAACAAACTCACATGTACCCCTGAAGCTAAAATAAAAGTTTTTAAAAAGTGGTTTGGTCACAATCTTTTTGCACTAAACCAACATAATAAAAAAAAAAAAATTCCATGGAAAGTTCCCTAGAGACCATAAACCCTCTTCTGGGAAACTGATACCAGGTGAATCTATTTCCTATGAAGTGTTCGCACTTAAAGGTAACACATAAATACAGACCTAATATTCTAAATGCATCCATTCACGTTCTGAGTTTGTATACATGGTTCATTAGAAAACTAACATTTAGTAGTCATAGTACCAATTATTACTAAAACTATGTATTAAAAGAAAAGCTATAAAAATGGGTCAGACATCTTCTATCCATTGTGCATTTGGTGGACATTCAAACTATTTCCTAGGCTTTATCAGGATATCAAAGAAGAAATGAGAGAAGATAAACCCTGAATGTATTTCTTTGAATATTCTCCTATCACATTTCAACCCAAGGATAAGGATTCAGGATTAGTGGAGCTGTGGAAGTAGTCCCTTTAAGCATAAACATTGATTATTATTAATAAAATTTGATTTTAAGCTACATATTGTAGAATACAAACAATATAAAAGTCAATTGTCCTTATTAAAATCTCAACTTATATAACGTGCAGCTCTCAATGAGAAATCACAAAAAGAAAAAAAGAAAGTGGGGTTTGAGAACTTCAAAATTTCACAAACTGCAGTTTGTAATCCATAGAATTGTGCTTTATGGTTCTGTAAAATTCATGTAATTATACACGAGTTTTACCAACAACCATTGCACTTTAATACGCAGAATAACCAGAAAGCATTATACCATACAATAAATGTGATAGTGCTGATAAGTTACTTAAAAGTCAGTCAATACAGTAGAATTTCACTGATTGTCGGTAATGAGAAGACCTGCTTCTGATGACCAATTTTAGATAAAAATTTTACAACTATTGAGAAGAAATTAATAGATAATTTAATAGCTATTTTTGAGGAGACTATTTAAATAATAATCACTAAGGATAATACAAAACACTTGTATAACATGGAAAATATTTATTAATAAGCCTCTTAAATAAAATTATCAAAGAAAACTTAAGTAACTTTTCAAATTTAAATAAGATTGAGGTACAATAAATTCATATAACCCTCTTGATTTCTTTGCTTTATACACTAACATAGCTGTAATATACACTATGATGTTCAGGCCTATTCCTTATACTAACTATGAGACCTTGGGCAATCACTAGCCTTCTCTCTTGCATTTTGCTCATCTGTAAAATGAGGGAATTGGACTAAAGCAAATAGATAGAATGAGTGATAGAATAAGTGCAAGGCAGGAGAGGAGACATTTAAGCAACCCTACCTGTAAGCCCAACATGTAATACAGCTGCTCCACTTGAAGCCCTTTTATAACCATCAGACCCCATTCTGTAGATATGTAACCTCAAAGTTTTCATTATATTTGTTATCCATATTCACTCTCCTTACAATTTCTAATCACTTGGTTTCTTATGCTTCCTACATGATATTTCTGTCATCCTCTACCTGATTTCTTCTATGATGTTATTAATGATAAAATATTTGTTTCTTTTTCTTAAGTACTACTATTTCTTTTTTGTCAGTTATACATGTACCGATTATCTCAATATTTCTATTTTTATAGTTTTAATTCTTTCTCTGTCCCTCTCAAATCCAGACCCATATTTCTCTGCCAGATTTGATTATTGACTTAACTAATGTTGTATGCATTGTATATGTGTATTACTATGTTCCCTGAAATTCTAGTATACTATTCAAATAAATGAACGTTTCATTTTCTACTTATCACTGTCTGAAGTTACCATTGCAAACATTTAGAAAAGTGACATTTTTCTATAGTTTTATTATTAGTAATTAATTTAGAGCATGATCATTATTTCCCTAACGGGTCATTGTTTTATTTAATGAATAGATGTCCTGATGCATAATCGTTTTCCTATTAGGTTAAGAATAGAAAAGTAGAATGGAGCACAGCGATTTGCAAGTCAACCTATTTTTCTTCAAATAAGATGTTTATAATAGATGACACAGCATTTTACTTGCTATATTTATTTCATTTTTACCTTTTTATGTACTTTCTGTTCTTTTCTACGCTTCTTTTAATATGCATTATTGAAAGGTAAACTTTTGTATTTCAATGCCATATTGAAAAAAAATGAGTCCCTATATAGTTATTACACTCCTGTTTCTTTAATGCTTCCTTTTGTTTTTTTAATTTTGAGATGGAGTCTCGCTCTTTCACCCAGGCTGGAGGCAGTGGCACTATCTCAGCTTCTGAGTAGTTGGGGTTATAGGTGCGTGTCACCATGCCTATCTAATATTTGTATTTTTAGAGGCAGGTTTCGCTACGTTGGCCACTCTGATCTCGAACTCTTGGCCTTGAGTGATCCACCTGCCTTAGCTTCCCAAAGTGCTGGGATTACAGGCATAAGCCACGGTGCCAGCCTCCTGTTTCTTTTCAATGTTTATAACTCTTGCTATATAATTGTGGGGTCTTCCTCTTTATTCAACAATATAAATTTTTCCCAAATCCCTCCTAAAAAGTCTCTGTGGCAGAATTTATTAAATTCAGCATTCAATTAGTAACTCTCATCACAATACAAACTATCAAACAGGTATCCAGAAAACCATTTATCTCTCAAATATGAAACGTTTATTTATATAAAAAACATATCTCCATGCTATACTATGCAGCCATAAAAAAGGATGAGTTCATGTCTTTTGCAGGGACATGAATGAAGCCGGAAACCATCATTCTAAGTAAAGTATCACAAGAACAGAAAATCAAACACCACATGTTCTCACTCACAAGTGGGAGCTGAACAATGAGAACACATGGACACATGGAGGGGAACATCACACACTGGGGCCTGTCCGGGGGTGGGGACTGGGGGAGGGATAACATTACATTAGAAGAAATACCTAACGTAATTGATGTGTTGATGGGTGCAGCAAACCAATATGACACATGTATAACTATGTAACAAACCTGCATGTTGTACACATGTACCCTAGAACTTAAAATATAATTTTAAAAAAAGGATCTCCGTGCTAATATTTGGCAGTCACAATCTGTCCATACATAATTAAATATTGTATCAAATTTGAGATCAATGATATATTTAAAGGTGGTTGCCATCATGCACAAAAAATCATCTTATTACTGGACTAGTTATTAATGTATTTAATTTAGAGTTTGATAGGAATATATAGATTTGCTCTTTTGGGAATGTAGGAAATACTCACTGGATATAGTGAAAGATTTTTATGTATAGAATGTAGATCCATATAGTCATATCTGAGAACCACTAACAAAGTTGCTAAGGATTGCTTTAATAATCAACTGTAGCTCATTTACAATTGTCATAATAAAAGGTTTTGAGTCTATCTAACATAGGTCAACCTTCTTTTTTGCAGAAATTTGGGTAATGCTCTATCCTTGCCCTTATCTTGTTACTGCAAACAGCAGAATTTCCCTCACCTCTATCAGGAAGACAAGACCCTAGCATTTGTGCTTGTACTCTAACTAATCTCTTTTCAGGCTAGTCAGTTAATTAGCAAAAGACGGGTGCTCAGAATTGAAGTGACACAAACTCAAATGCATGTAACTTCAATCAAAGGAAACTAGGTAACTGGTAGACAGGGGTCAATATAAGAAAAGATTTCCTTTTTATGTCATCCCCTTTGTAATGTTTCTTAACACGTGCATACATTACCTATTCAAAAAGAACCTCAATTTTATACTCTATGTATATTATGCAGTATAGGATAGTAAACTCATTGCTTATATATGACGAGCTACAGTTGAAACACTGGAAAATGAACTATCTCTTGTGTAGCTTTTTAAAAATATTGCCCATTCAATCTTACTGCCTTTGTTTCACTTAGCAAATTCTTCCCAAGGAGGATACCAAAGAAACTTCAGCCATTCTCGGTAATATACTAAGAATTCTTACACGGTCAAAAATTCCCGAGATTCAACTCTACTTTTTCCTTAGGTCCAAGTATTCTGTAGCTGTTCATCAAATTTGTCAACTACATGCCTTCCAAATAGGTAACTTATTTCCAAAAAAGTGTGGAGAAAGAGAGGGAAGAAAAGAAATATCTCCAATTAGAAAAAAAATAGTTAATGTGATTATAGGTATACTGGGAAGGACTGTAAGCAAGATAAGAATAAGACAGAGAAAGGGGAGAGAGAAAGGAAACTATCTCGCCCTCTGTACCTTATACCAATGCTGACATCACAAATGCTTCCTCCATTATTTAATATCAACCTTGATTTTTTATAATGCTAATGGCTTGAATAAAATATACTCCATATTTGATACAATAGGTTTAGGTTTTTCTCCCTTCATCTTATACATGATACAAGTTCCAAATGACTATGTATTTTCTTCTACTTTAAACAACTAAACAGATGCATGAACATTCAGCTCAACCACCAGGTTTTTCATTGTGAACCCAAATGGTTACAGCTATAAAAGATGCTAAATTTTCTTTATTTCGAATCTTACACAGACAATAAAAGGGTATCTAGAACTAACACCGAAAAATTGTCTGGATACGCTATACCTGTGATATCATTGTTCACCTAGGAAAATAAAGACAGCTACTCTTAAATGGTGATATAGTGATAGAACACTGTTTAAGCAGTATTTTAATTCTAGCAATATTTAAGTGTAATCTGCAAGCACTGTAGAGATCTCTGACTCCCTCACACTTAATTGGATAGAAGCCAAGCCAAGCAACTTGATTTACCAGTTTCATTCTTCTTCTACCACATCCAACTGAAAATATTAATTTGTGAGTCACATGGGTGACAACTGAAGATGTGCAAATTAAAACTCTGAAGGTCAGATAAAGTTTCATAGACAGAAGATAACCAATCAAATGAAGAGACTGAATACTTGGCTCAAGTGTTCAAATTTCATACTAATGGCAACTAAAGAGTCTCTTAAGGATTTACTAAAGATTCTTAAGGAGAATAACATCATGCCATACAACTTTAAAAAGAAAATGAATGTCCTAGAAGCAATATGAAGGATAAACCAGAAGAAGAAGAAACTGAAACACTTAGAAGGCTGTTAAAGAATTATCGTTGTGGTATGTTTGAGTTGACAAGAAATAGAAAATAAGGAAAGGGAATAAAAGAGGAAAATTTGGAAAAAAATGTTGAAAAGGAAAGTTTGGGTTACATTGGGTAAATAATTGAAAGTGGGGTCAAAATCAGGAAGTATGAATGACAACCCTGAGATTCTTAAATTGGAAGCATAGAGATGCTATACACAATTCTTAAGAATATATATACTTATTATATGAGCAGTTAATATTAATATGAAAATTATGAAGGCTGATTTAGAGATGGGAATTCTGAGTTCAGTTTGGGATACATGAAGTAGACAATATTGAAGGCAGCTGGAATTTTAAGACAGGAAAGAAAAGAAGCTATTGTTTCTGAAGTTTGTGGATCATTTCTGACGAGGTGGTAGTTTAAGTCATGAACTCTTCATGGCAGTGAATAAAGAAGTAGAAGAACAAAGAGCCAAGAACAGAATTTTATTATTCCTTAGACATGGGAGTAAATTGGGCCCAACAAATTAAAATAAATCAAAGAGGAAAAAATATTATTTTGTCACAGAAGGCAAGGAAGGAAAGAATGTCAATCTTTTCAAAGGCTGTAGAAAGGTCAAGGAAAATGAGACTTAAAAATAGATAATTTAAGTTTGCCAGCTTTTCACTAATATCTAAATTTTATGATGTTATAATGAAAAATAATCCATCCTAAAGGACAAGGACTGCCACCACTGACTATATTTAGAAAGATGAACAAAATAATTAGAAAATAATTCCAAAAACGGATGACTCAAAATTGTTATGAGCAGAAGCAGTATTACTGGGAAATATTTGTAGCTAAATAACGAGTTTGGATAAATAAATTCTGATATGTTCATTAAATATCACATTGTCTACACAATTCACAGGAGAGGGCCTACACTACCTTTTTTCCTTTGTCTAGCCTTGGCCCCTTGATTATGCTCATTCCCTTCCTAGGTCAACTTTTTTAAAGTATTTAATTTTTTTTTTTTTTTTTTTTTGAGACGGAGTCTCGCTCTGTCACCCAAGCTGAAGTGCAGTGGCCGGATCTCAGCTCACTGCAAGCTCCGCTTCCAGGATTCATGCCATTCTCCTGCCTCAGCCTCCCGAGTAGCTGGGACTACAGGCGTCCGCCACCTCGCCCAGCTAGTTTTTTGTATTTTTTAGTAGAGACAGGGTTTCACCGTGTTAGCCAGGATGGTCTCGATCTCATGACCTTGTGATCCGCCCGCCTCGGCCTCCCAAAGTGCTGGGATTACAGGCTTGAGCCACCGCGCCCGGCCAAGAGTATTTAATTTTAATTCCTCAGTCTCATCACAGTAAAGGAAATTTATGCCGTTTATTTATATTTTCACTGGAGACTAATAAATACTAACAAAACACTATTAGGAGAGTTTAAATACTGCTATTTTCTTTGGAGACTAATAGAATGCTAATAGAATACTGCACTGAAGAGTTTAAAGAGTATATGTAAAGGCAGATAAATAAAATTTATTCTATGGCGGAAGTAAGTCACATGCTTTGAGGAAGGCACTGACTTTTGTGCCTCCTGGGTAAAAGTTGCAGTAAAAAAGAAACTGTAATTTTAACCATTTGATCCTTTAACAAATTTGCTTGAGCTTCAGAGCATTTAGAACACATTGTCTTAAAACACACACTTGATATTTATTTAGTGGAACTTAACCCATTCAAAATTAGCAAGATGAGAAGTGAATCTCCTAGTTAATGAGATAATATAAAAATTTACATGTAGTTTATAGTGGTAATTCCACAATAGAAAAATGAAAGAAGGAAAAACAATGTCTCCCCAATAAAAATATAAAACCACAATACAGACAAAAAGGCAGGCAAATTCTTCTGTAATTATTATTTTATCTCTACTAAACTTCAATTTTAAAGATATTCCAATCAGCCTGGCTTGATAAATTAAAAAAAAAAATGGCATAGTTTCATGAACACATACATTAGATACATGTTATAATACAATGTAGAGTGCTTGTTACGTCATACATTCATTCTAAAGTAGTCACATTTGTTATGATTCATAAAAATGTCTCAGTCCAAAACATTCAGAATGTTAGTTAATAAAATAACACTATATGTAAAATAGTTTAATTAGTTTTTACATGCATACAAATCCAGACAAAGCAATCTCATGTCTATTTATATACACAAAGATTTTCAACATTCTGGACTATATAATAATTTTGCAGAAAACACTGCAATCCTCACAAAAACTGCAGTGCCACTGCCTGTTAGCGCTTCAAGAATTAGAGCAAAATAAAGAAATGCAGTAAGATACAAAGATTGCAAAAGATAATTAGTTGACTACCTCCCAATTGACTGGATTCTTGACTCCCCAAATGAACAACAGTAGTTTATACACATAAATACCATTGAATGCAATTCAGGTCTTCCCTAGGAACATTTGAAGTCCAGGTGTGTTTTTTTTCTTTTGTGACCTTTTAAATAGCTAGTAAACAATAAACCATCTATAAAAGGAACTGGTTCAACGTTTTGTACAAACAACCCTAACAGAGTGCACATACAGAAATTACTATGTTTGTCACAAAAGCCTGAATCACTTCTGTAAACTGCTAGTTGAAATAAAGTAGACAAGTGACGCTTTGGAACTCACACTTGAATTTATATTTTAGATGAAAGCCTCAAAGTACCAAATTTAAATTTAAAAGAAAATACATAGGATTGCCAGATCAACCATATTTTGCCAAGATAAAGGGTGTACAAATAGCACTACAAATATCCAAAATTTGTCATTTGTCAAATTCCTGAACTTGAAGGGGAGTTAAAACTATGAATACAAATGACTGCTCTTCTTTTGACCTTCCTTTCTTTAATTTAGAGTTTCTGTATCATTTGTAAGAATGAGAAACTGCTGGTCACCAACAGAACTATATCAGAGTCATATTCTCCCTTCTGACTCCCAATTCATAGTACACAAATTAGCTATTATTTAATGAGCCAGCTATGCTTGACATCCCAAGGTTTCCTCCAATTCTGCTTCAACAGTTTACATTAATGACAGAAGCATACAAATAGATACCAATATCTAGTCACAGAAATAAGTCTTGCTTAAAAGGAAAATATATAAATATACTTAAGAGTAGAAATCAGCAATAATTTTTAAGCAAAAACCCAGAGTGGCAAACTTTTTGTGTGAGCAAGAACATAGCTTCCACCCCAACAATGTGTCTCAAATGACTTCATTGTATTCTAAGTACAAATAAAATAGTTTCTGTTTGATTATTTCTTTTAAAAGCTCCTTTTCTGTGGCTCATCAGAAAAGAAAAGCCCCAAGGTCACCTGTCAATAACAGAACAAACCCTCAGTAAATCACAGTGCTTCACAAATAAATTTCGCATCAGTAATTAAAACCGGGCCTCTCTGGCCCTGTGTTATCAGCTCATCAAATTCATTGCTCATCTAGAATAACAGATCCACATCTGCAGTCATTACAGCGCGCCAGATAAATCAATCCTCTCAATGATGCTTTGAACCATCTCTGCTCCCTTTTAACCAGCCCAATATTTATTTCCCCCTGACACTTCTGACATTCTATTTACTGTAGGCAAATGGAACTCATACGGCACCTTGTAATGGCTTTACCAAATCCCATTGTGGGGCATATCTTAGAAGACTGATGGTTGTCATAAACAAGGTTTTATGGTGTAAGTGTGGGCTTCCAACTTTTTTTCTCCTAGAATTTGACTTCTTCACTGAAGGTTTATTACACTGGATTGCAGGTGGAAGACTAGTAGCCATTGAGAGCTTTCTTAACTAAAAATCAGCAAAAAACTTTTGAGCTGATGTCAGTGTTTCTTGTCTTTCTTTTATTTTCTTTTAATTCACTATCAAAGAAAGGTTAAACATAAGTTTGCCGAACCAAAGTCCATAGACTAACAACAATAAAGTTACTACTAATTAATTCCTTTGCTTTTTGAGACTTTTTAAAAATTAAACTCTCGCAAGGTTAAATGAGGGAGGTTTTTAAATTAGTATTCTTAAAAGAATATAATCACACTCAGAAAAAGTATACACATCCTAAATGCAAAAGTACATGCATTTTAATACAAAATTGCTTTTGTGATCATGATATAATATGTAATTCCAAAAAACAGAGATAGTAATCATGCTTTTGAACAAAGTGGGCATTTTTAATGGTAACAAATGAACCAATACTGTGAATAAAAGTAAACTAGAAAATTTAACAGTTGTGTTATGCCGGTCAGTCAAATTTTGGGTGCCTATGCACAAACCATTCTTCACAGCACTGCACTACCTATCATGGCAGCAATTATGCAAGGCTCAAAAGGGACTCACATCAAATTATCATCGCAGTGTTAGTGGAGCTCACTCTTGGCATATATTAAACTTATTTCGTTACACCACGGTAATATTTGAAAGAAGCACAGTCACCTTCTTTTCTAATCATTTTTTTCTTCATAAGCACAAAGCTAAAGCCCATAGTAGGTGGTGAATGTTGAGAACATCTTCTAAACATTGATTCAAAATGACAGAATATAGTCTTTTCCTTGATGAAATTTCTATATTTATCACCCTATTGTCCCTGTGTACTGATATTATTGCTCTCAAAGGCCAAAGTTTGAATATATTGGATTTTGAAATAATAGCCTAAAACATGGAGTTGCTGGGCCATGATACACAAATGGTAGGAGGCCAGCTCCTCCCTCCAAGCCTCCTTCCACTCATGTGAAAGAGGAAAAGAAAAACACAGATTCTAAGTTGAAACTTTTAGGGAGCCTGTGTTATCTGCACTGGGATGGAAATTATGCATTGAGTTTTCGAAGGACTCTGAGGAGTACAAACAATGAGGATATCCTGACCAAGATAAATCAGCCTACTACAAAGGTACAGTAAATCACATAAAGCCCTTTGTTTGAAAAATAAAAAGTATCATTTCTGGCCTCACTTAACACTACACATAACAATAACCTCAAAGTAAAATACCATTTGATTCATTGCTCTAATTTAAGGAAATGCAATTCAAGCAGACAACAAACTTGGTTTAAGAGTTTGTTTGTGTTTACGGTAGGTTAGATAGAATCACCAAGCTCACCATTTCCCTTTAACATACCATGGAATATGTTATTTACTCAAGGGTTGTTAGGAGACCTTGCATCCCCGACACTCTTTGCCAGTCGTGATTGTCTAATGAAGCTAATCAAAAGAAACAAACTTCCTTGCCTTTACAAACCAGTGTCACATCCATAACTGGAAGAGAGAAACCACAGAAACTGAGAACTAATGAGGTCTTAGAGATCACAGGTGAGAAAACTGTGATGCAAAGGAGTATAGCTGATGTGCCCAAGGTCTCACAGTTAGATAATGGATGAATGATGGAAACTAAGAGTGAGTGCCTTAAAGCTTCATGCATATGAAATAGCAGACATGATCATGGATAGTAGGCATGATCAACTGACATGCTTTGTTTGGTCCTATCAGCATCCTGCGTTCCTGCACTGTACCTAAAGCAATAGCAGAAGGACTCAGATGAAGAAACTTGAGATCTATACTTTTGAGCCCCCTAAAAGCAGGAACAGGAACAATACACTTTTTGAACTTCCAGGACAAAATGCAAGCATGTAGGTGTCCAATAAATGCTTGCTCAATTAATAAAATAAATAATTTTTCAACTTAAGTCAAGGGGTGTGCAAGATGCTTCTTTCAAGTCCATGAGTTCCTCTGAGTCCATGAGAAATATAAGGGAAAGATACATGCAAACTTCTTGAACTACATAGTAGAAAAAAGGAGACTATACCTTCTCAATTTATTTATACATACTGTGCTAAAACTGGTCACAAAAATGGCAGTCAGAATAACAGTGCTAATATTTTTATGGTCCTTTATATTTGGGAATCTTGAAAAAGGAAAGTTAAGCTTCATAACATCCTGTATAACACAGTAAAACATTATTACCATATTTTACAGAAGGTAAATTCAAGAACAAAATGTGTGAAGTTAGATATTCATAAATAGGAAGTTTATGACAAAATTGACAATGTAATCCATGAACCCTGATCTTCAATTCTTAACACAACCAATTTTACAGTTATAATGGCCATGTGATGATAATAAAAGCTACATTTTTATGTTTTTCCTAGTAAGATTTCAAAATCCTCTAAAACACGCTGTCTGCCCAGGAGTTAAATTTCAAAGAAAATTATTATTTTTTGTGATCAGGAAAGATTTATGATATATTCATACCTTATATTAGAAACTGTAGTATTTTCTGATTGTAATTATATTAATATTGAGTAACAAAATATCACTACCACACTTAAAAAGTACTATGGAAGGCAAACTGAAATGCTTAACCTGCTGGGATGTGTTGCATTTCTGCTTTTATTTTCTTTAACCTAAAGCAAATATACTGTTACAGGGCCTTTATGAAGTGATGGAAATGAAAAACATTAAAAACTAAAATAGAATAAAATAAAGCTGAAATAAATATTATAGTATAGAAAATGATTAAGTCCAAATTTTTACCTCAAAGCTACTTATCTTGTAACATGAATAAGTATTTTTCTTCCTTTTTAGGATTTGTAAGCAGATCATCACAAGCACGATTCTCAATTATAAATGTTTTATGTCAAAACTTTAGCCCCAATGCCCATTAACTGTCTTTTCACATTAGCAAAACCAAATTATACTTTCTCAGTCTGTTTATAGATGCACAAAAATAGTTTTATTTTAAAATACACGAGTTTGTTGTTGACAGTTTCTAGATTCATTACTGTCTTCTGTCAGAATCGTAATGGGTAACAAAATCCTAAAAATCTGTTTTTTATTTTTATTTTATTTTTTATTTTATAGTAGGTTGTATATATTTATGGGGTACACAACATATTTTGATACAGGCACACAATGTGTAATAATCACACCAAGATAAATGAAGCTAAAAATCTATTTTTAGTGCACATACATTTTAGTATACACCCAGTCAATTCTGCAGTCACAAGAGATTTATTAATAAAAAATTGACAACTGTGGATGCAATACATCCACTAAAATGATCCTGCACCAGTGTCAAAGCAATATGATGCATAGATTTGCACAGAGACTGATTGGATTGTAGAGTTCATGAAACCAGATTACAATGGATTTGTGTTCTGAGACATACGAGAACATTACCCAATCTATATCTCCCCTTCTTGGCAAAAGAGACGGAAGTGTGGCCTGATACACAAAATAATGAACCCAGAACAGGGAACTTGTATCTGTGCCTGACTAATCTTCATAAGTCATTTTATTTTGCATATCTGTTCATGGGATTCTTCATGATTGAAACAGGGTTTCTAACAGTGACTCTCCCACCCAAAACCATGGAACCTTTGGGTGAAACTTGAAAATGTATACTATTTAACAAGCTCCCTCCAGTCTATAATGTTCTCCTAAGTTTGAGAATCACTGCTTTATAATGTTAAGAAATAACATTATCAATTTAAAAATGTATTACAAAAAAAGATTTAAGGTGATTACCCAATAATGCAACTTACTTTCCCTCCAAAATTATGGGAACAAAAATCCCATGTTATGAAAGTGCATTAGCCTCTTCAGAATACTGACATCAATTTCATGTGTGGGCAACCCTCTAGGTTTGAAAATTATGGTGGGGTAGGATCCAAAGATGGGCTTCCAGATTGTAAAACTCTGAAAAAAATAAGACAGTTTACACCCAACGAAGCAAAATGGGCTATTATTTTTCCCATTTCCAGATGAAGAAAGAGATTTAGCAAGGCTAAATGACTTTGCCATAGCTACATATTTGTAAATTTGGGAGCCATGACTTGAACTAGGGTCTTCAGACTCTAGTCTGGCTTCTGGTATCTTTCTACTGTATCATGATGCTTTCCTCGTAAGTCAAACGAATACATTTGTATTTTATTGTATCAGCAGATAAGTGTACAAATCATTGTACATTTTACAAATGCAGTATGTACTTTATCAACAGTGTTCATTTAGACAGGCAACGCAAGGGCGCAAGGTACTAAACAGATTCAGACACAACCATCATCAAGTGTCAAAGATTCTCAGGGAAGTACATTCTTCACCATGTGCCAACAGAACACTAACTAGGAGAGGATTTGAAAAACAAGTAAGCCTAGTTTCTTTTTTTTTTTCCCCCTTTTGGACCATGCCCCAGTGAAAATGACCTAAATACAGGCTGCATGTATATACCAAAGAGTGCAAATTCATATGTAATACTGACTGAACAGAATGATAACATGAGTGTAGTTCATCAGGGACAGCTTCCTAGCAAGGGATTAATCAGGGTTTGGTTGTCTGCACATACAGTGAAGATTGCACTAGTTCTGCTATTCATTTATTAGTGGTAGACCTCCAAGTAAGTCATTTCCCTTCCCTATAAAATGAGAGAAAAGTCTGCTTTACTTAACTCTCGAGTTTTATGAAAAGTCAGTGAGAGAATATATATCAAAGTACTTTGCAAAGCGTGAAAGCTATTGATTTGGAGTAGGCAGTAGGTCACAGGTTATAACTCAGTTACAAACATTTGAACATAGAAAACCACATCTTAGGCTGGGACGGGTGGCTCACGCTTGTCATCTCAGCACTTTTGGGAGGCTGAGGCAGAAGGATCACTTGAGCTCAGGAGTTCGAGGTCAACCTGGGCAACATAGCCAAACCTCGTCTCTACTAAAATGTACAAAAGAAAAAATAGCCAGGCATGGTGGTGCATGCATGTAGTTCCAGCTACTGGGGAGGCTGAGGAGGGAGGATGGGTTGAGCCCAGGAGGTTGAGGTTGCAGTGAGCTATGATCATGCCACTGCACTCCAGCCTGGGTGACAGCAAGACATTGTCTTAAAATAAAAGAAGAAGGAAGGAAGGAATGAAGGAAGGAAGGAAGGAAGGAAGGAAGGAAGGAAGGAAGGAAGGAAGGAAGGAAGGAAGGAAGGAAAGAAGGAAGGAAGGAAGGAAGGAAGGAAGAAGGAAAGAAGGAAGGAAGGAAGGAGCTCGACTCTGTTTTTTAGGCATATTTGAAAATAAAACTTATTCTGGAGGGGATGGGAGAAACCTTTCAAAATCTTCAAAACTCATTTTCTATTGGGCACACTTGGAGAAATATATTTTATAAAAATGGAACAACTCTTTCCAGTTATATAGCCCTGGGTAAGTCATTTGTTTCCTGTGAAAGTCAGTTTCCTTACCCTTATAAAATAGACATTATTTCAAGAATTCAGTGAAATAAGATATGTGAACATGTTTGGAAATTATATTCTTCACTTTTAATTATTTTTAATTATTAACTTCTATTATATTGTTGGACTTGTGCTAAGCAGCAAATTATTCTAACTGTACTCTTATCATTTATTGCTTTAACTACAATTTGAAAAGTGTTTCTGAATTCATATTTTTTACTTTAAATTTTCAAAGTAATTAAATGATGTGAACCCAGCCCTGTGACTTTACCTCATCCACAGGGAGACAAAACTATAACCAACAAAACTAGACTAAATATCGAAGCAATTTGATGTGCCTTACTTTAGCTCCTTAAGTCTCAAATATCATCTACAAAATAGGAATAATATCTCCCATACGATTGAGCTGCTGCTGTGAATACCAATATAAATCAGATCATGGATAAAAGGCCTTTGGAATAAATACACAAGGATCATAATTAGTATCATCAAAAAATTAGTAAAAATTAAATCTCATCAAGGTGCAAACATCTTTCAGATAATTTCATAATGATCCCCTGAACATCGATTTACCACTTTTCCTAAATTGCAAGTAAATTGACGCAACTCATTCTAAATGTAATATCCCTAGGCCAGCTCAAAAAGGTCTATTTAGTGTATAATGTACTTGGAGTAATAGTTCTATTTCAAAAAGACCCAACAGTCACTAAGATCATGCCTTTCCAAACAATACTCAGTCCAGTCTTGGGGAGTACTTATGGAAGTTCAATAAACAGCAATGCAACCAAACAACTATTGCTTTTATGTTATGTTCTGGTATCTTAGCCTTTTGAGACTTCAATTACATCATTTCTTAGCAACAAGAACAAAGGGTACATTAAAACACGTCTTTCCCCCAGAAATTTGATTCCATAAATATTTTGTAGTACATGGTCTGTAGCAGACATGGTTCTAGGTTCTGAGGAGAGAACAATGAAGAAAGCAGGCAAAGATCTTGCCCTCTTGGAACTTATATTTTGCTGCAAGATATGCATTTTGACTTTCACCAGGGAAGTTATGGACACATTTTCACCATTAGGTCCAAGTAAGGGAGGACAGACAGTTTTTATACTTAAATTTGCTCCACTTCTGCTTAATTTGATGTTGGCTTAAATACACAAATAATAACAAAAAAGACAGCAGTACTACCACCACAACCACTGCTCCATGTTTCTGAACTCAGGAATTGGGTTAAGGGCTTAGAAGTTTAACTCTTTCTCCATGTTTCCCAGACTCTACCCTACAGTCCTCCACAATCCCATTACAACTCCGTAGACACCTACTTCTATTTTAGATAACTCTTCTCCCAAACTCTATTCTTGTCTTTTACTCCCCAGTTTAGTTTATAAATGTAATGATCCTCAAGTGCTATCTGTTGAAGAATAACCTGAGGAGCCTGGTAGAAAATCATATTCCTGGGTCTCGATCAAAAATTGAAATCAAAAGATGGGGGCATGTCCTCCAGATTCACCCATGTTGTTACAAACAGAAAATGTTATTTTTATAGGTGAATTTTATACCATTGTTGATATACACCAGATTTTTACAATCTATTCATCTGTTGATAAACAATTTGGTTATTTCCATATCTTAGCTATTATCCACATTGTATACATACTTCAAAACATTGTGTTGTACATGATAAATACATACACTTTTATATGTCAATGTAAAAAATAAATAAGTCAATTTGAGAAAAAAAGATGAAGGCAATTCCTGACACTGAAATTTACCAGCTGTCATACTTAGACAAGTGATTTCACTTTTTTAAGCATCAGCGTTCTCAGCTACCATTTGGGTGTGATAACATATTTTCAGTCAACTTCAGAGGCCTTTGTTGAGAATTACCTAAGGTAATTAAATTTTTTTACAAACGCAATCTTCTAATTAAAGTTACTATAACTCTGTATAGTAAGCCCTTTTACTAAGTATACTGAAAACATAAACTTCAACCCAATTTTGTTGAAATGATAGCAATTAGCAAGTTTTTGAATATCTATATTTCTCTGTCTTCAAGAACAAGAAAGCCAATCTATAAATTCTTTATGCTTTCACTTGAAAAACAGAATTGTTTTCTTGCCCTTAGAGACCTTAAAAATCATTTAATAGTGAATTTAATGCTCCCAAATGTTACTGGAATGGTAGCCTAGAAAAGAAATTAAAGCCTTAACTTTATGATAATATTATTAATATGTGCTACTAGCAAAGAGCTTTAATCAATCCGATTAGACAATTTAATAGCTTCTTTCTATGGATAAGGCAATGTTCGTGGTTCTGAGTCACAAGAGCTGAAAATGTTCATTTTTGCTATCTTAGATTATTCTTTCAATCACCAAATCTCGTCGATGTTATTTCAGTGATAGTTCTCAAACAAATCCCTTCTTCATTCCCATTGCCACTGTCAAATCCTCAAAATCTCTTTGAGGATTACGGAGAACTACAGCAGCCTCCTAGATAATCCCCAGCCTCTGGTCTCCTTTTCCTCTAACCAATCTTTCTTCTGAGAATATTTTCTCCAAGCTTCTAAAAACGTAAGCGTAGCCAGCTTCTCTGGGATCTTCTCAAGCCAGTTCCCCAGGCATTTACCCTTCACCTCAAGAATACCAAATTACTCAGTTTTTCCAGAAAATGCAAAGTACTTCTACACATCTGTGCTTTCTCCAGGTTCTTCTCTCTGCTTAGACTCCCCTCTGTTTCCGACTTTGCCTGAAAAAATATCCTACCTATGCTTCAGGTACAGCTTCTAAAGTCATCTCCTCTGAGAAACAATATGATTCCCACAAGTCAGAATCAATAACTTTCCCATCTCTGTTTCAATGGCCCTTTCTTGTATTTTTATATGCCTCTGTTACATAGGTCTATAGCATTATAATTGGTTGAACATTTGTCTGCCATTCCCACTTAATCCCCTCCTCCATCCTCCCATATAATAAAGTGTATGCTCTCCAGAATTGATACCATTATTAATCTTTTTGTTACCAGTATTTAATAAATGAAAATTAGGATAAGACAATAAAATGCAGTTTCTGTCTTAAAGTAGCTCATATTCTAGTGAAGGCAGGAATAAAACAAATAAAAATATACATTGATACTTTGCAAACAAATTTTCACATTTTTTACTCAATTTTTCCATCTACTTAGGGAAGCAAGTAAGGCGGTTAAAATTCCTCTTTTATATATAAATAGGGCTGAGAAAGGATAAGTGACTTGCCTTAATGTCACACAGGAAGTTAAAAGGAGAGGGTCAAACTAGAACCTTCATCATTTGACTCTTACTAGAAGGAAGTACACTTTTAGTCTGAAGAAGGTAAAATCATAGCAAGCACTTGCCAAGTTGTATAAGTTTAGACTGAATTTAATAGAGATAATGGTAGGATTACTCTTAGCCTACCCAAATAAAATATACGCTAATCTAGTAAAGCTCAGTTCTACTGAATAAGTTTTATATCTTACTTACCAGTCTATATTTTTTATTTTCATTCTATAAACTTTTTCTTGTTAAACATTTAACATTAACAGCCATTAAATATTTGATGGCTACTCTGTTTAAAAGTGACTCAAGAGACTGCAATAAACAAATTAGGTATTTTACGATGAACAACAACAACTGAGAAAATAAATTTTAACTAAATGCATAAAATGACGTTTGTCACTTTTTTCTTTTTTAATGTTTATTTTAAGTTCAGGGGTACATGTGCATGATTGTCATATAGCTAAACTTGTGTCATGGGGGTGTGCTGTACAGATTATTTAATCACCCAGGTATTAATCCCAGTACCCATTAGTTATTTTTCCTGATCCTCTCCCTCCTCCCACCTACTCCCCTCAAGAAGACCCTGGTGTCTGTTGTTTCCTTCTTTGTGTTCATAAGCTCTTATCATTTAGCTCCCACTTAGAAGTGAGAACATGTGGTATTTAGTTTTCTCTTCCCATGTTAGTTTGCTAAGAATAATGGCCTCCAGCTCCAGCCATGTTCGTGGAAAGGACATAATCTCATTCTTTTTTATGACTGCATAGTATTCCATGGTATTTATTTACCACATCTTCTTTATCCAATCAAATCATTGATGGGCATTTAGGTTGATGCCACATCTTTTCTATTGCGAAAAGCGCTGTAATAAACAGATGCATGTATGTGTTTTTATTATAGAATGATTTGTATACTTTTGGGTATATACCAAGTAATGGAATTGCTGGGTCAAAGGGTATTTCTGTTTTTAGGTCTTTGAGGAATTGCCACAATACTTTCCACAATGGTTGACCTAATTTTCACTCCCACAAACATTGTGTAACCTATAACCGTTTCTCTTTCTCTGCAACCTTGCCAGCATGTTATTTTTTGACTCTTTAATAATAGCCATTCTAACAGGTATGAGATGGTATCTCATTTTGGTTTTGATTTGCATTTCTCTAATGATCACTGATTTTGAGCTTTTTTCATATGCTTGTTGGCCTCATATATGTCTTTTTTTTTTGAAAAGTTCATGTCTTTTGCCCAGTTTTCAATGGGATTGTTTTCTTTTATCTTGTAAATTTCTTTAAGTTCCTTGTGTATTAGACACCTGTCAGACACATTGTTTGCAAAAATTTTCTCCCATTCTGTATGTTCTCTGTTTACTCTGTGGATAGTTTTTTTTGTTGTGCTCTTTAGCTTAATTACATTAGCTATTTGTAACTATTTGCTACAAATAGCTAATTTTTGCTTCTGTTGCAATTGCTTTTGGCGTCTTTGGCATAAAATCTTTGCCTGATCCTATGTCCAGTATGGTATTGACTAGGTTTTCTTCCAGGGTTTTTATAGTTTTGGGTTTTACATTTAAGTCTTTAATCCATCTTGAGTTGATTTTAGTATGTGGTGTAAGGAAGGGGTCTAGCTTCAGTCTTCTGCATATGGCTAGCCAGTTATCCCAGCATCATTAATGAATAGGGAGTCCTTTCCCTATTGCTTGTTTTTGTCAGCTTTGTCAAGGATCAGATCATTGTAAGTGTGCAGCCATAACTCTGGGCTCTTTATCCTGTTTCATTGTTCCATGTGTCTGTTCTTGTACCAGTACCATGCTGTTTTGGTTACTGTTGCCCTGTAGCATAGTTTGAAGTCAAGTACCATGATGCCTCCAGCTTTGTTCACTTGCTTAGGATCGCCTTATTTATTTGGGCTCTTTTTGGTTGCATATGAATTTTAAAATAGTTTTTTTCTAGTTTTGTGAAAAATATCATTGGTAGATTAAGAGAAATAGGACTGAATCTATACATTGCTTTGAGCAGTATGGCCATTGTAATGATATTAATTCTTCCTATCCATGAGCATGAAATGTTTTTCCATTTGATTGTGTCATCTCTGATTTCATTAAGCAGGTTTTTGTAGTTCTCCTTGTAGAGATCATTCACCTTTCTGATTAGCTGTATTTACTCCTATTTACTATTATTTACAATACCTATTGCCTAAGTATTTTATTCATTTTCTGGCAATTGTGAAGGGGATTGCATTCCTGATTTGATTCTCAGCTTGACTGTTGTTGTTCTGTAGGAATGCTAGTGATGTTTCTATGTTGACTTTGTAGTCTGAGACTTTGCTAAAGTTGTTTATCAGTTTACAGAGCTTTTGGGCTGAGACGATGGGGTTTTCAAGATACAAGATCATGTGTCTGCAAACAGGGATAGTTTGACTTCCTCTCTTCCTATTTGGATGCCTTTTATTCCTTTCTCTTGCCTGATTGCTCTGGCCAGGACTTCCAATACTATGTTGAATAGGAGGGTGAGAGAGGCATCCTCATCTTGTGCCACTTTTCAAGGAGAATGCTTCCAGCTGTTGCCCATTCAGTGTGATGTTGTAGGCTGTGGGTTTCTCAAAGATGGCTCTTATTATTTTGAGGTATGTTCCTTCAGTGCTTAGTTTTTTGAGAGTTTTTAACATGAAGTGCTGTTGAAATTCATAAAAAGCCTTTTCTGCTTCTATTGAAATAATCATGTTGGTTTTTTTTCTTTACTTCTGTTTGATATGATGAATCACATTTATTGATTTGTGTATATTGAACTAATGTTGCATCCCAGGCGTAAAGCATACTTGATCATGGTGGGTAAGCTTTTTGTTGTGCTGCTGGATTCAGTTTGCCAGTATTTTGTCAAGAATTTTTGCATTGATGTTCATCAAGGATATTGGACTGAAGTTTTCTCTTTTTGTTGTGTCTCTGCCATGTTTTGATATCAGGATGATGCTGGAATCACAGAATGAGTTAAGGAGGAGTCCCTCCTCCTCAGCTTTTTGGAATCATGTCTGTAGGAATGGTACTAGCTCTTCTTTGTACATCTGATAGAATTCAGCTGTGACTCTGTCTGATCCTGGGCTTTTATTGGTTGATAGGTTATTTATTACTGCCTCAATTTCAGAGCTCATTATTGGTCTATTTGAGTTCTTTCTCATCTTTGTGGGCTTATGTTCCTTCAGTCTTTGAAGCTGCTGACCTTTGGATGGGTTTTTTCTTTTATCCTATTTGATTGCCTTGAGGGTTTGATTATGGTATAAGGTGGATTCAGTTTACTGACTTCCTGGTTCAGTCTTGAGAGAGTGTATTTTTCCAGAAATTTATCCAGTTCTTCTAGATTTTCTAGTTTATGTGCATACAGGTATTCATAATATTATCTGATGGCTATTTGTAATTCTGTGGGGTCAGTGGTAACACCCCTTTTTTGTTTCTAATTGTGGATCTTCTTTTTTTCTTTATTAGTCTAGCTAGCAATCTATCTGTTTTATTAATTACAAAAACTAACACCTGGATATGTTGATCTTTTGAATGATTTTAATTGTCTCAGTCTCCTTCCATTCAGCTCTGATTTGGGTTATTACTTGTCTTCTGCTACATTGGGGCTTGGTTTTCTCTTGATCCTCTAGTTCTTTTAGTTGTTATGTTAGGTTGTGACATTGAGATCTTTCTGACTTTTTGATGTGGGTGTTTAGTGCTATAAATTTCCCTCTTAACAATGCCTAAGCTGTGCCCCAGAGATTCTGGTATGTTGTATCTTTGCTCTTATTACTTTCAGAGAACTTCTTGGTTTCTGCCTTAATTTCATTGTTTACCCAGAAGTAACTCAGGAACAGATTATTCAATTTCCATGTAACTGTATGGTTTTGAGTGAACTTCTTAGTCTTGATTTCTAATTTGATTGTGCTGTGGTCTGAGAGATTGGCTGTTGTGATTTCAGTTCTTTCAGCATTTGTTGAGAAGTGTTTTATGTCTAATCATGTGATCAAATTTAGAGTACCTACCATGTAGCAATGAGAAGAATGTATACTCTTTTGTCTTTGGGTGGTGAGTTCTGTAGATATCTACCAGATCCACTTAATTCAGAGCTGAGTTCAAGTCCTGAATATCTTTGTTAATTTTCTGTCTTGATGATCTGTCTGATATTTTCATTGGGGTGTTAAAGTCTCTATTATTCCATGGGAGTCTCTTTGAAGGTCTCTAAGAACTTGCTTTATGAATCTGGGTGCTCTTGTGTTGAGTGCATATATATTTAGGATACTTAGGTCTTCTTCTTGAATTGAACTCTTTGCCATTACATAATGCTCTCTCTCTCTCTCTTTTTTTTTTTTGTCTTTTTTGATGTTTTTTGGTTGAAAGTCTGTTTTGTCTGAAATTATGATTAGAACCCCTGCTTTTTTTTTCTGTTTTCTATTTGCTTGGTAGATTTTTCTCCATCCCTTTATTTTGAACCTAAGAGTGTCATTGTATGCGAGATGGGTTTCTTGAAGACAGCATACCATTGGGTCTTCATTCTTTATCTAACTTGCCATTCTTCACCTTTCAATTGAGATATTTATCCTGTTTACATTCAAGGCTGGTATTCATATGTGTGGATTTGATCCTGTCATTATGATATTAGCTGATTATTATGCAGACTTTTTATGTGGTTGCTTTATAGTGTCACTGGTCTGTGTACTCCAGTGTGTTTTTCCAAGGGCTGGTAACAGTCTTTCTTTTCTATATTTAGTGCTTCCTTCAGGAGGTTTTGTAAGGCAGTCTGCTGGTATCAAATTTCTCACATCATTTGTTTGTCTGAAAAGGATCTTATTTCTCCTCTGCTTGTGAAGCTTAGTTTGGCTAGATAAGAAATTCTGGGTTGGAATTTCTTTTATTTAAGAATGTTGAATATTGGCCCCCAATCTCTTCTGGCTTGTCGGTTTTCAGCTGAGAGGTCTGCTGTTAGTTTGACAGGCTTCCCTTTGTAGGTGGCCTGGCCTTACTCTCTAGTTGCCTTTAACATTTTTTCTTTCATTTCAACTTTGGAGAATCTGATTATTATGTGTCTTCAGGATGATCTTCTTGTGAAGTATCTTACTTGGGTTCTCTGCATTTCCTGAATTTGAATGTCTGTTTCTCTAGCTAGGTTGGCTAAGTTCTTGTGGATGATATCCTGAAATATGTTTTCAAAGTTGGTTGTACTCTCCCCATCTCTTTCAGAGACACCAACGAGTCATAGATTTAGTTTCTTTACATAATTCCATATTTCTAGGAGGTTTTGTTTGTTCCTTCTCATTCTTATTTCTGTACTCTTGTCTGCCTGTTTTATTTTAGACAGCCAATCTTATACCTCTGAGATTCTTTCCTCTGCTTGGTCTATTCTGCTATTAATACTTACGGTTGCATTGATAAATTTTTGTAGTGTGTTTTTCAGCTCTATCAGTTAATGTTCTTTTCTATACTGCCTATTTTGTCTGTCAACTCCTGCATCATTTTATTGTGACTCTTAGCTTCCTTAGATTGGGTGTCAATGTACTCTTGCATCTCAATGATCTTAATTCCTATCCATATTCTTAATTCTGTTTATGTCCTTTCAGCCATCTCAGCCCAGTTCAGAACCCTTACTGGAGAGGTGGTATGCTCATTTGGAGGAAAGAAGGCACTCTGGTGTTTTGAGTTGTCAGGGTTCTAGCACGGGTTCTTTCTCATCTTTGTGGGCTTATGTTCCTTCAGTCTTTGAAGTTGCTGACCTTTGGATGGGTTTTTTCTTTTATCCTATTTGATTGCCTTGAGGGTTTGATTATGGTATAAGGTGGATTCAGTTTACTGACTTCCTTTTTGGAAGATTTTAGGAAGCCAACACCCAGCTCCCAACTCCTGGACTGGGAGGCGCCTCTAATGCAGGTGGACTTGTATTGGGCCCCGACTTTGGCTCCTTGATGTTAGGAATCCACTGCACTGGGACGGGGGGAGGGGTGGGCAGTGATGCGCTCCTGGACCACTGTGCACTACACTCCAAAGGGTGGTGTCAGCCAAAGCATTTCATAGTGTTGTGGCAAAGGGATCTGTCCTCATTTGCACATGCCAGCAGCAGCAGTAGCATGGCAGGGTGCATGCTCATTGGCTGTGGCAGGATGCTAGCGGGTACCACGGTGCCTGCCTCTGTGCAGACATTCACTACAATGGTGGAGACAATGTGGCTGGTGGGGGTTCAGGGGGCCCCTGTTGGCAACTGTGTGTGAGGTCATGCTGGTGGTGGTGTTGGAACAGGGACTGGGTGCTGGTGGGCACAGGTCTGTGTGCTTTCTCTGTGCGCCACAGGAATAGTCACTCAGGGTAGGGGAGGGTATGTTGTTCTCTGTGCCTACTTCCTCTCCCAAACCAGTGTTGGCACAAGGGCAAGGCACTGGCAGAGGAAGGGCAGGCTGGCTCTGTGACCATCAAGGCTCCAATTGCAATGGCAGTTGGTGAGGGAAAGGGAGGTGGACTGCACTCCTGCTATGGCAGTGGCAGGACAGAGTGCATGCACACACTGTTCTGACTGGCAGGCAAGGAAACCAAAACCTGCCTGTACATGCAAATGCTGGCAAAAAGATGTGCAGGCTTGCTCTGGGCCCAAGGGAAGCTGCAGTGTGGGGAAGGAGTTGGGGGACTGGTGCATGGCCGTGGAGGCCCCAGTGCTGGAGCTCTCCACCACTTAGTCATTGTCTGCCAACACAGAAGGTATAATGTGGGCCCCCAGAGCACCAAAGTCTGCCTCGCAAGCAGGCACGGCCAGGATGGGGCCCTAGGAGAGGCCAGCAGACCAAAGGATGCTCAAGTCAGACTGGCCCCATCTGACAGGCAAGACTGTCTTGCAGCATCCAAGTCCAAGAGTTCCTCTAAGGCTAATGTTTCCTGTGGGAGCAAGTCAAGCTTAGGAGGTGGCCATCCCTGACCATGCTTTATTAAAGACACTCCCGTGCCAAACCCTCTGGGCTCCACTTCAGCTGGCATGCTGTCCCTACCACTTCTCTAAGCAGCTCTCCCTGCCAACTCAAGTGTCCATGGTGGTCAAGGGGTTGGTCTCCTTCTGCCAGGATTCCAGAGGTCCATGGCAAGAGCAGGTCGCTCCTTGTCAGTTCAATTCATTCATTTCCCTGGATTCGCTGGAGGCCAGAAATGAGTCCTAGTGTGTAGCAGCCTGGTGCAGGGCTTCCAGGTTCTTTCCCCTTCAGCCCAGCTTCCATGTCTTCCCTCTGTCCATTCTCAGTGCCTTCCTTCTGAAGATCTGTTAGTGTGCCAGTTGTCTCATTCCCTTGGTGGCAGCTGTTTCAACTGACTGCATCTAGTCAGCCATCTCGCCCCCAATATCCAGTTCAAATTTATCCTCTTGAAGGGAGAATACATTTTAGTGAGTATATAAGTTTCTTCATGAAGAATATGAAGGATTTTATCCAAGATGTACTAAATTCTCCAAACTTATGAGCATTATTTTTGACCAAGTTCCCCATGGCTTTGATATTTTTGCAACAAACATGTCAATGTTAATTAGTCTTCAATAGTCAAATTAGCTGAACTGGGCTAGCCTGGTTTCTTTCTTTGTCACAAGGAATTATAAATATTTCCATCAATCTGTCAGTTCAGAAGGGAGTTTTGAGTGATATATATAGAGGTTACTAGTGGGAAAGGAAGATCATATCAACACGATGTGAACAGCAGAGTTGACATTAATAATTAGCAGAATTCAAAATATATTCCCTTCAACTTATGTCCACTTAAAACTAAATAAACAAATGTAAATATTATGTATATATATTTATATGTTAATGTCTTTATAAGTGCTGTAATCAGGTCTCTAAAAGAAACAATAGAGTCATTAACAAATAGCAGATTAAACCTGCAGTTAGTTGTCTTGTTACTATCTGAAAGAGTTCTTAGTACCTAGAATTTAAAAATCGGTAAGGGAAATTACTGTTCTTTTAAGATGTTCACCTTTTTGTTTTGGTGAAGTTTAGTTTACTTCTTGAGAAAAGTCAAGAATTGGACTGAAGTCATAGTCTATATTCAAAATCTTAAAATATATCTAACTAAAACAGCTATTTGCCCTGACTCATTATACTGTTACAAACCATTTTAAACACAAGCTAGCTTTCAGTTATGTCCAGAAAACGTAGATTCTATCTCATTAAGTAAGCATGCTGTTAATAAAGGGTTAAGAGATAATTCATGATTTACATAAGGGGAAAAATTGATGCAGCCCAGTTTGACCTAGGATATTTGAGCCTACAGGTCAAATGGTTTCCCCTGTAGAATAATGCCCTTGACTTTGTTGCATTTCATTGAGGCATCGGTTTAACTAAAACTTGTTTGTCTGTAAGAAATGAAAAAATAGCAACTGACAACACTAATAATAAACACAGAGAGTTTAATCTACTTCTCACAAAGGAAAGTAACTGCAGAAAGAAGGCAGGCAAATTTTCCTTACACCTACTAAAAGAAATCTGCATGGGCTTAAGTCACAGTTACTTAAAATTTTTAATTATAAACTAGAGTATTGTCTTTCTCTTATTCAACATGTCACTATTTTCCAGAAACTGATAGGCAAATAGAATTTATTTTCTAGTTATGTTTCATACAATAACTAATTTTACAAAATAAATAAGTGAAATAGAATTCTTATGCAGGAATGAACATTCACCAGAGGGCACTATACTGCATAAAAAATGAAAAGCAAAATTCTTGCAAATAGTGTATGCAGTTTAAATGTGTAAGGATAAGGAGGCTGTGATTCTCCAAATCATTCCAAAATAAATAAAAAGACTTACTTTAAACAAAAAACCTAAAAACACTGACAGGGCTTCCTTTTTCAAACTTCTACAGAACTTAAGAGTTTGTGTCACATGTTCTGGAACAAGTAATTATGTTATTTTGTTATTTCATGTGTGCACACTTTGATTACCCTACAATATTCCTTGAAGATAGGAAACAGGAGTAGATCATTTACTTACTGGCAATTGAGTATCACTGTTCTAATCCTGAATACATTAGTGAACACTACTTGTTAAATTTATTTTAGACAGTTACATAGAGTTAACAAAGTTAACAATTTATAGCAACAATGCACCAAATCTCTATCGCACATTTGTAAAGGAAGACTGAATCTTTTTCAAATATTACTGTTGTTAATTGCCATCAACTAAACATCCACTATGTAGCTGGTCCTGTGTTAGGCTTCACATATACACATACACTAAAGTCATGCTGATTGCAAATAGACTGAATAGTCAAAATTAAAAGCAGCTATTTGCATGATTTAATATTTAATAAAAAATTAATTATAATGTTTCAATCAAGCTCAATACTTATTGAGCATCTACTATTTGTAAGGCACTGTTTTGTAGAAGAATCAAAACAAACAAGGTGCCGGGCACGGTGGCTCAAGCCTGTAATCCCAGCACTTTGGGAGGCCGAGGCGGGGGGATCACGAAGTCAGGAGATCGAGACCACCCTGGCTAACACGGTGAAACCCCGTCTCTACTAAAAATACAAAAAATTAGCCGGGCGTAGTGGTGCGCGCCTGTAGTCCCAGCTACTCGGAGGCTGAGGCGGGAGAATGGCGTGAACCCTGGAGGCGGAGCTTGCAGTGAGCCCAGATGGCGCCACTGCATTCCAGCCTAGCCGACACAGCGAGAGTCTGTCTCAAAATAAATAAATAAATAAATAAATAAATAAATAAATAAATAAATAAGGCTTGTTTCTGATTTCAAGGAGGTAAAAACTTAGAAAACAGCAATCACATGCACAAAGTGCCATTTTCTTTAGCTATGGCTTTTGATCTTTGTTCTGTGAAACTTGCCTGTGTGTAAAGCTGAATCTGCATTGAAGAACACCGAACGGATACTATACACATCTGGGACATCAACAGAGATGAGGCCAGCACCTAACAAGAGTGAGAGTGCATATGAACCAACATTGCCTCACCTACCAAGCACAAGTCAAAGAGTCAGAAGTTGCAGGGAAACACAGTAAGAATAAAGAGGAACTAAAGTTGAAAAAGACTGATCAGTAAAGATTTTTTAAAGGTTTATTGGTTTGTTTGTTTGTTTTTTAAGATGGAGTCTCTCTCTGTCACCCAGTCTGGAGTGCAGTGGCGCAATCTCGGCTCACTGAAACCCCGGCCTCTTGGGTTCAAGCAATTGTCCTGCCTCAGCCTCCAAAGTGGCTGGGATTACAGGTGCCCACTACCATGTCCGGCTAATTTTTGGATTTTTAGTAGAGACAGGGTGTCACCATGTTGGCCATACTGGTCTCAAACTCCTGACTTCAAGTGATCCGCCCGTCTTGGCCTCCCCAAAGAGGTGGGATTACAACTGGGAGCCACCGCACCCAGCCTACAAAATGTTCTGAATTAGTTTTGTTCTTAACTTTTATTTTAGGTTCAGTAGTACACATGCACATTTGTTATATAGGCAAATTGCACGTCACAGGGGTTTGGTGTACAGATTTTGCCACCCACATAATAAGCATAGTACCTTATAGGCAGTTTTTCAGTCCTCACTCTCCTTCCACCCACTACCCTACAGTGGACCCCAGTGTCTGTTGCTCCCTTCTTTGTGTCTATATGTACTCGAGGCTTAGCTCCCACTTACGATTGAGAACATACAGTATTTGGTTTCCTGTTCTTGTGTTAGTTCAGATAGATTAATGGCCTCTAGCTTCATCATGTTGCTGCAAAGGGCATGGTCTTGTTCATTTTAATGGCTGTGTAGTATTACATGGTGTATGTATACCACATTTTCTTTATCCAGTCTACCGCTGACTGGCATTTAGCTTGATTCTATATCTTTGTCATTATGAATGGTGCTGGAATGAACATACATGTGCATGTGTCTTTAGGGCAAAATGACCTATATTCCTTTGGGTATATACCCAATAATGGGATTTCTGGGTCAAATGGCAGTTCTGTTCTAAGTTATTTGAGAAATCACCAAACTGCTTTCCACTATGGCTGAACTAATTTACATTCCTATGAACAGTGTATAAGTGTTCTCTGTTCTCCACAACCTTGCTAGCATCAGCTTTTCATTTTATTTTATTTATTTATTTATTTTGAGATGAAGTTTTGCTCTTGTTGCCCGGGAGGTAGTGCAATAGCGCAATCTCAGCTCACTACAACCTCCGCCTCCCAGGTTCAAGCGATTCTCCTGCTTCAGCCTCCCGAGTAGCTGGGATTACAGGCATGAGCCACCACCCCAAGCTAATTTTGTATTTTTAGTAGAGATGGGGTTTCTCCATGTTGGTCAGGCTGGTCTTGAACTCCCGACCTCAGGTGATCCACCTACCTTGGCCTCCCTAAGTGCTGGGATTACAGGCATGAGCCACTGTGCCTGGCCTTTTACTTTTTAATAATAGCAATTTTGACAGATATGAGATGGCATCTCATTGAGATTTTGATTTGCATTTCTCTAATGATTAGCAACATTGAGCATTTTTTCATATGCTTATTGGCCACGAGTATGTCTTCTTTTGAAAACTGTCTGTTCATGTTGAAGGAGTAAGAGATATGCATTAGTGGAAATGAATGAAGAGGGCTTTCCAAGAAAGAACGCACCTTGATTCAGGAAAATTGAAGCAGATTAAAACGTCTACTGAAAAGCATCCATGATAGAAATGAGTAATGAAATAGGAATATGCAGCAGACAAAAAGCAGGAGGAGTTAGAATAGAAGTTTCTGTAACCATGAAAAGAACAAAACTGTAGAGAATTGGATGAGAGTGCAGAAAGGGGACAGTCTCAGAGACATTAACAAGTAAGAATTAGCAGGATTTGGTATTATAGTTTAAATATAAAAGAAAAAAGAAATGAAGTTTTTATTTTACTTTTTGTTATTATTATTATTATTATTTTGAGATGGAGTCTCACTCTGTCGCCCAGGCTGGAGTGCAGTGGCATGATCTTGGCTCACTGCAACCTCTGCCTCCCAGGTTCAAGCGATTTTCATGCCTCAACGTCCCAAGTAGCTGGGATTACAGGCTCATGCCACCACACCTGGTTAAATTTGTATTTTCTGTAGAGACAGGGTTTCACCATGTTGGCCAGGCTGGTCCCAAACTCATGACCTCAAGTGATCTGCCCTCCTCAGCCTCCCAAAGTGCTGGGATTACAGACAAGAGCCACCATGCCCAGCCAAGAAGTGAAGTTGTAAAAAAAAATGTAAGATTACGTGACACTATTAAAAAGTTCAAAAAAGGAGAAAGAGTGGTCATCTGGTAGTAACAAGATGATAAATTTCATTTTTAAGATGTTTCAATACCAGAAAGACATTAAAATGAGTATTTTCTATTTTAATATCTTGTTTATTCCTAATCAGTTACAACTTATATAATATTTTTACAGTCAATTTCTGTACCATAGCCTAAGAAAAAGTCTTATTTATATCATTTTGGTTTAGCTACTCACTTAGTAACAAATATGCCCTAACTTCACGGCCTTCAACCTAAACTAACAAACACGCTACTTTATATAATTCATTCTGAGGCTATTATAGCTCCATGTTGCCTATTATTTTAAACATGCCTATCTGCATATGCTGTTGTCCATTGTTTGAGCCTATCAATATGATGGAGTCTTAAGCAATTAAATTAATTACATTTGTTCATTGACACGGTTGATTGAAGTTGAATGTAACCAAACACCCCCAAACACCCCAAACTATCTTCTTCCTACTTACTATAATTAGATTTGAATTCCAGTGATATAAACAGTAATGTGGATGGCCTAATGCACTCAGATACTTCTGCTAGAGCTGAAAACTAACATACAATGTCAAATTTTCTAAGGACTACTAACTACCCACACTTTCTTTCTTTTTTTTCCATATTTTAAAAAATAATTTATTTATTTATTTATTTATTTTTATTTTTTATTTTTATTATACTTTAAGTTCTAGGGTACATGTGCATAACGTGCAGGTTTGTTACATATGTATACTTGTGCCATGTTGGTGTGCTGCACCCATCAACTCGTCAGCACCCATCAATTCATCATTTATATCAGGTATAACCCCAAAGCAATCCCTCCCCCCTCCCCCCTCCCCATGATAGGCCCCAGTATGGAGACCTATAGTGCTTTGCATACAATTTAGCTACTTTGGTCCTTAATCTGCTCGAGACAAATTCAAGCATTTTACAGAAATTTTAAAGTGTTTCCAAATCTTTTCCAACAACTGTCCATTGATTATATAGATATTCTCTATATAAATACTGAGTCACTTTGAACTAATCTTTTACTAGCTTTTCTGGTAAGATCTTCAATGAGTAAATGTTGACTATCTACCATGTGTTCGGTCATGTGCTAGATGCTGTGGAAAGAAAATGGGACTTAAAGCATGTGTGGTTTTCCTATTGCTGGTAAAATAAATTACCACAAACTTAGTGGCTTAAAATACCACAAACTTACTCTCTTACAGTTCTGGAGGGCAGAAATCTAAACTCAAGTGTAAACTCAAGGTGTCAACAAGGATGGTTCCTTTCAGGGATAATCTGTTCCCTTACATTTTTCAGTTTGTAGAGTCCTTCTTTGCATTCCTTGGCTCATGGCCCCTTCCTTGCATCACTCCAACCTCTTGTTTCTATTGTCACATCTCCTGCTACTGACTCTGTCCCTCCTAGTTTGGTCTTAAAAGGCCCCTTTTGATCATATTGGGTCAACATGGAAAATCCGAGATAATCTTTCATATTAAAGTCCTTAACCTTAATCACATCAGCAAAATCCTTTTTATCACATAGGTAATATTCACAGGTTCCAGAGATTAGTACAATTTTGAGGAGCCAACCACAGGGCACATCATTTTTTAAAGATAATAACTAATATCAGACACCCTATTTGATAAGATCAGTGGTCTAGCCACAGATAAATACTTTATCCTAAGCCCCAACAGAGAACACTTCCTCACCTGTAATGAGACCAAAGGTTAGGAGTAGAGAGCAACACAACTTTTCCCAGCTGATAATTCACCCTGAGTTTCA
>NW_012119633.1:490604-492318 GCF_000951035.1 Colobus angolensis palliatus | reverse complement strand
AGAGCAACACAACTTTTCCCAGCTGATAATTCACCCTGAGTTTCAACTACTATTGTCTCTATTTTCCCTTAGTTTTTAATTTACAGCAATTAGACACCCTATTTGATAAGATCAGTGGTCTAGCCACAGATAAATACTTTATCCTAAGCTCCAACAGAGAACACTTCCTCACCTGTAATGAGACCAAAGGTTAGGAGTAGAGAGCAACACAACTTTTCCCAGCTGATAATTCACCCTGAGTTTCAACTACTATTGTCTCTATTTTCCCTTAGTTTTTAATTTACAGCAATTAGACTGGGGACCAGTGAAAAGAGAATGGTCTTAGTGACTCATGCCTTAGTGACTCATGCCAGTTACATCACTGGCAGAAGTTGCCTGTCCTGGAACTGTTATTTGGCAATTGCTACTTGGTGTTCCTTTCATCAATTGTACAGATGTGTCAGACTACATGAAGTTTTTAAAGCTCACTTTCTTAGGGATTAAAGAGGCTATCCAATCAATAAAATAACATCCTTCATTACTGCTGTACCATTTCCATATCAGTAGATGCAGGAAGATAGGACCAGTAGTTCTCTACAAACTACTAGGATTTCATTATTATTTCCTTTATCCTATGTATGTTTATATCTCTCTTCTAACCTTATCACTATCCTTCTGACATTTTATGTCCTAGAGGTTCCTCCTTTCTTATAGTGGAATCTCAGACTTAGATACATTCTGGTACCTTCATGGTCTCAAATTGGAGGAAAAGTTTTGTAGAAGTGTTTAAAAAAAAAAATCTAAGTCAGGGCTGGGCTTGGTGGCTCATGCCTGTAATCCCAGTGCTTTGGGAGTCCAAGGCAGGCAGATCACTTGAGGCCTGGAATTTAAGACCAGCCTGGCCAACATGGCAAAACTCTGCCTCTACTAAAAATTCAAAAATACAAAAATTAGCCGGGCATGGTGGCACACACCTGTATTCCCAGTTACTCATGAGGCTGAGGCATGAGGATCACTTGAACCTGGGAGGCAGAGGTTGCAGTGAACTGAGATCCCACTACTGCCCTACTGCCCTCTAGCCTGGGTGACAGAGTGAGACTCCATCCCAAAAAAAAAAAATCTAAGTCAGATAGCAAGCTACCTTATTTGTAATTAGTGAATAGATATCATAGCTCAACTAAAATATATTACAGTTTCTACATTATAAAATAAGTTATTGAAGTAGTAATTATATCTAAACCTTTCTCTGTGCACTCTACTAGTGGTTTGACCATGCTAACAATTTCCTCTGGTGGCGTTCAATTATAATCTTCAAGTAGGTGATACCTCTGACCATATTTTCCCAATATCCAGTTAAATATCTATCTCACTCCATTCATATAATATCTCTCATTAAATTTTGTCATCCTATATATCTGTAATACTTCATTAACTACTGTTAATAAGCTATTTCAAGATCACAAAGAAAACCGAGTTATACGGCAATGAAGTAATATTTTAGGAAACATTATCCAATGACTAGAAGACTCAAAGTAAATACATTCCCGTTTCTTTTCTACCATTGCCAATTTGACTTTAATAAGACAATTAGTTCTTATTAGACTAGGTTTCTCCATCTGCAAAATGAAATGGTACCAACCTGACAAAGGTGTCATGAAAATATATATATAAAGAAGAAAGTCCACATATAACCTGAAATTTAGATCACCACTATTATTAGAAAAATGTTAATTGC
>NW_012119633.1:474330-489612 GCF_000951035.1 Colobus angolensis palliatus | reverse complement strand
TGCACATGTACCCTAGAACTTAGAGTATAATAAAAATAAATAAATAAATAAATAAAAAGAAAAATGTTAATTGATTGACATATTCTATACCTTTGTCTGGGGTCTGGACCCCAGCTTGTATGGATTCTCATTACTCCTTTCTTTTCCCAATGTACTTCCCTTGCAATATTATGTGAAATCTGGTCTCTCATTCTCCTTGAATTCACAACATTTTGCATAATTAAATCCTGTCCAGCCGAGATGTAAGACTTTTTCCACTTTATAGCTCTTTATAAACGTCCTACTTAAATTCAACAGCCTGAATTATTTTTTAGAGGATTGTTACTACCTGTCTTCAAAGTCCCATTTTATCATTTAAAGGCAGTAGACAAGGGAAACAGAACAATGGTAGGCTAAATGATTCTATTTAAATATTCTTCATTTTTGGAACGTTTATTGATAAGTTCAATAAATAAGTGACCTGTCAAAATAAACTGATATTCATTATACAATATGACAATCACTATTTCATTGTATAGTCAGAGTTTGATGAAAGCAGATCTGAAGAAAACTGGCATTTGCCAATACTATCATCCTATCATCTCCCTGAAATGCAAAAGTTTATACCCATATTCAAGATGTGTACTATATTCTTCCCTAAAGTACATAATTTTAATTTTATGCTGTTATCTCAAATATCCTTTCGTGAAGCCCAATCCAATGATGGCCTTATGTATAGATTTTTAGTAAACATATCAGTTTGGTTAGTATAGAATTTTATAGTAGAAAGAGCATCAATTTGGTGTCAGGGAATTCCTGGCTCTGCATTAACTGTTACTTTGGGCAATTTACCTAATTTCCCTGAAGTTCAGTTTTCTCAACTGTAAAAAGATACTAGCAATAGATAACTTCTAAGGTTTTGTGAGGACTAAATTGAGCAATGAATGGAAAGTCCCAGCTACAGTGTCTGGGCATTAATGATGCTCAATAAATAGAAATTATTATTATAACTTCAAACCCTATACAAAGATGGCAGGCTTCTATTTTTCTGAGAATTTTATAGATTTTCATTTCAGTATAAAAGTCATGTCTATGTTTAGGCATAGACACAGTAAAGAATACAATGCAATAAATCAGATTTTTAAACTAAATAATGTTAGAAAATTATGTAACATTTATTTGGTAACCACTATATATGAATCATGTATGAAAGGCTACATAATGCCTATATTTAATAAACGTCACTCTAGATAATTTATTAGAACTGAGTAAATGAGTGAACTTCAAAAGCATCTACAAAAAAGACAGAAATTAATTACTACCAGCAAACTGGTATTAACTAAGAGCAAGATTCCAGAGAACTGAGTATGCCAGAAGGTAAAGCCTGTATAGGGTAAGGAATCAGGCCCTTTAGCAAACTAAAAGGTATATTCTTCTCCTGCCTCAACCTCTTAAACTAATTACCTAGAAATTACAGCCTGAAGTTAGACCCTGTCCCGTCTCATTAAGATTCCCTACCCCTACATGGAATAAAGGACTGGAGAAAAGCAAAAGTAACAGGAATAAGAGAACTGAGCAAAGCTATTTCTTTGCTGCCCTACATTCTGAAGAAACTGATAACCTTGCTTACAGGTAGGCATGTATTGTTGCCACTGGATCATTTACAAGATATGACGTATAGCAAGTTACTGTATATGCATAATAACCTTGGGTTTCTCAAAAGATCACTCACCATTCCCTATTATTAAAGAGAAAGAGAAAACAGGTGCAGGTTAATCTTCCATACTTCCTGTTCCTCTAAGTCCTTTGGAGGTATATTAAACAGTAAAAATTTAGAATTTTAAGAAAGCGATGCCACAATTCTACCTATGATGTAACAACAGATGATATATTTCTCTGAGTTTTTTTCAGTTCTCAGAGAAGATAACCTCTTGCATAGAGGGTACCTAATCTCCTATTTGATGGATAATCAGATTGTTTTATGTATCCTTTATTCTAGCCCTTGAATAAAGAAAAAAATGATTCAAATTATTGTCCAACTTTCTTGATAATACTTATAAAGCACTTAATTGTTCCATGTTGTGTATAAAAATCTGTCTCTGGTAGCCCTCGGATTCTATAGAGGTGCTTTAAGAGCTCAAGTAGTGTTGGTAGCATTTGACGATGTAACTGAATCAGAGATCTGGGGACTATCTCAACCAATTAACACAGATCTTTTAAAATATCTTGTGTGAATAATAAATAATAAAAAATATTCATTTTGTTATTATAAAATAACAAAAATGAATTTGTATATCAAGTTCTATCGCCAGTACAAATGACATGTTGTGGAAAACATATTAAAAGCCAGAGTTTATAAAGTTGATTACTACTATTCCCAAATATTCAAACTCTTCTTTGGCTCCTTTAAAAACAAAAGGATGTCTCCTATAATCCTAACACTTTGTGAGGCCGAGGTGGGCAGATCACTTGAGGCCAACAGTACAAGACCAGCCCAGCCAACATGGTGAAACCCCATCTCTACCAAAAACTACAAAAATCACCCAGGCATGGTGGCATGCACCTGCAATTCAGCTACTCGGGAGGCTGAGGCACAAGAATCCCTTGAACCTGGGAGGTGGAAGTTGCAGTGAGCCAAGATCATGCCAATGCACTCCAGCCTGGGCAACAGAGCGAATCTCTATCAAGAAAAAAAAAAATCAGAAGACAAGAAATAACTAAGATAAAAGCTGAACTGAAGGAGATAGAAACACGAAAAACCCTTCAAAAATCAATGAATCCAGGAGCTGATTTTTTGAAAACATTAACAAAATAGATAGACTGCTAGCCAGACTAATAAAGAAGAAAATGGAGAAAAATCAAATAGACACAAGAAAAAATGATAAAGGGGATATCACCACTGATCCCACAGAAATACAAACTATCATCAGAGAATACTATAAACACCTTGATGTAGATAAACTAGAAAATCTAGAAGAGATGAATAAATTTCTGGACACATACAACTGCCTAAGACTAAACAAGGAAGAAGTTGAATCCCTGAACAGACCAATAACAAGTTCTGAAATTGAGGCAGTAATTAATAGCCTACCAACCAAAAAATGCGCAGGACCAGACAGATTCACAGCCGAATTATACCAGAGGTACCAAGAGGAGCTGGTACTATTCCTTCTGAAACTATTCCAAACAATAGAAAAAGTGGGACTCCTCCCTAACTCATTTTATGAGGCCAGCATCATACTGATACCAAAACCCAGCAGAGACACAACAAAAAAAGAAAATTTCAGGCCAATATCTCTGATGAACATCAATGCAAAAATCCTCAATAAAATACTGGCAAATCGAATCCAGTAGCACATCAAAAAGCTTATCCACCATGATCAAGTCAGCTTCATCCCTCGGATGCAAGACTGGTTCAACACATGCAAATCAATAAACATAATCCATCACATAAACAGAACCAATGACAAAAACCACATGATTATCTCAGTAGATGCAGAAAAGGCCTTCAATAAAATTCAACCCACCTTCATGCAAACACTCTCAATAAACTAGGTATTCATAACATATCTAAAAATAATAAGAGCTATTTATGACAAACACACAGACAATATCATACTGAATGGGCAAAAACCGGAAGCATTCCCTTTGAAAACCAGTACAAGACAAGGATGCCCTCTCTCACCACTCCTATCAACATAGTATTGGAAGTTCTGGCTAGGGCAGTCAGGCAAGAGAAAGAAATAAAGGGTATTCAAATAGAAAGAGAGGAAGTCAAATTGTCTCTATTTGCAGATGACATGATTGTATATTTAGAAAACCCCATCGTCTCAGCCCCAAATCTCATTAAGTTGATAAGCAACAGCACAATCTCAGGATACAAAATCAATGTGCAAAAATCACAGGCATTCCTATAGACCAATAATAGAGAAACAGAGAACCAAATTATGAGCGAACTCCCATTAACAATTGTTTCAAAAAGAATAAAATACCTAGGAATACAATTTACAGGGGATGCGAAGGACCTCTTCAAGGAAAACTACAAACCACTGCTCAAGGAAATAAAAGAGGACACAAACAAATGGAAAAACATTCCATGCTCATGGATAGAAAGTATCAATATAGTGAAAATGGCCATAAGGCCCAAAGTAATTTATAGATTCAATGCTATCCCCATCAGGCTACCATTGACTTTCTTCACAGAATTAGGAAAAACTACTTTAAATTTCATATGGAACCAAAAAGCCCATATAACCAAGACAATCTGAAGCAAAAAGAACAAAGCTGGAGGCATCATGCTACCTGACTTCAAACTACACTACAAGGTCAAGACAGCATGGTACTGGTACCAAAACAGATATGTAGACCAATAGAACAGAACAGAGGCCTCAGAAATAATGCCACATATCTACAACCATCTGATCTTTGACAAACCTGAGAAAAACAAGCAATGGGGAAAGGATTCCCTATTTAATAAATGTTGTTGGGAAAACTGGCTAGCCATATGCAGAAAACTGAAACCGGACCCCTTCCTTACACTTTATACAAAAATTAACTCAAGATGGATTAAAGACTTAAATGTAAGACCTAAAACCATAAAAATCCTAGAGGAAAACCTAGGCAATACCATTAAGGATATAAGCATGGGCAAAGATTTCATCACTAAAACACCAAAAACAACGGCAACAAAGGCCAAAATTGACAAATTGTATCTAATTAAACTAAAGAGCTTCTGCACAGCAAAAGAAACTATCATTAGAGTGAACAGGCAACCTACAGAATGGGAGAAAATTTTTGCAATCTATCCATCTGACAAAGGGCTAATATCCAGAATCTGTAAGGAACTTAAACAAATTTGCAAGAAAAAAACAAACAACCGCATCAAAAAGTGGGTGAAGGACATGAACAAACACTTCTCAAAAGAAGACATTTATGAGACCAACAAACATATGAAAAAAGCTCATCATCACTGGTCATTAGGGAAATGCAAATCAAAACCACAATGAGATATCATCTCACACAAGTTAGAATGGCAATCATTAAAATGTCAGAAAACAACAGATGCTGGAGAGGATGTGGAGAAATAGGAATGCTTTTATACTGTTGGTGGGAGTGTAAATTAATTCAACCATTATGGAAGACAGTGTGGCGATTCCTCAAGGATCTAGAACCGGAAATACCATTTGACCTAGCAATCCCATTACTGGGTATAAACCCAAAGGATTATAAATCATTATACTATAAAAACACATGCAGACATATGTTATTGTGGCACTATTCCCAATAGTAAAGACTTGGAACCAACCCAAATGTCCATCAATGGTAGACTGGATTAAGAAAATGTGGCACATATACACCATGGAATACTATGCAGCCATAAAAAAGGATGAGTTCATGTCCTTTGCAGGGACGTGGATGAAGCTGGAAACCATCATTCTCAGCAAACTAACACAGGAACAGAAAACGAAACACTGCATGTTCTCACTCATAAGTGGGAGTTGAACAATGAGAGTCACAGGAAAGAGAACATCACACACCAGGGCCTGTCAGGGGGTGGGGGTCTAGGGGAAAGATAGCATTAGGAGAAATACCTAATGTAGATGGCAGGTTGATGGGTGTAGCAAACCACCATGGCATGTATACCTACGTAACAAACCTTCACATTCTGCACATGTACTCCAGAACTGAAAGTATAATTTAGAAAATAGATGATAGATAGATAGATACATATATGATGTCTAACAGGGGCATAGCCAGTTCTTTAGGGTTTTTGTTAATCACATGACATAGTAATACACCACCTATGTTTGGGGAAATGTAATAATCATGTTAGTTTGAGAAATGTGAGATAAAGCTTCATGAAATAGCAATGGAATAAGTTCTAAAGGACTCACCCTTCACTTCCACAGGCTAACTTGGCCCTTCTGAATTTGGTGCAACCATGGAAGCAATGTTGTCTTCACTGAAGAAATCTATAAAAGACTATCCTCCACAGAAATGCATGTGCCAAAAATTCTCCAGAACAATGTTAAAAAAGTCAACCTTAGAAAGTTCAATACGTTAGACTCACTGGCTTTGACTATGAAAATAAATAGATTAAGCATTTTTCCCTGTAAACACAGATAGACTGTAGTTTGATGCCTGCCCTTAAAAAAGAAAAGATGTAAAACAAATGCCTGTAACCAGCTGGCATCAATATAGTAAGCATCTGCCACACTTCAATAGAATAGCAACTGGTGGTGATCAGTGGGTCTTCTTAGTGGCCTGAACCAGCACATATAAGAGAATAAGCTAAACTAGCAATACTAAGAGAATGATAGCACTGGTCTCAAGAACTTGAGAAAATTTACCTGGTCCAATCGACAAATTTTTGTTTATGTTCTATTTTGGATACATTTCTTGAAATTTCGTTCTCAAATGCCTCGGGAGATGGTTTGCATTATATTTTTTAAAATACCCCAGAGTTGACTGTAAAAATGTTAAAGCACTGAATTCAGATCAATAAGACTATATTAAAAGGACCTGAACATCATGATTGCTGACTCTCACAAATGTACCCATAAGAAAAAATTGTAAGAGGTTCTAAAATATCCACAGTAAACTTATGTTATTTCTATGGCCTGATTATCTGATTTATCATGATTTATTTTACATTACTATGAGAACCACATATATGTGTGTGCACGTGTGTGTGTGTGTGTGTGTATATATATATATATACATATAAAGTTTGGCATGGTTGCTAGGGGACATTGAGAGTATTGTTTATCATTATTATGGTTACTAATTATTAGTATAATAATTATGTTGGATAAAGACACAATATATGTATTAAATGGAATAATTATGTCCACAACTAAATAGGACTCATGTGCTAAAAACTCTTCATAATCAGTGTCTGGAGGCAGAAGCACAAAATCAAGGCAAGATCTTGCAAATATATATTTGGAATGATGCTTTGGAATTGAATCCTGAATCCCTCAGTAAGGGGACTATATTTATTCTGGGTTTGCATGTCCTGACTTTGATTAGTTTCTCAGGAAAAAAGGACTGCTTTTCATTAAGCAGTCCTTCTTTAAAGGAGTAGTCTGAACAACCTGGTGTATGTTCACAATCAAGGTGCAGTCTCATTGCTTTGCCGTATATTATCCTGCATGGATTAAAAGAGCAAGCTAGCTCCTTCACTGGGTGAGATGATAAATATCCTACTTTCTTTGAGTGTTCAAAAATGCAGGAAATTTAACATTTGCCTTACTAAAAATGTGAAGTTAATATCAAAAAACTTGTCATCAGAGATAAGGAATTATACTTCCTGCCAATAGATGACATGTGTCAGGTATATGGATACTACATATTAGCCTTCCCACCTCTTTTTGTATCAAATACATAGATTCATCCACTACGCATTACTGTACCTTCAGTGGTTTCATTGTCAGCTCCCATTTTCTGCTTCCTGCATTCTTCTCTCTCCCGATTCAAAATCATCGCTTTAACACATCATTCCTAATTAGATGATTAGTGCTTAGAAGGGCAGGAGATAAGTTATTTGCATAATTTAATCATAAAAAGAAGGTAAAGATACAGATTTTGCTGTTCGTTTGTACAATTATCTTCTTCAGCCTGGGGGGCTGAGATATTAATGTGATTAAACAGTATTTCTGCAAACAGGCAACTGTGTGTCCCCTATTAAAGTAAGGCTGGAGGCAAATGAAAAATTAATTTTAGAAGACAATCAATTTTATTCTACATGACTGTAATAAATAACAGTCCATCTGCAGACAACTCATTAAGCCTTGGGAGGGTACATGTGTCACAAACTCTAAATGACACACAAGACTGAATTTTCCACAACAGAACTAGTAATAAATGGCCTAGCAGCTGCCATATCAGCCTAGAAAGTCAACATACAAGAATTTCCTAGAAAATGAAATGCACACAGTGTCATTCAGTCAACCAGTTAATTTAGTCCTGGTTGCAAAAATCTCTGAAAACTGTTTCATTTTATTCTGCAATTTGCTCTTTTCCTTGTGTTATGAATGTACATATATGTGTGTGTTCACATTTATTGGTGTGAGCACTAATTTCAGAAACAAGAGCTAATGTTTTATGATCTTATTATGTGTTAAGCACTTTATGTACCTGAGGCTTATTAATCTTAAAAACCTCATGATTTATGTAGCTAATATTATTCCCATTTTTAGATGAAAAAACTATGGCTTAGATGGTCATACTTCTAGAAACTAGAAAGTATTAATATCAGAACTGTACCTATCTGAGACAAAACAGTAATTTTTTAGACTTCTATTTAGGGTTATGTTATTCTGACATACCCTTAAAGTATAGCAATAGATTTTCTTAAAATATTAACACTTCCCAGAATAAATACATTTAATTATAATAAATCATAGTTACACTGTCAAACCAACAAACTGAAAGCATTTTCAGTACCCATATCCATGTACTATGTTTGGCACTGTGAGTGATAACATGACACATCAAACTGTTCCTGAAGTTGAAGAATTTACAAGCTAGTTTTGGGAGAGAGAAAACATAAACACTTTAAATCCTAACAATTTATACAAAAAAACAGAGATAGGCTGTCTGCAGACAAAAGTTCACAGAAGTAAGGGAGCAACCATGCACTATGAGAGAAGCCCTCATAGAGAAGATAAGACTTCAGCTAGACTTGTAAAGATGGTTGTTCTCCGCAAAAGCTTGAGTAGGGCAATTACTCCTAGAAAGCAATCACAACTTCACATTTTCTGATAACAGTTTCCTCAGGCAATTACATCAGTGCACTTCCATTCAGTTTTAACAAACCTGCCAATGATTCTTCCTTGATAAAATATTCATTTGAAGTTCTAATGTCATCGGATTTGAAATATCAGGAAGGATGAGTACTTGTTTTTCTTTTGTTGTTGTTGTTGTTTGTTTTTCTGTTTTGTTTTGTTTTGCTTTGTTTTTACTTTGCTTTTGCATAGTAGAGGTTAGGGTCATAGTGCTTTAAATGGTCTTTCTACAACACTTTGGACAACCTATCCTTATTGAGATAACCCACTGTTTAGTGCATACATATATCTCTTTCAATGCTAGATAAATAAGAGAAATAAGATTTCTTAAATCAACCCCACAAAACTAAAATTTTAACAATAAAATTGTCTTCTTTCTCCCTAAACAAGAGTCTTAATAGCACATGTTACTACATATGGCTTCCCTTGCTATTCTCCAGCTGCAGAAATTAAAATTCACTCAGAATCAGTGACAGGATCTAATGGGAGTCTGCAAATGCTGACCAAAGCCTCCTTTCCAAATAATCTATTAAGCCGCCAGGTGAATGACTGGACAAGCCCCATCAGAGAAAATTTGTTTCCTAGGTAATCAGTAAGGAGTCAAGATTGAGATAGCCAACTTCTCAGCTTTACTCTGCAATGATTTCACATGAGAACCTGATTTAAAGCTTAACTATTTCTTCATTGCCAAACCTCCAAGGTCACAGAAATCTCAAGAGTAGTCAAAGACTAGCTGTGAGAAGTGGTGACTATAGTAAGAGCTGTTTAAGTAGCTTCCATGTGAGGTTAATAATGAATGACTCAGAAAACAGCAGGTGTTAAAAATATATACTGATTTGGTTTCTGCCACTTTGCATTATGAAGCATCTATAGGTAAAGGATAATGACTGTTTCTAAGTTCTTCACTGTATCAGAGTACTACAGATTTGTAGTACTCTTTATAAGATAGCTATGTGCTGCAACAGGGTGACTACAGTCAACAATAATTTATTGTACATTTCAAATTAACTTAGAAAGTATAATCGGATTATTTGTAACACAAAGAAAGGACATATGCTTGAGGTGATGGATACCCCATTTACTCTGATTGATTATTATCCATTGTATGCCTGTATCAAAATATCTCATGTACCCCATTGCACACCTAATATGTAGCCACAAAAATAAAAAACAAAAATTTTGAAATAGTAATGTCCCAAAACAAGAGTGAGAAATTAATTTACTCTTCCTGAATACATGACGTACTAATAGGATCAACAAACACACCAATAACATTCCCAGTATGAAATCGGTTTATAATAAAATAAAGTACAATCTTCCATTGGAAAATAATGTTAACACTAAATGATGTAAAGCAAATATATTCAATTATTTGGAAAATGTTATTTTCACAATATTCTTCAGACAGCTTCACTGAAGCACAGCATGTCCATGACAAATCAGAGATTGTTAACGTAAATAGTCAAACCTTCATATTATGGTGAATGTGGATTAGTTTTAAAACAATACCTTCAGTCAAGTTCTCAGAGTTCTTAATTCCAACAACTTTCATTTTTAAATTTTAGAAATTAAGAATCATTGTTTAACAGCGCAAAATCTGATAGTATTATTATACGTAGTACAACATTTTAGATACATTGACCCTCTCTTAATCCTTAGCAATTTCAATAAACAATGCACACGCAGAGGATACTACCAACACTCTAGTCTTTCAGTTTCTTGACCTCCTCTCCTCCAAAGGTCTTGTCCTCTGCACTTCAGCCACTCAAGCCCATATCCTAACCTTTGTAATTACCAATAACTGCAACTCTTCCACATTCTTAATTTGGTGCATCCTACTCTCTGACCACCACCATCTCTTTTATTCATTCCTTCTAGTACTCCGACTCCAACAATCCTTTGGCCCCATCTTGGAATTCCAATTCATTGAAAATACCATCACTGCCTCTCACCTCCTTGATATCTTCTTTCTACCTAAATGTTTTAAAATGTATTCTCATTCACTACAGCACCTTTTGCATAAGCCCTCAATTCTTTTGCCCCTCTTGCTTTGTTATACTCATACTGCTTAGCAAAACCACAATTCTCATTAAATTCTATATTATTTGCCTACTTTGCACCAGTACTGACACAGCTTTATGTGGTGAAATTAAAACACACAATCGCATTGACCATTTTGAATTTATGACCACGACCTTAATGGGCACTTAATGTTGTCTGGCAAGCATACCAAACCTCTTTTAATAGTTTACTCTAATACTTACCCACGTAGCTCATTTCACAGCAATACTTCCTTTCCAATCCTCATTTTGAAATGATGATCTTGTTGCCCATTTCATCGAGAAAATTGAAACAATTAGAAGAGGACTTCCACGGCGACCCAATACTGTATCAACTAGAATCTCCATCTACATACTCAGCCTTCCCACCTGTTAATGTTGATGCACTAATCTTGCTTCTGTCTAAAGGAAGATACTTCTACTTGTACATTGGATACCATCTACTCTTTCCTATTCAGGAATATCACTTCAGGCCGGGCACGGTGGCTCAAGCCTGTAATCCCAGCACTTTGGAAGGCTGAGATGGGTGGATCACGAGGTCAGGAGATCGAGACCATCCTGGCTAACACGGTGAAACCCTGTCTCTACTAAAAATACAAAAAAAAAAAAATTAAAACAAAAAAAAACTAGCCGGGCGAGGTGGCGGGCACCTGTAGTCCCAGCTACTCGGGAGGCTGAGGCAGGAGAATGGCATAAACCCGGGAGGCAGAGCTTGCAGTGAGCCGAGATCGCTCCACTGCACTCTAAGCCTGGGCGACAGCATGAGACTCCATCTCAAAAAAAAAAGGAATATCATTTCAGCAATACTCTTCTTTCATACAACATTAATTTCATTTTAACTTGATTATTCCTAATAGCGTATGCTGTTACGTCTTCTATTATCATAAAAAAATAACCTCATGACCCACTCCCCTCACATCCACTGTTTTAGCGCTACTTCCTGCCAACCCTAAGTTACTTGCTATCTTTGCAGCAAATCCCTGGAAAGAGTTGTTGATACTCCACTTCCTCTCCTCTTATTCTTTCTTAAACACATGCCACTCAAACTTTTCATTCCCACTTCTCTATCAAAACTTTTCTCATCAATATTACCAATGACTTTCATTGCCACAGCCAATTGCCAATTCTCATGTGACTTATTAGCAGCATTTGACACAGCTGATTATTCCCTCACTGTTGATAGGCTGTTTTCAATTAGCTTTCAGAACGTAGTTCTCTCTTAGTTTTCCTCTTATCTCACTGGATGTTCTTTGTCAGGCTCTTTGCTGATTCCTCCTCTTCTCTCTGATGTCTTTAGGCCAGTGTGACCCAGGACTCAGTCCTTGAAACTCTACTCTTTTCTATTTACAGTCATTCCTCTCCTAAGAATATATCTCCTGTCCAGACATCTATTCCAAACACTGAACTTGTATATCTAATGCCTACCCTACAACTCTGCTTAAAGAAGTAAAAGACACTGGGCATGGTGGTTTACACCTGTAATCCCAGTGCTTTTGGAGGCTGAGGTGGGAGAATCACTTGAGCCCAGGAGTTCAAGACCAGCTTGGGCAACATAGCAAGATCCCTTTCTCTATACAAAAAATTAAAAATGATTAACTGGGGATGGTGGCATGTACCTGCAGTCCTAGCTGCCCAGGGGGCTGAGGCAGGAGTATAACAAGCCCAGGAGTTCGAGGCTGCAAGGAGCTATGATCGATCATGCCACTGCACTCCAGCCTGGGCAACACAGCAAGACCCTGTCTCTAAAAAGAAAAAGAAATGAATTGAAGAAAGCTCTTCAAACATGCTTGTAATTTATATCTAATAGTTTGTATACTGATCCCATAAAGACCTCATTTATCTTCACATCTCATCACAGAAGTTTCTTAGTTCAATATTTATTCTACAAATGTTTGCTGATCATGAGCTATGGGCAAAAGGCTCTGTTCTAAGGAAAATACAAAGATCACCAACCATAGTATCTGACATCAAGAATATTACAATCTAAAAAGGGAGACTTTTAAAAACAGATTGAGCATAGTGGCTAACACCTGTGATCCCACCACTTTGGGAGGTGAAGGCAGGAGGATCGCTTGAGGCCAGAAGTTCAAGAACAGCCTGGGCAACATAGTGAGACTCAGGTCTCTAAAAAATAAATGATTTAAATTACCTGGCCATGGTGATGTTTGCCTGTAGTGCCAGCTACTCAGGAGGCTGAGGCAGGATGATCGCTTGAGCTCAGGAATTTAAGGCTACAGTTAGCGATGATCATGCCACTACACTCCAGCCTGGATGCAGAGAGAGACCCTGTCTCTAAAAAATAAAAACTGTACTCTTGATCTCTGCCCCCTACCTGCTCTACCTCCAGTTTCCCCCTCCCCCAAATGAAGGAAACTTCAGCCTCCCAGTTGCATATGCCAAATTCCTGGAGTTGTTCGTGACTCTTCTTTCTCTCACATCCAGTATCTAATCCATCATGAAGTGCTGTTGGTTCTACCTTCAAAACCTATCCAGATTCTGACCAATTGTCATCACCTCTACTCTACCACTATGGTCTAAGCCATCGCTATCTCTCTCATGGTTCACTGCAATAGCATCCTGCTTCTACCTTTACCTTATACGAGCCTATTCTCAACCTAGCCAGAGCGGTCCTTTAAAAATCTGAGTCAGATCCTCTTACACTCCTGCTTAAAACACTGCAATAATCCATTCCATTCAGAAAAAAACCAAAGTTTTCAAAATGGCCTAAAAGCTCCCATGTGGCCGACTCCCCAACATTACCATTATGATCTCTTTCCTACTCCATTATGAACACTCTCCCTTCATTCACTCTTACAGCCTTCTTAACGTTCCTCAAAACTTCCAGGTATGCTCCTGGCTTCTGGTCCAACTGTTCTCTCAGTCTGAGACACTTTCCCCAGATTCTACTTTCCTAATTCCCTCCCTTTCAAGACTGTGAGCAAATCTCACATACTTAATGAAGCCTACAATGCCCATCCTATTTAATACTGCAACTTACTCCAGTCCTCCCATACCCTTACTTTACTCTGCTTGCTTTATTTTTCCACTTTCTAACATGTAATATAATTTCCTACTTTCGTATAAATATTGTTTATTGTCTTCCCACATCAACAATACCATACATTAGAATATAATCTCTTTTTCAAGGGAAGAGATCTTTGCCTGTTTCTTTTTAATAGACATATCCCAAGCACCTAGAAGAGTGACTGACACAGAGTACACCCAATAACTATTTGATGAGTAAATGAATGAATGAATGTTAATCTTTTTTATATGTGTATGTGTTTTCTCTACAATAAGATTTAAATCTTTCTGAAAGCATCCACAGATCCTAGAATAGTATTTTGGACACAAGGGACAATTCATAGTTTCTTAGTAACTAGATCCCAGTTTCATACTTAAATTTTATGCTTCATTATTATGCTGTTGTCTCTAAACACTTTCTTGAATTATAAGTCCTTTTACTTTTCTTTCAAACTATTAAGTTTTTCGTTGATTCCCAAAACCTTTCTCTAAATGTGTATGGAATTGAGTCTCCATTCAAGGGATCTTTTTAGTATATTTCTGAAGATGCTATCATTAATAGGCAGTATTTCCTATGAGGGCATGCACCTTGAAGAAATTACAGTGAAATTCCTGTGTAGTGCTTCTCTCTTCTTCTACTTTGTTTATCCCTAATTGCCACCACTAGATTTTCCATAATTCCCTGACTATATAGAACAATCCACCACCTAATTAAACTTGTTTGCTCAAGCCCATCATTCAAGAGTCAGCATAGAGAGGATAATGTACCAGAGGAGGCACAACAGAAGACTTAGATTCAAGAATTGGCTCTGCCTGTAATAGACTATGAGGCCTCAGGTAATTCATTTTACTTGCCCACATTTCCATTTTCTCACTTAAATTTCAGATGGGATTACCTACCTCATAAGATTGTTGTGGGAATAACCTCAGATAGTGTGTGAATACACTTTGCAGATAGTGTGTGAATACACCTTGCAGCCTGGGAACTGCTGCAGACTCTGAGATACCATTACTTCCTAGAAGCATTGTTGGCTTCATTATCACAATGGATGATGCTGATTTAACACTGAGTAAAAAAAGTGTAAATGAGATTAAGTGATCTCAAAACATGCCTTGATGTAATCAGCCATTTGTTTATAAAAATTAAAAAATTTTGCAACAAAATTATAAAAACAGACACTTCTAAGGATCAGATTTAATGAGCCAGTATATGTGAAAGCACTATATAAACTAAAACCTTGATAGTAATTTAAACTTTCAGATATAGTTTTAGAAAAAAGGGTTGTAGTAAATGCTTAAACTACTTAATTACAAAAGTGACAAAAGGAAAGAAGGTCTAGGGGGCAGAGCAAGATGGCCGAATAGGAACAGCTCCAGTCTCCAACTCCCAGCGCCAAGGACACAGAAGACCGGTGATTTCTGCAGTTTCA
>NW_012119633.1:409344-466885 GCF_000951035.1 Colobus angolensis palliatus | reverse complement strand
AGTTGATGGGTGCAGCACACCAACATTGCACAAGTATACATATGTAACAAACCTGCACGCTATGCACATGTACCCTAGAACTTAAAGTATAATAATAAAAATAAAATAAATTAAAAAAAAGAAAAGCCTTGGACCTGAAGGCTTTACTGATAAATTCTACCAAACATTTAAAAAAGAATGAAACCCAATACTACTCAAACTATTCCAAAAAAATAGAGGAGAAGGGAATACTTCCACTCTGAATCTATGAGGCCAGTATTAACCTGACACCGAAACCAGACAAAAACACATCAAAAAATGAAAACTACAGTCCAATACCTCCTATGAATTTGATGTAAAAATCCTCAGCAAAATATTAGCAAACCAAATTCAGGAATACATTGGAAAGATCATTCAACATGACCAAGTGGGATTTATCGCTGGGATGCAAGGCTAGTTCAGCATATACAAATCAATTGCTTTGACACATCATGTCAACAGAATAAAGAATAAAAACTATGTAATCATTTCAAATGATGCTAGAAAAGCATTTGGTGAAGTCCCACCTCCTTCATGTTAAAAAGTCTCAAAAAACTGGGGATAGAAGGAATATAGCTCAACATAATAAGAGCCATATATGACAGACCCACAGCTAGTATCATACTAAATGAGGAAAAACTGAAAGCCTTTCCTTTAAGATTGGGAACACGACAAGGATGCCCACTGTCATCACTGTTATTCAACATAGTACTGGTAGGCCTAGCTAGAGCAATCAGACAAGAAAAAAATATAAAGGGCAGCCAAATTAAAAAGGAAGAAGTCAAACTATGCTTGTTTGCAGATGATATGATCGTATATTTGGAAAAACATAAAGACTCCACAAGAAAGTTGTTAGAACTGATAAACAAATTAAGTAAAATTACAGAATACAAAATCAACGTACAAATATCAGTAGCATTTCCATATGCCAGCAGTGAACAATCTGAAAAAGAAAAAATTCTAAAACTTACATGGAACCACAAAAGACCCAGAATAACTAAACCTACCCTAACCAGAAAAGCAAAACTAGAAGAGTCTTATTACCTTACTTCAGATTATACTACAGAGCTATAAGGAACCAAAACAGCATGTTACTGGCATAAAAACAGATATATACACCGATGGAACAGAATAGAGAACCCAGAAGGAAATCCACAAACCTACAGTGAACTTATTTTCAACAAAGGTGCCCAAAATATACCCTAGGGAAAAGAAAGTCTCTTCAATAAAGAGTGCTGGGAAAAGTGGAAATGTGTACACAGAGGAATGAAGCTAGATGCCTATGTCTCACCATATGCAAAAATCAATACAAAATGGATTAAAGACTTAAACCCAACACCTCAAACTGTGAAACTGCTACAAGAAAACTTTGGGGAAGATCTCCAGGGTATTGGTCTGGGCAAAGATTTCTTGAGCAACACCCCACAAGTATAGGCAACCAAAGCAAAAATTAACAAATGGGATCACATCCAGTTAAAAAGCTTCTGAACAGCAAAGGATACATTTAATAAAGTGAAGAGACAACCCACAAAATAGAAGAAAATATTTGCAAACTACCCATGTGACAAGGGATTAATAACCAGAATATATAAGGAGCTCAAACAACTATATATGAAAAAACCTAATAATCCAATAAAAAAAAATGAGTGAAAGATTTGAAAAGACATTTCTCAAAAGAAGACATACAAATGGCAAACAGGTATAAGAACAGGTGCCCAACATCATTTGTCATCAGAGAAATGCAAATCAAAACTACAATGAGATACCCTCTCACTCCAATTTAAATTGCTTATATCCAAAGGACAGGCAATAAAAAATACGAGTGAGGATGTAGAGAAAAGGGAAGCTTCATACATTGTTGGTGGAAACGTAAGTTAGTACAACAACTATGGAGAACATTTTGGAGCATCCTCAAAAAACTAAAATTTGAGCTACCATTTGATCCAGCAATACCACTGCAGAGTATATACACAAAACAAATGAAATCAGTGTATCAAAGAGATACCTGCACTCCCTTGTTCACTGCAGCACTGTTTACGATAGCTAAGATTTGGAAGCAATGTAAGTTCCATCAACAGATGAATGGATAAAGAAAACGTGGTACACAATTGCCCCAAAAAGAATAAAATATCTCTGAATACAGTGAACCAGGGAGGTGAAAGATCTCTACAATGAGAATTACAAAACACTGATTAAAAAAAATAAAAAATCAGAGACAATACGAACGGAAAAACATCCCATGCTTATGGGTAGAAAGTATCAGTATCATTAAAATGGTCACACTGTCCAAAGCAATTTACAGATCCGATGCTATTGCTATCAAACTACCAATGACATTCTTCACAAAACTAGAAAAAAAAATCTATTTTAAAATTCATATAGAACCAAAAAAGAGCCCAAATAGCCAAGGCATTCCTAAGCAAAAAGAACAAAGCTGGAGGCATCATGTTACCCAACTTCATACTATATTACAGGACTACAGTAACCAAAAAAGCATGGTACTGATAAAAAAACAGACACACAGACCAATGAAACAGAATACATAACCCAGAAACAAGGCTGCACACCTAAAACCACCTGATCTTCGACACCTGACAAAGACAAACAATGAGGAAAAGACTCCCTATTCAATAAATGGTGCTGGGATAACTGTCTAGACATATGCAGAAGATTGAAGCTGGACCCCTTCCTTACACCATATACTAAACTCAACTCAAGATGGATTAAAGACTTACATGTAAAACTCAAAACTATTAAAATCCTGGAAGGCAACCTAGTCAATACCATACTTGACAGAGGAACGGGCAAAGACTTCATGACAAAGACACCAAAGGCAATCGCGACAAAAGCAAAAATTGACAAATGGAATCTAATTAAATTTAAGAGCTTCTGTACAGCAAAAGAAACTATCAACAGAGTGAACAGACAACCTATAGAATGGGAGAAAATATTTGCAAACTATGCATTTGATAAAGGTAATATCAAATATCTGTAAGGAACTTAAACAATTTTACAAGAAAAAAACAAAACACCCCATTAAAAAGTGAGCAAACACTTTTCAAAAGAAGACAGACATGTGACCAATAAGCATATGAAAAAAGCTCAATATCATTAGAGAAACCAAATCAAAACCACAAGGAGATACTATGTCACACCATTCAGAATGGCTATTACTAGAAAGCAAACATAAAAAAATAAATAACATGCTGGTGAGGTTGCAGAGAAAAGGGAACACTTATACACTGCTGGGCAGAGTGTAAATTAGTTCAACCATTGTGTAAAACAGTTTGGTGATCCCTCAAAGAGCTAAAAGCAGAACTACCATTCGACCCAGCAATCCCAGTACTGGGTATATAACCAAAGGAATATAATTTGTTTTATTATAAAGACAAACGTGTGTGTCTGTTCATTGCAGCGCTATTCACAATAGCAGACAAAGAATCAACATAAATGCCCATCAATGACAGAATGGATAAAAAAATGTGATACATATACACCATGGAATATTATGCAGCCATTAAAAAGAATGAGATTGTGTCTTTTGCGGGAGGCTGGAAGCTATTATCCTCAGCAAACTAATGCAAGAACAGAAAACCAAATACCACATATTCTCACTTGTAAGCGGGAGCTAAATGATGAGAACTTATGAACACAAAGAAGTAAGCAACAGACACTGGGATATACTTAAGTGGGGAGGGTGGGAGGAGAAAGAGGAGCAGAAAAGATTATTATTGGTTACTAGGCTTAATTCCTGGGTGATGAAATAATCTGTATAACAAATCCCAGTCACGTGAGTCTACCTATGTAACAAAACTTCACAGGTATTCCCGAATCTAAAATAAACATTAAAAAAAGAAAATGTGGTACATACACACAATGGAGTCCTATCAGCCATAAAAAAGAATGAGACCCAGTCATTGGAAACAACATGTATGGAACTGGAGATCATTATGCTAAGGGAAATAATCCAGGCACAGGAAGACACACATCACATATTCTCACTTATTTGTGGGATCTTAAAATAAAAAAAAAAAAAAATGAGCTAATGGACACAGAAAGTAGAAGGATGGTTACCAGAGGTTTGGAAGAATAGTGAGGGGCTAGAGGGAAGGTGGGGATGGTTAATGGGTGAAAAAAAAATAGAGGGAATGAATAAGACCTACTATTTGATAGTATAATAGGGTGACTAGAGTCAATTTAACTTAATTGTACATTTTAAAATAACTTAGAGTGTAATTAAATTGTTTGTAACTCAAAGAATAAATAAATGCTTGAGTGGATGGATACCCCACTCTCCATGATGTGGTTATTTCACATTGCATGCCTATATCAAAATATCTCATGTACCCCATAAATACATACATCTACTATGTAACCACAAAAATTTTAAAAAATAAAAATAAACTTTTACCTAAAAAATGTATACACAAAAATATAAATAATTTTTTCTCAACACGTTTCAAAAATGTGCTATGGCAAGCTAGAATCAATCAAACAGAACAGGAATAGTAAGAACATTTACCAAGGATATGTAAATGGACATTTTATAATGTTTTAATTAAAGTAACATTTACAAGAATACTAAATGAATATTACTTTAATATAACATGTATACAAAGGTTTTATTAAGATTTTTAATGCCACCTCAAATGGAATAACATTTCTACATTTTGCCTTTAGTGTTTTTTCTTTTTATTCACAGCTAATATTTGTATGTCTTTTGTTCCTGTTCATTATTAATCTCATTAATGTTACCACTAAAATGAAGACAATTAAAAGGGATAATTCATTCAAGAACTCTGTGCATATGCCTTTATCAGTACACTCTATACTGCCTACTTCCCACCTATCAGTTAGTTCCTGGTCTATTCTCTATTTACATTAGAAACATTTTCTCAGCAAGTTTTCTCCACCCTTTTTTAGCTTCATTCCTTTGTTCATTCCCAAATAGAATTTTATAAATGCTAACATGACTGAAATATAGTCCTCCTGTCTGTAAAATCAAGAGGCTTCCCAACTAAACGGAAAATTAAATTATTGAGCTTCACTGCCCCTTCTTTGAAGGAACATGAATCCATATGGGACAAAGGCTTTTACATATTTCCCACTCATGTAGAGAAAGACCTCAAAAAAAAGGAATTCTCAGATTTTATTTACATTTATAAACTGAGAACCGTCTTGGAAACAAAAGAAAAAATTTAAAAAAAAAAAACAAAGAAACAAAACACCAAACTGAATACACAGCATATCTGTCATTCAATTCAATGAGACTAAACTGTAAATAATGAAAGCTTTAGGCTGCTATGCCTATGGAGTAGTCATTCCTTTGTTCCTTTATTTTCTTGATAAACTTACTTTCACTTGAAAACAAGGAAGAATAATAAAAGCTTTAGATTGTGGCAGAATAGGGATTATGTAAACATCATATGACTTCATAAAAAAGAACATGCTCCTAAAATAACAAAAACCCGTCAGTCCTCACGGAACAACCCAAAAGAATTGCAAATGTAAGAATGTGGCTCTGTCAAATGTACGTATACCAATTAAACACTGGAGCAGTTACTACTCTCTTTAGAGGTCACAATGTCCTATATGTGCCCATCATCAAAATGACTGCTCTTGACAGGATATAATCAGCATCAAGACTGTATAATGTTCCTTTTCTTAATTGCAAGCTGAAAATCAATTAATTATTCTCTTCACAGAGTAGAAACGCTTCACAAAAATCTGATTTAGAGTTATACTCATCAATGCATTCCAACCCAAAGTTATAATTCCTCTGGTGCCAAGAAATTTTTATTTAACTGAAGGAAGATGGTTATGTAGGGGTTCTAAACACAGGAAGGTGTGTTAAAGTAAACAACTGGCCTCATGTAATTTTCCAGGTTTTGATCTGCTAACACCTGTAATGACTACTGTATTCATTAAGAACATGATTACAGGGACATCTCAGGTTGACTGTGCTGTCCTGATTGGTGCTGCTGGTGTTGGTGAATTTGAAGCTGGTATCTCCAAGAATTGGCAGACCAGTAAGCATGCCCTCCTGGCTTACACACTGGGTGTGAAACAGCTAATTGTTGGTGTTAACAAAATGGATTCCACTGAGCCACCCTATAGCCAGAAGAGATACGAGGAAATCATTAAGGAAGTCAGCACTTACATTAAGAAAATTGGCTACAACCCCAACACAGTAGCATTTATGCCAATTTCTGGTCGGAATGATGACAACATGCTGGAGCCAAGTGCTAACGTGCCTTGATTCAAGGGATGGAAAGTCACCTGTAAAGATGGCAATGCCAGTGGAACTACATTGCTTGAGGCTCTGGACTACATCCTACCACCATCTCGTCCAACTGACAAGCCCTTGCTCCTGCCTCTCCAAGATGTTCACAAAATTGGTGGTATTGGTACTGTACCTGTTGGTCAAGTGAAGACTGGTGTTCTCAAACCCGGTATGGTAGTCACCTTTGTTGCAGTCGATGTTACAACTAAAATAAAGTCTGTTGAAAGGCACCAGGAAGCTTTGAGTGAAATAAAGCTTTGAGTGAAATGAAATAAAGCTTTATTCCTGGGAACAATGTGGGCTTCAATGTCAAGAATGTGTCTGTCAAGGATGTTCGTTCTGGCAACATTGCTGGTGACAGCAAAAATGGCCCACCAATGAAAGCAGCCGGCATCACTGCTCAGGTGATTATCCTGAACCATCCAGGGCAAATCAGTGCTGGCTATGCCCCTGTACTGGATTGCCACATGGCTCACATTGCATGCAAGTTTGCTGAGCTGAAGGAAAAGACTGATCACCTTTCTGGTAAGCAGCTGGAAGATGGCTCTAAATTCTTGAAGTCTGGTGATGCTGCCATCATTGATATGGTTCCTGGCAACCTCGTGTGTATTAAGAGCTTCTCAGACTATCCTCCTCTGGGTCACTTTGCTGTTTGTGATGTGAGACAGACAGTTGTTGTGGGTGTCATCAAAGCAGTGAACCAGAAGGCTGCTGGAGCTGGCAAGGTCACCAAGTCTGCCCAGAAAGCTCAGAAGACTAAATGAATATTATCCCTATTACCTGCCACCCCAGTCTTAATCAGTGGTGGAAGAAGAGTCTCTGAACTCTTTGTTTCAATTGGCCATTTAAGTTTAATAGTAAAAGACTGGTTAATGATAACAATGCATTGTAAAACCTTCAGAAGGAAATAAAAATGTTTTGTGGACCACTTCGTTTTTTTGTTTTTCTTTGTGGGTTTTTTTTTTTTTTTTTTGAGTACTTTTTTTTTTAAACCACTGGACCAGAATCTGTCACATAATTTTGAGACCCATTAAAAGAGAGTTTAATGAGAAAAAAAGTAAATAAAATTGAATATTAGAATAAGCAAATTTTATTTAGACAGGTTAATATGCCGAGAACATTTTATAATGCACTGTAAAGCCAAATCAATGTTATTTTAATTTTCCACATTTCTGAATTATATGTATTATTTATTCTTCCTTCCACTAATGTAGGTTAGCTGAGAGTTAACCATGAAACAATAAAACTCAACCTAGATAATCTAGAGATGAAACAATAAGAATGTGGCGAGTTCTTAGTATTACCACTTCCCCTGATAAGGAGACTTGCACATAGTAGGTGCTTACTAAATATTTGTCAAAATGAATTGAATTGGAAAATATCACACTTATATGTTTAAAATTAATATGCTAATTGGCTTATAAAGTGAGACCTGAAGATTGTATGCTATGCATAAAATGTACTATGGAGTAATGTTTTTTCTATGAACAAATTCCCCTTTTGCATACCTCAGATAGAAACCTAGGGGGAACTCACAGATTTTTCTACAAAATAAATTTAGAAGTTTAACAGGTTACAGGATATTTTCAAAGCAGCAAGCTTAACAGTAACATTAAACATTTAATTATACATGTTTGCAAATAATCTGGTTTTCTAAAGTTATTTACATTTAAATATAACATATTTAAGGGTCAATGTACTCTGGATGAATAAAAACAAATCACTCATCTCTGTTTTAATTTTTGGCATAATACTGTATAGGACCACATGCAAAGCAAATGATACTCTAAGACTGAGGATCTTACTAATTTAAAATTCTTAACACAAATCAAAGCAAGCTTTTTAACATAAATTTTTTAAAAACCCACAGTTGCACATTTTATAACAAAAACATGTGTCTCATGGACTGATTAACTTCATGAATTTTAAGAATTCATATCCCTTTTAACAAATATATAAAAAGTTACTAAGGTCAATTAACTATGGTCATTCTGAAGTGGAAATACATGTTTTATTTCATGCTCCTTTTTATGTGTACTTTATAAGCACACTTTCTGCTCTCATAAAACTAAAATGCCTTGTTTTGTATCTTAATAACTGACTATTTTTAGTTGGACTTTTCTGGTATAATTCTAAAGACTGAAAAAGGGTCTAATGTTTACTGATATAATGCATGAGGCAGATATGGGAAAGGAAATTTAAGGATTATGCAATAATAGATGTGGCAAAATTTTGTAAACTCAAATATTTCATAATTTAGTAAATATAATAGGAGGGATAATACAGCTTATACACCTTAAGCTAATGATAGCATAATGGTAGTCTGTACGGTCCATGAAAGAACAGACTGTTTTGTTCATTTCATTCACAGCACCTAGCACCTAGACCACTGCCTGGCACCACAAAGAATACTCTTAATAAATGCTCGACAGACACACACACACGCACACACACACACACACACGCACACACACACACCGGCTATCATAACAAATCTAATCATGAGCGATCAAAATGGTTGTGAAGAAGTTTTTAAAATTTCATTTAAATGCCAATAATTAAGTAGATAGACATGAATTTTCCAAATGTCTACAGCTTAAAGATAATACAGCAAAAGACATACTCACTGGTTGCCACTGAACTCCTGCCTGGGTAACAGAGCCAGACCTTGTGCCAAACAAAAACGAAAACAAAACACACACCACAAAAAAACCTATACTCACTGGGATCTAACTTATGTTCTCTGGGGAGGTCAACTTGAGGTTTGGTAATTAAACTTCCTTGGATTGAACCCAACAGGGGAACCATATCATAAGGCATCCCATCTTATCATCAGTAGTGTTATATAGAGCAAGTCTTCGGTGTGTGCACATTTACTAACATTTTAGAATGATCAAGGCTTTGACTACATATATAATATTTTATGGATGGTCATACTAAAGTTTTTACGTAGTTTCTGTGAATTTAGTATGCTTTAATATGGCACTAAACTCAAGATTCTTAAAATAGGTACACTGTAATTGCACCTATATACCCTACTACCAAAGGCCATTAAGAGACAGTATAGTCTTATATGATAATTACATATGTTTTCAAAACGTTTTTACTTCAGTATAGCAGGATATCTCATAATGCACACATAACATACATAATGCATTAACAGTATGATAATAAAAATAAATTTTTCTAAATATGTTTATAAAAATAAATACATAATATTGTTTTTGATGACAGTACTATATTTTTAGACAAACATGAGAGATAGACTTCTCACAAAATAACTGAAAGCTCAGAAGCTAACATATTGCTGTAAGCTATAATGTTTATAACTGTTAATCCAATACACCTTTTATACAAACCCATAAACACATGAGTGGAAAAATAGCACAGATGTTCATCTCTAATGCAATTTCCATTCAATTTCCTAAGTGCGGTCCCTGTGTGCAAACTAGCTTAACGTTATGTTTAGCTTGCAAATTCTTTTAATAAATAATGAATGCAATAAAACTAGATCAATGGCAAGCTGAGAAATCATAAAAAAAAAAAGCCTTTTGTGTTCAGGCTGTTGCCCATTTCAAACTTTAATCCGGCGACAGATCAATATTACTTTTTTCTTTTAACCTATCACATAAATAGCAGATAGACTAAATGTAGCCCAAATGCTGTTACCAGCTAGTAGTTGCTAGCAACCTGATAAGATCACTGTACACAATTGCAATCGAATGCTATATACCTTTGTATACACACTACATTACGCACCATTAAACGGTCAATTTGTTTAACAATAAAAAGATTATACAGCAATAAAAATACTGTGGTTTATTATTTTTTAAACTTTCCTGTACTATGTATTTTTCCAGTAGTATGATTACAAAGTTTCCACCACAATTTGCTCTAATAAACAAAGTAATTGTAATGGGTCAAAATAGTACACAGATACAAGTAGTTTCAACTTCAGGGTTCCTAGATTAAAGGAAATTTTACTCTTCAAAATTAATTACACCTGAAAGAACTAAGTTATTCTTTTAAATGGGTGGTGAGGAGGATAGTTCATGCAAATTTGAGTTTCCATTGGACTTGGTCTTAAGATTATTCAGGAAAAAAATCAAATCATTATTTTTAACATGTATTTGTATTTCTAGTCACAGACTAGAAAGAAGGGAAGAAAACCCTCTTTTTACCAACTCATTTTGAATACACATGTATTTACTGTTTGAAAACAGGATCACAAGTCAACTGCCACAAGGGTTAGTGCTCATATCAAGTAGTATAAATCTAAATCACCAATAATTATTTTATGGTCTTAGGCTCACTTTACTTATTAATTCTTGCCTTTTCATAATATTTGAGCTTCTCTACTGGGTTTTCACCTAAGGGAAATATCAAGAAGTTATACTTGCTTTGAAGATGTACTTCATTTCAAATATTCTAAGTTCATATATTAGATTTTGATACCTTTACATGTGTATTTGTGAAAGGTCTATGGCATGATTACAAATTGTTTTATATTGGATTTAAAATTTCAGGATTAATATCTCTTCAATAACTGCATACTTTAACTATTTCTTACCTTTTGTTAAGGAACATCATAATCTGCAAAGAACTCTGATAAGAGGAATAAATGTGTGTATATGTGTATGCATAGTTGTATTCATTCAACAAATGTGAATTAAGTGTCTAATGTACACACAATATTAGGCTTAATGAACCTTTTCAAAGAACATTACTGGAGTTAAAAACGACTCCTCAGAAATTGTTATTATAAACCCAAGATTTTGTTTTATGCAACAAATTCAGTTCTCTTTTAAGGATACCATGATAGGTATTGATAAAGATACCTTTTTCTTAAAATATATTCAATTTTGCATAAAACAACTTGTGTTACTTCTTAAACTCACAGTCTCAGTATAATATTTTCACCAATTTTAACATATAAATTTAGTGTTGAAGAAGGATGTGGTGAGATACCACCATGAAGGCATTTACACATTTTAAAGAAAATTTGAAAAAAAAGTTAACTATTGTCCCATAATTTACTGAAGTTCATTTTAAACTTCTCTTTAAACTCTACCATAGATAATAGTATATGTATCATAAACATCCAACATTAGCCTAACTGATGGAGATACAATTTTTCCTGAATTTGAGATCTAAACAGTATCTTAGAACAGTGTTAACTGTTTTCCTATTCTAATAAAGGTAGGAATAAAATTATGATTAAGGAATACTGTATAGGCTTTCAAAGAGGATCTACTTCTAAAAACTGATTTTTAAAATACATATTCTTCAGAAAGCTGAATAAGAGAAAATTTGAACCTCCTTTTAAAATTTGCATTTTCAAATATCAGACTAACTGAAAAGTTATATCACCTACAATATTAAATTCAAAATATTTCACATCAGTTGACAGCATTGTTTCTCTCTCAGAATCAAGGAAACAAAGCCATGGGTTAAATGAAATCAAGTATGGTAGTTATGATATATAATGGAGGTAAGTAATACATTTCACTAGAGTTATATCAAAGTTCCTATTGGTGACCATATGCTTTTCTATAGCTTAAGAAATTAAACTATAAAAGTAGCATTTATTGCTACTGGATAATTTATGATTTATAAATAATTACCCAGAATATAAATATATTACCATGAAATAAACTTTTCTGGGATTTTCAGCATTACAAAGTGAATAAATGATGAATGCACAATGGACAGGCTGTCTCCTTCCTACTAAAAAAAATACTAAATCCTGAAGGACTTCTAAATCCCTTCGTAAGAGTATATTGCGGCTGCATTAAGCCAACGAAAAGCTTATTAGTAAGGATTTAAAAACTAACACCCTTCTGTAATCAATTTGGATACAGTATTATTCTATTTATAGTGACACTTTCAATGTGTCCCAATCATATATTACTAATTCTCATTTTTCCTGCTATGATTAAATATTAATGTAGAGGCACTATTAAGCAGCTATACTATATTTAGGTTTTAATATGTTGATTTCCACCATTTTGGAATAGTTCACAATATAGCATGAGTATTGAGACTCTTTCCCATGAAAAATCTTAAGATTGATTTGGTATTTTTCTCCGATTCTCAAATAAAATAAATTTAGTTGTTCTAGCAGAAAATGGAAAAAGAGATGCCGCCACTTTAAAAGCTTCAATCTCTTTGACATTGCTGGCAGTGTATGGGAACATTAATGCATCTGTCATGATAACAAGCTAAGAATAACATCTAGACATCAAACCGAGCAGAGAATCCATCTGAAGTGATTCATTCAGATCTGTCTCATTGATTTATTAAACACAGGGCAACATCTGCAGCCTCACAGAGCCGCTTGGTGAAATGAATGCAAGATCAATTCAAATGGAAAAAAGTGTAAAAGAGATAAATCAAAACACAATTTGCATGCAGTTCCACAATCAGGCTTATTGGGTGCAAAAGCTCAATTTCCCTTCCAAAGCAAATGTGTTTAAATGTTGTTTTATCTTTTTAGAATTGTGTGATATGAAGTGACAGTGAAGAGTTTTGCAGGTTGAGATGGTGAAAGAGAAGAAAAGGAGGAAATAAATGCAACCAAAGGCTTTTGGAATATGCAACAAGAATATCATTAATACCTAATTGTTTTGCTTTGAGGGAAAGGTTTGATGTCTTTTCCACAAAAACACAATATTTTCAGTTTTGGATCAATTAGGATGGTTTTAATACATACTTAAAATATATAGAGCAAATAACCCCAAATCATTTGTATCTCTAAATGCATAAGATAAAGTGCCACTGGAGAGCGAGATTACCAACTGAAATATAACATGTTGTGATTAGGCTTTTCATAATTATATTTGTCTGCTAGAAGCATGTTAAAGACATCTATGAATTTCATTAAGACAAAATAAGGTTACCTAAGAAAGCATCAAATACTTCAGACTTGATATCTTCTATAGGTATTAGGTATTTCCTGTGTAAAACCATATAAAACATTAATGTCTGAAGACCATCATGTACTAATTATTTATTGACATTCATGTGCTATACATTGAGGATAATATGATACATAAAAATCCAAAGATATACTGCATCATGTCATGGATCATTTCTTTAATGCAGTATCCATCACCTAATAAATGAGTGAGGCGCATATGAATACCAGCTAAAGTAGTTAAATACAAAACTGTTGGTTATTCAGAAGCGTGTATTTAAAATGAATGTAAACATGGAAGGTCTATGCATTGGCATATAATTATAATTGCTTTAATTATAATCTTGACATCATTCTTCTCATAAAGGACAGAGCATTGTTGACCATGTGGCTGCTTTTAACAGACAATATAACTGTCTTTTCATCATCCTATAGAATAGAATGTGCATTTACTACACAGATTCTTTTCTAAAATGTTTTTATCATTACTGAAAATGTAAGCGATACAAAATATTAGCTCGGGAAAGTGATTCAAGTTCTGCAAAAATTTGATGTTGCCTAACTGTAAATGTAAAACATAAATTTTCAAAGTAAATTATGCTACTCTATATAGATCATGAACTATAAAGTACTCAAGTTTGAATACAAAGCTAAACTCATTGAGTGCTCATAATAACCATATTTCTAGTATTTGAAAATAGTTTTAAAATGTTGTAAAATGTGCTTTGATATTAAAAATCTCTTTAATATAAAACCATATTCGTGTTCTGTTTATATACTATCAAAATAACAAGAAACTACAATTGGATATTTTAAGTTTAAAAACTGAATTCTATTTGGTTTGAATATATGTTGAACCATATCTCCAAATGCATTACTAAAATGTTTTCTTAATCATACTTTCTTGTTTCATCAAGCACCCATTTAACTCTAAATGACCGAATAACATTTAATCAGTTGGCCCTCAAACAAAATTAAATGCTGGTCATGAAATCTGACAATATTTTACTTTTATATTGACAGGTAGGTAAAAAGAGAAACACTAAAATCTATTGATTGTTTAGTCATTTTCATATTTAGGGAAAACAATTTTAATTTAATATTTCACTGCTGCATTAAACTTAGGAGAATTTAGTAAGAAAAATCTATTGCACAAGAGTGAAAATTGTCTACATTCGCTTTCTAAACCTGCCTGTCCTCTCTAGTATTAAAAACTACAAGTTTTCTTGTACAAAATATTAAACAGAAATCACAGTGCTTTATCTGCAAAAACAAAATCCAAAACAGTATAGTGTTTTTTCCCATTTAATGTTGATTATTTTTATCACCCTTTAAAAAATAATCCTCAAAATAATATCCTTATAATTAATTTTGGAAGTTAACAGTCATGAAGGAAAAACGTTGTACAGTTCTTTGAAATTACAGAGATGTAAACCTTGACTTGTCAAACAGAACAATGAATGGTCAGGAGTTTTAATCTTACTATCTCTCTAGTAGTTGAAGCAGATACTATTTCTTAACTTCTTTTCTAGGAAGACAACTGAATATTTCAATAATGGGCTAACAACAAAATAGTTAACATAAGGCACTGGTAGTTCTTGCTGTGACTTTCAGTACTATCAAAGAAACAATTATGTATATATTTTACTCATTCATTTTTCTTCAGTGTACACAATGGGCACTGAAGCAAATCAAAGTGTCACTTAGTAGTAATATCTTAAGGTCCTTGAAAATGACCAATTTGAAAACAGTCCATTTTGTGTGTTCTGGGATGGCATAGAAAGCATTCCAAATGCTCTAAGTCAGGACTTGTACTCTTCCCCACATACTTGACAGAGAAGGGAATAAATGTTTATTATACAGGAAGAGAAAATTGCCAATGACACCATTACAAATAGGCCTTCCATTCAACAACATATAATGAACATTTATCCATCAAGCGATGAAAATGAGTCTTCTTTGAAATAAGAATGGTGTTTAAGAGTTTCCATTCGCTAAACACTTAGTTTTTTCTTGCACTTCCCTCCCTGCTCTTAGCTAGAAGCGCTAAGAAGTCATGAGTCCTGAAGGACAATTCTCTTTAGCCAGATCTCCACTGGTACATCACTCATCTTGGAGCATCCCTATAAGCTCTTCTGTTCCATCTTTCACTCATCTCAAGGCATCACTGTGCTCTTTTCCTGCATTTCTACTCTCTTCCTGGCCTCGAGTCTCATCTACCTTACTTTGTCTCTCTTGGACCTCTTTCCTATTTACATCCCTTACCTTTCTTTTCACTGAATAGAAAAGTCACAGAAATAATGTGGATCTAAAAATTTCACAATTTTCTTTAAAAATTCAGATTTGGGGAGTAACTTAAGTATACATTTCTGTAAATAATCTCACCTAAAGTCATACAGAATTTATTAAATGCATTATTACATTTTGTAATTTTAATAATGTGGTTAGGAGGGCACTTTGAATCAGTAAAATTTGTTGATATCATTTTATCATTAATTAGATTTTTCCCAGAAATTGTGGTTTTCTTCTATCTAAAATTGCAATTTAGGTGTGTTTCTAGTAGTTTTCCTCATCTTCACTGATGGATTGCATTCATAGAATATACTTCATAAATTTTTACAATTAAGAAAATTGCAATACTTGTAACACAGTTTTAAAATAGGAATATAACAAACAAAATACCCATAGAGAAAAGAAAATGCAATAGAAGGCACATGAATCACATCACAGATATATTTCTTCCTACATATTTAATATTTCTCTATCACCTTTATACACACACATACACAAAAGCAATTCACACACACGAAAAGTTACTATTGCTATGATAAGGAGTAAATAAAGTTAATTAGATAAAAATAATAACCTAAACATACATAGTATAACAGGGTCCAAAAATATTATAAGATCACCAGCCTCTAAATTTTTTTTAATAAGTAGCTCTAATAAAAATTAGGAAAAGTTTCCATTTATAGAGAAAAGTATCAAAATCATATTAAAATACTAATCTATTTATTTGAAAATTATAGTCATAGGTTTTTCTCAAGAATGTGTAAATTAATTGAGGAAGGAAGAATTTCCTAAGTGTAATAACTGTTCCACTTTAAGAATGGGCATTGGTAAGAGAGGGGAGAAGGGGAAGAGAGAAAGAACAGGGATGGGGAGATGAGAGACTGATAGAGAGAGTTAAGAGAATAGGTTTTCATGTCTGCAATTGTTTAAATGTTTGAGTGTTTTGGATGGCAACAAATGAATTAGATGGTCACTGTCTGAAGTCCCTTGTAATCTTTTTAGTTTGTGTACTAATAAAAATGCTTTGTAGTCAAAATAAAATTGTCTTTTTACTCTTACAATCCATAATTGCCTGTTTTATTGAGGGAGCCGTTATCCTTTGTGTTTTAAGGCCATCTATCTTCCTTAAGAAAAGCTGATATAATAAACCAGTTTTGTAAGCCCTAAATATGAATCAGGTAGGAGCTCTCACATAAACAGTTTTTTGTTTAATTGCTTGAACACAGAAAAACACTGCTCAATGGAAGAAAAAAAAAAAGAAGGAAAAGGGTTCCCTTGTAAGTTCTGTAGCATTATCTTATTGTAGCAGTAAGCAACAGTTTGCCTACAAGTTGTCAGTATCATTCAACTATACGGCTTTTACAACAGATGTGGTAAACTGTTGCAGTTTTAGTTCATAGACCCAGAGATGTCATGATTTAAAGTTCATTTTGAGAAAGTTTTTTTTTTTTTTTTTTTTTTTTTTGCAAAATAATAAGCAGTAGTGCTGTTTTACAACAAAACCCTTTGCTCCTTTTAACCACGTGATGGTGATTTTTGTGCCAAATCTGTGCTTTCCTGCGATGTTACCAAACTGGAGATGGAATAAACACTAGAACACTAATTCACAGGTGTTTAAAAAGTCAGATAATCTTGAGTATTCTTTTTTTCTTTTTAAACTCAGAAACACTGAACACAATTTGCTTCTCATATGCAAATGGACATTTATTCACTAGTGTACTTCTAAATTGTGATATGAAGGAGGTACACTTACAACCAGGGAAGCTGACCATCATCATTTAAGGAATCCTGTCTTTAAGGGAATAGGATCCTCCCAACTGTTCACCTGGAAGAGCTGAGAGCATCCTCTCTAGAAAATCTGCCAACTTGTACTCCAACCTCCAATCCAGTCCCAGCCACAGTGATTCATGCCCCACATTGCCCTCTGCAGATAACCCAAAACGGACGATCCCAGGAAAGTGATATTCGTCGTCGTCCTTTTGTAAAAATAATATCCATCGACTTTCCTGTATCGTGTACTGGGGAGCTTTGCGCAGCAAGCATGGGCATACGTTCTCACGCGCACTTGCACACACACACACACCAACACCACCACAAATAACAACACCACACACCCCACACCTTCTCACAACAAACACACGGGATGGGGATCGAATCACCCTCTGGGATGGATTCTAGACTTCCCACCCCCTGCATGCCCCAAATGCTGTGTTCTGGCTTGCTAGCTTAGGAGCCCAGTTTACAGCTCAGCCAGCCCCCGGAGAAAGCCCTTGGTATCCGTGTTCAGAAGAAAACCTATCCGACCCGTGCGGCCACAAAAGAGCAGGAAAGAAAACCAAAAAGAAGAATTAACAAATAACCACAAGCAGCCAAAAGCCATGCAAGATATGGGCAAAAGGCTGGAAAGTTTCAATAGAGGACTGCAAACTCAAGTTTGTGCGGGACTTTTTTAAACCCAAGCCCTTGCACTGAGCGCGGACTAGAAGGCACCGGCATTAATGAAACCTTCTAGTCCTCTTTCCCCACCGACTTACGGCGTGAAGAATAGAGACAAACTAGTTAAGACTCACTCTACAAAGTTGGATGAGGGTGGTGAGGCATGCAGAAGAGGCCAAAGGGGTAAGAGAAGCGAGAGAGCCAAGAAACGAGTGTCTCACCTGGCATTGGTGCAATCGGTGAACAAAGTTTCGAAGTCTTTCCTGGTGATGAGTTTGCAGCGGTTTACCCCGGGCTGGATGGCCCCCAGCCCGCGGAGGATCCGGACCTGCTCGACAGTACACACCACGGGGGATATATCCAGTCTCTTCAGCTTGGTGTACACAGTGTGCAAGCCTCCCACCAGGTGCTTGAGAAAAAGATCAAAGACTTGCGGCAGGCAGATCAGTTCCTGGCCGTCCATCAGGAACGAAGCCACCTTCATCCCGTGCATGTCGACCATGCGGCACTCGTTGGTGTTGCTGCTGCCGCCGCCGCCACTACCGACCCCGCCACCTCCGGCACTGCTGCTATGGTTATTAACCATGAAACTATTAATCATATTAGGAGTGAGACGAGGGCGCTCCCCGGGAGTCGAGTACAGGGGTTCGGCCCGGAATAAGCCCCCCGGGACGCCGGAGCCGCTGGAAGTTGCAGAGATCACTGGAGATGCGGAGACAGCCATGGTCACTCTGTCTCAATAGTGGGTCCTCGGGCCCTCGTTTTCTCGCCCTGACTCCTCTAGATCCCCTCGCACTCACTCCCTCACTCTCGCTCTCTCTGGCGCGCTCTCTCTGGCGCGCTCTCGCTGACTCGGAACTGTTGGCAAGTCTTCAGCAGCCGACTCACGCTCAAGCTCACCCACCACCCAGCAAACAGTGAGCAGCCCCGACCCGTTGCGGCCCCAGACCCCACCCCCACCACACCCCCTCCGGAGACTGGCAGCGCCCCACAGCCAATGGGCCCCACCCCCTCTGCGCCGAAGCGCTCCGAATGGCTGCCGCTGGCGAGGAGGTGGAGACTCCCTGGCCGGCGTCCGACTACCTGAGTGGGTTCAGGCTGGACCGTGAAGAGAGATTCAGTTAGAGAAGGGGGCGGTGTGGTACCTCTGCTTCTTGCCTCTCAGTCAGACAAGAGAACTCCCAAATGTCACACAGAGTTCTCAAAGTGTCCTACGCTGTGAACCCATCCGCTCCGCGCTTCGCTGGTATCTGGGTGGGAACGCAAAGTGCGACTCCTGAACGTGCCTACCCATTCCCCTTCCGCCACCTTACACCGGGTTCGATCGTGGAAAGTGAGGTGGCAGCTCCAATTCCACTTGCATGTTGCTCCCAAACTCTGCGGTGGCCAATAGGCGGCTTCGCCTAGCTCCCAGGAGAAAGACACTAGCGAGTTCAGAAGTAAACAGATCAGCCCTTTAGCCCACCTAAGGGCGCTTGGTGTAAATTTTCCGCTACCCAGCGCGCAGAGGAACAAGCGTCCGAGATCGCACTCAGATCAGAGTTCTGGTTGCTAACTCGCACTGACATTCAGGAAGCGTGGTGAGCCTGTGAACACTTTGGGAAACAGACAGAGAGACTTGCTTTGTGGGTGGCAGATGGACGCCTCATTTTATGGCACTTCCACCACCGTCCTGGAACAGACTTGTCTGTGTCCCCGTCCCTTAGTGTCGAGATTGCCCTGGCCCTACTCCCCGCTAAAATTGATAGGAAATGTTTGTTTAGGACTCAAAACAGTCATTACGGAATATGAGGAAAGGAGGAGGGTTTGCACTCTTGAACGTGCATTTTCCTTCCTCTTCCATTGGCTTTGAAGGTCCAGTGATTACAACTCCGGTCCTAAACAAGATTCCACTTCCCCCACTGATCAAGTGTCCCAAACGTACTAAGAGCTTATAGAACAAAATGTCTACGCAGGGTACATTCCAGGGAAAAGGGATGGTCTTTTCCACACAGCATATGGTGGTTAGATCGCCTTAGCAAAGTTGTTTTTGTTTTGAGACAGATTCTCACTCTGTCGCCCAGACTGGAGTGCAGTGGAACAATCTCAGCTCTCTGCAGCCTCCGCCTCCTGGGTTCAAGCGATTCTCCTGCCTTGGCCAAGTAACTGGGACAACAGGTGCGCGCCACCGCTCCTGGCTAATTCATACACACACACACACATATTATATATACATAATATATATAGTGCGTGTGTAGAGACAGGGTTTCACCATATTGGCCAGGCTGGTCTCAAACTCATGACCTCATGATCCGGCCTCCCAAAGTACTGGGATTACAGATGTGAGCCACGGCTCCTGGCCTAGCAAACTTGTTTTAAGACTTCTTGTCAAGCTATTCATTCTCTAAAACCAAGATATTTCCTTTCCTGTGCTCCTCTTCTCTAGAGGCTGTTATTCAGAAAGTGAAATCCAGGCTTCATTTCTTTACAAAACATTACCAACTACATGGCTTATGGTGACTTCTCTGATATTCTTCTAAAATACAAATAATGTTGGAAACTTACTGAAATTTATTCAGCCGTAGTTGTACTTAGCAGGATCAATGAGAAATGTGTGGGATCTTTTTGCTCCCTTATTTAGTCACAAATACCCTAAATTGGATTTTTCTGCCTCTTTTTACAACATATTTTCTTCTTTTCTCATTTCATCAACGAGGTTTAAGAACTGCCCTTTGAATCTCTTCATACTGTTTCAATTTCAAATTGTACGGGGTTAAAATGCTAAGAAGTTGTGATGATCATTGCTTTCAAAATGCAGTGATGTGACTCTAACATAATAGATTGGGATGTAGGCAGCTGCAAATCATTTTTAAAAGGCATCAAAATATTTTTGCTATGTCGGTACTGTTGTGGGAAGAAAGTAATAAGGGGCAAAAAAGGACAATTGAGAAGAAATAGCAGAGGCAGAAAACACCTCAACCAAAAGTAGAAGTATCAAAAAAGAATAAAACAGCCCTGACAGAAATGTTTGTATTTACCAGTTTTTAAAAAGAGAAATCCCAAATTGGATTCAACAGGTGTTTTGACAGAAATGGGTGTTAAACTATCTGTTGAAATAACTTGCCTCTGGTAACTTATTGTGATTGAAATTTCCAGGTGAATAAGTTTGGCTGTAAAGAATGTTTTATTTTCAAATGGCTCTAATTACATTACAAATCCTAAGGCCAAGCTACCCCTTATATGTAGCTACGCCCACATTATCAAGGCCTTTTTATTTGCAGAGCAATTTGGGGTTTTCAGCAATAAAACATTGCACAGATATTTTGATGTTTCAAATTTAAGAAATCTGAAATATAAAAAAGAAAGGCAGATTACTCATTCATGCTGTAATTATTAACTGTGGAATTGAAGAACAGACATACTTTGACAACTTTGGAAAAGGCACAATTAGAAGTCATGTGTTTAATGAGATGTACCAGGTTTACAGTAATATTTTAATTATTACTAGAGATTACGGTTCTATTTCTAGCAGAAATACTAGAGACTCAAATTGGCCATTGATCATTGAAAGATTAAAGTTTTCTGGAAGTTTTCAATACACAAAAGACCCTCAATTTCATTATTTGAATTCCGTCTCATGGCAGTCTTCTAGATAAACTTGGGAATGTTCTTAAGTAACACATGCAATTTAAACAGTCTTTTAGATCTAAAAGAGCAAGTTTTGCCTCCTTGCTTTTTTCTTGACTTTTTTATTATTCTATTTTTTATCACTACTCTTTCTATTATTACTATCAGTGCTTTGGGATTGAGACAATCAATTTTACACACAGGGTTTGTTTTTGTGCCTTTCTGATTTTAATGTCTTCCATAAGTCAAACATACTTCTAAATAGGGCTAGGTTTCTACAAGACCAGAGGAAGCCTTTCGCATCAACACCCTGTACGTTTCGAATTGCTTGATGCAATATAAAATCATAAAAAGGTTGCCGTAAACAGAGTACCCTTGGGAGATGACTCTGGATGGATAGAGAGGCACTGCATTAAAACGAAGAAAATACTCAAGGTTTATGAATTAATATGAGACAGGAGCCAACCACCACAACAAATAAGGACAAAATTAGTATGAGCAGGTACCATATCTCATCAGAAGAAGTTCTAATTCCAGTGGAATGCTTTGGGGCCTAAGTGTAGTTTCCCATACACTGAAATGCTGTAAACTTCCATGGCTTAATTAACAATTTACGTTTTATCTTAGTCCATACTCAGTTTGGAGGGGAGGGTGCTCATCTGTGACTTTAGGCAAAATATCTCACTTTGACACTGTCAGTAAAATGCAGGTACCATTTTAATTAAAAATTAAAAATACGTATATTGGCAAGCTTATGCAGCACTGCAGAACATCCAGAACTATTTGAAGGGACCGGTTTTCAGATCAGGCATTCAAGCAAATCCCAAGGTAATAAATGGACTTATTTGAAATCCTCAGCCAACTGAAGTTACAACCTCTAATGTGGCCGCTAATCACAACCTCCCAGGAGACCTCTAAGGTTCACTTTAAGGTAAACAATACAAGGAAATTGTTCGAGACAATAAATGTAAAATGAAAACATTTGTATAATGGAGAATTTAAGTGATGAAAGCCTATAGGTATGTATGTATGTATACCCCATTTAGGACACTGGTTATAAAATGATCTATAATATCATTTTTTTCATTCAGTTACAATGTTAAATTGAAGATAAATTCCAAGGGAGGCAAAGGTGGAGAAAGGGGACCAGCAGAGAATTGGTCAAAACCCAAAGAGTAACAGTTAAAATCCGATGCTTAAAGGAAAATGAACATTTTCTAACTGAAATATAAAAAATAAACTTTCAAAATACCTTATAAAGTATAAGTGCTTACCAACTTTTAACATATGCTATTTCATACTATACTCTCCTAAAGGAGAGGGAAACATGTCGTCTTAAAATCCACCAGTGTCTCTCAATGTATTGTTCCCTTTTAAATCTTGGGCTTTTAACTGTTCAAATTCAAGCTATTTTAACTTCAGCTGGTCTCCCACTGCTACTTAGTGTCCTTTTATTCATTTTGTTGACTCCCTGTTGAATTCCCTGTAGCAACTACTCCAAAGCTTTTCTACTCTTTGCAAGTCACTCTTCCCCTCACTCTCATCAGCTACTGCCTCCCACTTCTCTATGATTTTACCACAAAGTTATTTGACAGGCATTCCCTCCGCCTCCCTTCTCCCCTCCTAAAAGGATTTTTGCATCTTCTCTCTTAAAAAATAAAAAGCCCCCTCCACTGCCTTCATTGATGTTTTTCGTTCCTTTCTTTCACATCGTTCAAGTGACAAATCTATTTTATTCCCACCTCTTTCTTTTGCATCTCCAGTCTCTCCCTCTCTACTTGCTCTTTTCACCTTTTACTACATAAAATGTTCAAGGCTATGAATCCTTAACACAAATCAAAACTTTCTGCTCTAAAAATAGTTCTCAGAGTGTGGTCTCTAGATCACCGGCATCAGCATTACCTGGGTGCTTGATACACATGCAAACAGTTTGGCCCTACCCAAGACCTGCTGAATTAGAACCTTGGGGTGAGGCTCAGCAACCTGCATTTAACAAAGCCCCTAAGTGAATCTGTTGTAGGTGGAAATTTGAGATCCACTTGAAGGTACCATCTTTTCACAAACTTTTTGAAATCTACAATTGTTTCTCTTGTGTCTTAACCTTTAGCAATTTTATTTCTGCTTGCCCCTTGGCTGAAACTAATCTACGGGAGGTGATTACTGACCTAAATGCCAAATACAAAGTTGTTTTCTAAATCTTCATCCTTTGATATTCTGCAGCTTTTTACACTACTAACACCCTTTTTTGAACCTCTATCTTTTGTTTTAATGACTTTCTAACAATCTGTTTCTCCTCCTTACACAGCTTTTCTTTTTCATGTCCTTGATCTTGACCCTGAAATGTCAAAATTCCTGATGTCTACACTCTTACTTGTGGCAATTTTATGAACTCTCTAGTCTACAGCACCACCAACAACTATTTTACAGATTACCTCAAATATTATTTCTAGCTTTCTTGAAACCCTCCTATAGAATTGGACGTCTCCACTTTGATGTCCTATGATCACCTCAAACTCAACATGTCCAAAACTGAATTATTTCAGTTTTGAATTAATCCTTATCTTCTTCAAAAAGGTCTTTGTTTTTCATTTCTGATATTTCTAAATGCTTTTTCCATACAACAAGTCACCTGAAATGGAAACTGGGGAGACCTCTTTGATTTCTCTCTATCCATTATACTCCCATCCAATTAATCACTAAGTTTTGCAATTTCTCTCTCAGCAATATCTCTCCCTTCCATTCCTTTCCATTCCCAATGCCACCACCTTGGGTTTGTTCATTATGTGTTCTTTGGATACCATTACAATAATTACCTCTTAATCTCCCCACTTTCTGGCATTTCCTCTTCCATTCTATATACCAGTGCATATGGATTATTTTTTCTAATGTTTCACTCTATTTACTAGAAATACTCATTACTACCCCACTGGCTACCAGATAAATTCCAAACTCCTTAGACTGACCTTTAATTCTTCTTTGATTTACTTTTTTTATTTTATGTATTTATTTATTTGACAGTGTCTCACTCTGTTGCTCAGGCTGGAGTAAAGTGGCATGATCTCGGCTCACCACAGCCTCCACCTCCCAGGTTCCAGCAATTCTCCTGCCCCAGCCTCCCGACTAGCTAGGACTACAGGTGTGAGCCACCATGCCCAGCTAATTTTTGTTTTTTAGTAGAGACGGGGGTTTCACTATGTTGGCCAGGCTGGTCTTGAACTCCTGACCTTGTGATCTGCCCACCTTGGCCTCCCAAAGTGCTGGGATTACAGGCGTGAGCCACCACGCCCGACCAGTGATTTACCTTTTGATCCTTTCCACCAGTGCTCTTTGACATGTTGCCTGTGCACCAATAAATGAGTATTACTTTCTACTATCCTTAAACTTCTTATACTTTCCCATTTGAGTGCTAATGCTCATGACATTCTTTTACCATAAAGTATGTTGGTGCACACCTCCTCATCTCCACCCACCCAAATCCTAACCACACTTGAAAAAGGAAGCCTAATTCAGCTCCAGGAAGACCTCCCTCATTTCCTTTTTTGAGCCAGAAATGGGCTTTCACTCTTCTGAACTTTTATTGCAGATTGTGCCTCTCTTAAGGTAGTTAACACATGCTTCCTTGTAGAGCAAGTTGTTTGCAAGTTAGTAGTAGGCTCTCTCCTAGAATAAGGTTTAGTCAGGTAAGAGATTATGCATATCTCAATCAATATGATACTTCAAGTGCCAAGCACTGTTACTGACTCATAGTAAGTGCTCATATATGTTTATCTAATGGATAAATATGTGATTATGATCTATAACCTGTTGTTCTACATAAATGTTTGTTATCATTCTGAGTCAGGTCCTAAGAGGTTGATGAGTATAAAATATTTATTTTTTGTTAAAACAATGATGATTTGTGCTTACTGGTAGTTTCTGGATCTTTTTAGTGATGACTGGCTTCTCAGATTAATAATTATTTTAATTTTTGCTTAAGCATTAATTTCCTTACAAAACTTAAGTGTGATACATTTATATTACATTATGTTTGCTTCCCGTGAACCCTAAGGAATTTACTTGTCACCAATCTGCAATGACTATATTACAAAATTATAATGAAGCATATTTACATCTCTGTTTGAAATCTCATTAAATTTTTTTATTCTACATGTTTTGTTTTAGGTAAGGGTAGCTCAATAGAGGGAGTATGTTATTGAGATAGTTATTTCAAATCATTGCTGGGAGCTGATAAAACTGCATAGAGCTAATGTGTACATTTACTATTGTTTGCAAAATAACCAGCTCTGACTTGAGAAAATGGAGAGAAATTATAACCCTTCTGATTATGGATAGGAGAAAAATAGGTACTTTTCTCTGATTGGGAAAATACACTCTCAGTGCGATCAGAATACTAGGCAGTTTTTGCTTTTTGTTGTTGCTGTTGCTTTTCCCCTACAAAAGTTGGGTAAAGAAAGCAACAAAGGTAATGATTGTGTAGTTGAAAATATAGGTAAGGACTTCTCTGAGTTTTGCTGGAATAATCCAGATAAAATAACTGAACCATTTGGCTAAATTCATATAGATAAACAACACTTCATCACCAAGCCAACTAAAAGTTGACAATAAACTTCCAGTAATATGTATACAGGCCACCTGAGGGTTGAGTGAGTTGTGTAAAATGTTAAATATTTATAATAAAGTTACTGTAATAATATTTATATAACTGACATCTGTTGAATGCTTACTTTGTGCAGGCATTATGCTAAAGACTTTCTAAACACCCTCTTATTTAATTTTCATGATAATTCTGTGAAGTAAATTCCATTGTCATCTCCATTTCTGAGACGAAGAAATTAAGGCTTAAAATAATTAATATGTCCAAGGTCATACAGATATAAAATAGCTGAGCTGGAAATACATTCAAATATGAATTTAGAAGCCAAATCTTAACCACTACACTATACGTATACTTTCTTATAAAAAAACTGCTCTACACTAAATTTCTAAGGTTTTTTGTTGTTGTTGTTGTTTTGTTTTTTTGAGACGGAGTCTCACTCTGTCGCCCAGGCTGGAGTGCAGTGGCACAATCTCTGCTCACTGCAAGCTCCGCCTCCCGGGTTCACGCCATTCTCCTGCCTCAGCTTCCCGAGTAGCTGGGACTACAGGTGCCCGCCACCACACCCAGCTAATGTTTTGTATTTTTGGTAGAGACAGGGTTTCACCATGTTAGTCATGATGGTCTCTATCTCCTGGCCTGGTGATCCACTCTCCTCAGTCTCCCAAAGTGCTGGGATTGCAGGCTTGCACCACTGCGCCTGGCCTAAAGTATTTTTTTATAAAAATGTGATGTTTTAAATATAAAGTTGTATCTTTAATAAAGAAGACAGGAAAATTACTTAATAAATTGGGGAAGGGTTGTATCGTTAGAAAAAAAAAACCCTGTGTGTCTGCATCTTAGACAAAACAATTATCTTGGCTTTAGAGCCATATGATTGACTCAGTCTCCATATGGTGGCACAAATCATAAATTGCAGGTTTAAGGTTTTTGAAAATGTTAATAAAACAACTTTCAGTGTTTACATTTATAGTATCAAAGTTCTGAGTTGAGAGAAAATGACACAAAAACATATCTGTACATTCCAAACTATTGAGAAACTTGTGACATGTCCAAAACGTGCCTTACGTTCAACTAATAAAGAGGAGTACTTGATGAAAATGAACATAAACTGAAGACATCCCTTTGCAGTATGAACAGTACTTGTACTTTTTGTTTCTTTACAGTTCAATGTTTTATTCATTGATTGCTGCCCAATTAGAACTCACACACTACAGTAATCTCTTCACAACCACAAGATCCCTTTGGGCCAACATTTAGTTATTCCTCTCTGAGAAAGCAGTCTAGCAGACTGGTTAAGGAAGTGGAAACTGGCCAGACCGCCTGTGTCCAAAGTCTGGCTCCCCAGTTTATCAACTGGGTGATCTTGGACAAAATATTTAACCTCTTCATGCCTCAGTTTTCTGATCTATAAAATTGGAATAAATAATAATAGTATCTTCCTCATAGGGTTCTGTGAGATTCCAAGAGTAAATGTATACAACATAACATATGTAAATTTCTTAAAATAGTACCTGTCACAGGATAAGGGCTACTCCTGTTAACTAGCATCACTTACCTTTTAATGGAGTTTTCAAATTTTAGTTTCAGTATATACAAACTGTAACTCTCTCAACTAGAAATAATTATAAAAGGCACAGGAAGGAGGTTGCTGACAAGTAGTAGTAGAAAAGGGAAGTGGGTAGGAGGGAAAAGCCAGCGCACACATTTCTGCAATGCAGGCTTTGGGAAATACGAGAAGTAGAGGGAAAGTAGCCCAGGCCTGAGAATCATCTTCAGATATCTGGGAGTAGAGAGAGGACCAAGATGCTGGCAAGAATATCTGACAAAGATGTTTCATAATTCAGCTAAATAGGATCACTTTTAAAAGATTAGCACAAATACTGTTTCATCTTTAACTTCCAGCGATCTATTCCTCTCTGGGATCTTTGGCTTGAGAAAACAACTCTGAGTCATAACACATGAAAAGTCTTGAGTATTTGAATGGTGAACTAGACACAGAGGAGCACTGCCACCACCTACCAATTTGCATGCAACCATCATTAAAGTGAAACAAGGTCATAAGCTTCCTGAAAAGGAGAGGGGAGAAAGAAAGAGATCCTGAGAAGTTTCTTATGACAAAGTATGACAAATAAACACTGATTGTACAGTTCTCCGTATTGGTCATTTAAAATGGGGGAAAAAAGCCATGTTAAGTCTGACTGTTAATGTGCCAGAGTCATTGTCTTGGTTTAGTGCATTTAAAAAAGATAATGGCTTCGTAGGTACACTCATGGGCTCAATCCTTCTAAATCTGGATCCATAAAACTGTAAGTTTCTCACAAATGACTTCTATTAAAAAGTTTGAGGAGCTTTATCCTCCTGATTGAAGAAGGACCTACTTACTTCACTTCTTGCCTACTCGATTACATATCGACGATTTCCAGTGATGTCAGAAGACATGATGATATTACTGCATATATATTCAGGATAAAATAAACATATAGCTTGGCTTTTAATTTATGGTAAAGAATCCTAAAAAAAATCTTCTCCAGGAACACATTATATCAAAAAGGAGGCCTACATAGATCCATCACCTGAGCACTTACTTGTTGACCAGGTCTCATCTTGTTCATCTATCTTTCAACTACTTGGTTTTAGTTGTTCCTATACATGAAAATAAACAGGTAGCCTTAGTTTGTGCTGTACTCCTCCACACTGTCTGTATTCCAGAATAGTGCTGATTTTATAGACATAACAGAATGATCAATTTTGTCTGTGAAATTCCACCCACACATTAGTTTTCACCAGCTCCTATCCACTATTTGTTCTCACAAACAAATTTAACCCAACAGTATCCTAGAGACCCCTAGAGAAATAGGCAATAGAGATAGGAGAAATATTTGTCAGAGAGAGCTTTTCCCTAAAATTGTGCTTCTCCTCTACCCAGTTCCAATATTCCAGTCATCTCCATCAAGTGTATAAATCTATTTGAAGAAGCAAACAAGCAATGCATATGCCTGGTTCATAAAAGAATCCAATATTCAATAAATTTCAAAGTTAAATGTAGTACATGGAATATTGTTTAATGTCTTAACTTGTCCAGGTGCTTAAGAAGTAGAACAGATAATATTGAGAGTGGATTAGAAAGCCAAGGGGAGCCCGGCATATATAAATTACATAAATTATAGTATATTCTTCACTTGAATTTTCTGTAAATTATGTATAGCACATGTTTCTGGGTACAGTAATTTACAACAGATTATAAGAGAAGTAGGACAATTAACAGGAAATAGGACTCCAGAAACAAGGTGGTTTAAATAATGGAAAACTGATCTATGTACCTTTACGATTAGGTGAATTTTGTACTCCCAAAAACAAGTGGAGAAAAAGATAAGAAAGTGAGCCCCCTCCTTTTGCCAACTAGAAAGTGAATTTCTTCTTTGCTTACACTTAGCCCATTCATTTTCCCTTTCTAAGAGTGATTATGAAGATAACTTCCTCTCAGAACTAAAAAGAAGACCATGGGCTATGCTGTGGAGTTTGGGTGATGGTATTAAAAGCAATTTGACTGTAGCTTTGGCTTTCCTAATATTATTGAAATCAAATCCAGTTTAGTGGAAGCCTTCAAGGTAGGAGAAATAGTGTCTTAACATTTTAAGAAATATGTCCCTTGTCACCTGCACTGACCTACACTGAATAGAATGATTTGTGTTTAAAAATTGATTCATCTATAGAATACTAAGTTGAGCCAGATACCAAGTCAGGGCACTACTTGGGGCCTATGGGAAGGCAGAAAAAATGATTATCTATAGTAGTGATGCTAAGTTAAGAAATTTGTTTTCTTTCTGAGGCATCCTGCTTCTAGACCAACATCCTGCTTCTAGACCAACATCCTGCTTACTCCAGCCTACTCCCAGGCCTGACCCCAATGAATCATCATATTTTCTTCTCACTACTGCTAAATCACCTCCACTCCAGTCAAACTATTATAGTCTATGTCCGCTAATCCTGCATTTTCAAGCCTTTGTGTGTGCTGTTTCTCTCCCTAGAATCCCCTCTGCCTAAAATTCTCTCTCTCTCTCAGCTTATAAAATACTATCTTCAGCCAGGCGCGGTGGCTCACACCAGTAATCCCAGCACTTTGGGAGGCCGAGGTGGGTGGATCATGAGGTCAGGAGATCGAGAACATCCTGGCTAACATGGTAAAACCCCATCTCTACTAAAAACACAAAAAATTAGCTGGGCATGGTGGCACGCGCCTGTGATCCCAGCTACTTGGGAGGATGAAAAAGGAGAATCACTTGAACCCAGGAGGTGGAAGTTGCAGTGAGCCGAGATCGTACCACTGCACTCCGGTCTGGGCAACAGAGTGAGACTCTGTCTCAAAAAAAAAAAAAAAAATTTAGTCTGCCTCAAAGTTTCACTGACTGCTATAAGCGGAGGTGACCCCACCTTTCCCAGAAACCCAGAGAATACATTTCCATCATAAAAATGTCATATGTTTTTCAGGATCAACAATTAGACAGCAAATATTTGTTGCATTCCTACTACAACTACATATGAGACATTCATCAGCATTGTGCAGAGTATGTGATTAAGTGCTGAAAGCTGTGCAGTTCTAGGAAGTAAAAGACGACTGGCCACCTCAGAAATATATAATTAAACAGCATATTTAAATTAATGCAATTTTCCTCAAAGCTCATATTTCTTAGGCAGTCTTTTAAAGAGAACTTCAAATCAATGTGATATTAATATCCCAAGAGGATTATATTTCAGTGTGGGTCAACACTTTTTACTCAAACTTAATTTTTTTGTTTTTAAATAAAACTAATGAATTCAAATGTCTACATATCAATATGAAAATGATCCCATCTTCTGCATAATTAAGAGTATTGTATTAATGTGTGCATAATGTAAAATCAATAAATAATTAATTGCTACTGATTGTAATTGAATGTTTTCTTAACTTTATTGTCAGTCATGATAAAAAATCTGAACATCTATGCTGCACTAAATTAATTAGTGTGTCATTTCTATTACATACATCAGCAGTCAAATAATGCAGTAACATCTGTTTTCAATGTTTTAAAGATAGGCTATCCATTATTAAGTAAAATAGGGAGTTACTAGAAATGTTTTCAGTGATTGGTGATTATGGCAGTATCTTCAAAAAGATCTAATAAATTCATTTATATTTCTTCCAATTACTGCATTTTAATCCACTGTCAATTATAGTGACAATACTTAGACATAAACTCTTCCTTTCTGTGGGAATAAATTATGAATCTCTTTTGTTACATTGCTTTATAACAATGAATACTTATCAATTAGCAATGATAGACTATTCCTCAACCACACTTTTGCAGAGAGTAAACATGTAAATAAATACAGTGCCATTGGGTCAAAAAAAGTCAAACACTGGAGAATTTTATGTTGAAAGCCAATTTGTATTAATTTAATGATATTTTGTAATCAGTCCTTTCACAAAAGTCATATTCATTTATTTTGTAAGTATACAAAGCAAACAATGATGAAGACATTCTCACATGAAATTATTTGCTATGGTCAATGAAAATTAGTCATTTTGGAAGTGACTAAAAAGTTCTTAACTAAGGTAAGGTGCCACATTTAGCAAATAAAAATACAAGATGCACTATTTAGAATGTACTTATATAAAAGATTGTTCATTGCTGATCTGAAATTCAAATTTAACTGGGCTTCCTGTATCCTAATTTGCTAAATCTGACCACCCTAACAGGGGGAATCAGGGAAAGCTTCTCAAGATAGGTGACACTTGAGCCATCAAGGATCAGTTGAAATTATCCAGGTGAAAGGAGTAGAAAGTTGGGGCAAGGATGGCCTTTGACGCTGAGACATGGAGATAACAGTAAATATGGCTAGAGAGTAGGAGTGTGAGAGTGAGATGAGAAGTAAGAGTGAGCCCTTCAGTTCATCTAGAAAATTAACTTCTAACTTCACAATAACAAATGACAAAAAAAAAAAAAAAAACACTACTTGAATCTCCATCCCTTCTCTCCAAGTTCATAGCAAAGTCTGACAGGGATAAACACAGCAGCATTTGAGTAAAACAGTTGCTTAAAAGAATACAAAGCTCTGCTCTGTCCAAAATTGTACTTCTTTTTTCAAACCTTCAACAGGTTTCACCTTGCTCTGTGAGGGCTAATCAGTCTTTGATTTTCTCCAGTAAGGAATCGGATCACTTCTCTTTTCTTTGAACATGTCACATTCCTCATGCAATGCAACTGTTTCTACCTGTCAGGATGTCAGTTCTCAATGTAATTTTACAGCTACAGAAAGAAATCTGAGTGCTTCAACAGGAAATTTTTAACTGATAATTGATGGTTGATGAAAGAACCAAATATCTTTCATGTACACTGAAATTTGTATCCTGTTCAGATACTAACTTCTGAAAAGTTTTGTTCTAAGAATGAACTGTGGCTCACCGTGCTATTCACTAAAGTCTCTCAATATGAGGCTTTTACTTTGGCCAACCACGCTTGTCTCTATTGTCTTGGGAAGGCCTTTCACACAAAGTATAAATTTCCATTGATACCAGTCATCATCACCCAGTGTCTCAAAAATTCATTTCGAACTCAGTAAGATGTACATTTTCAAATAATTTATCAAATCTCTCAACTTAAAACAGAGTTAAGTGGTGCATTTTGAGTCAAAAATGTCTGGAAAGGAAGAAAACATCATGTGGAAGATGTGACCTGTTCTCATGTTAAAATTATGTGTCATGGCTCTGTAGCAACAAAAGCTGCTATAATCACCATTAACAAGGACTCATACATCATTCTGTTTGAACTATAAATAGTAAATGTCTGTATATAAGGGCAATATGTGAAAATGAAAATGTTCTGTGTTTTGTCATATAACATGTTTACCTTTTTCTCATTCCTCATTTGGTTTAAATTTTATTTCAATTCTCTTGTAAGCAATGGACCATGTCCTCAACACAAAAAAGTCAGACATGCACAGCTCTCTGTCCTCTCCTCCTCACAAATATGCTCATTCTGCCACCTCCACCGAAATTTCAGTCAAAGTTACTACGTATCTTTATCTTTGGTGCAAACAAGCAAAAATTTCCATTTTACTGCTTTGCCTCCTGAGACCCATCCTGGAGTTACCGCCATCTAGTGACAAGTAAGAGTATTTAATCCTTTTATTTTTGAAATCTAAATTGCTTAAAATTTAGCAAAGTAAAATAAGTGGACAAAATAAAACAAATATAGAATTCTGAAAGAATCTTTTAGACCACAATATAGCTGCCACACCATTGTTTGACTATAAATGAACAGAATGATTTTTGTGTTTTCAAATAAATCAGACTTCTTTCAGTTTTCCAGCATGATAATGTTTTACTTTGGGATGAAAATGTAAACTATACAGATTATGTATTCCTCTGCATCTTAAACTTGCTGAAATTCTATGCTAAAATAAATTTTTTTATGAGCTTACCAATTGTTTTCAATAACAATTTGCTATTTTATAGAATATGCTTATATCTGTATCTCTTGGCTTGAGAAGTTTCTGTGTGTACACGTTCCTGAGATGTTGTCACAAATTATTTTCCTACATTCATGACTACATAAATATTGCTTTAAAAGAAAAAAATGTTAACGTTTGGTCAAAATATTTTAGAATTCTTTCAGATATATGGTATTAAATAAAGTATGCTAAATATATCTGTGCAATTCAGCTGTATAGAAGATAGACATTTGGTTTTCTTTAAACAGTGCCCTACTGTCATCTTTCAGGGCCACATACATAGTAACTTTAGTCTGTAAAGTGACCTATTGTTTACAGTAAGAAACATAGAAATACTGCATAATTTTAGTTGAATTGTCTTAAGAATCAAATGCAACCCTACTGACCGCAAATGGGAACCTCCATGTAAATGTCCAAATTTATAAAGAACTACCATTTAGGGTCAACTAGGATTTATTTAAAAATCATCTCTTCTGACTTTTAAAGTACAGAGAATTATGTATAATGTTTTGAATTGGTTCACTTTTTCCTCAGAAGCAGGATGAAAATTTTCACCATGGATCCTGAACACTCCAAATGGACAAGGTAATCAGTTCGTCCAGTTGAAGAACTGCTGGGGGCTTAAGCTAGTTCTTTGGTGTTGATAGTACGGAAAACCCTCAAATATGAATGGGTAGGTTCTGGGTCTCCAGGTTAGCAACCACTTTTAATTTCCCACAGTCACTGGAACTGAATCTCACTAATCTATGTCTTCTAAAAAGTTATAGAGTTTGCATTAAAATGTGTTTGATGTAACAGTTTCTCTATCTGGGCTTGAAAAGAAAACAAATTTCTGAGGCTTAGCTCTTGTATAATTTAATATCAGACTTGAATTCAACAAATGTCACAGTAATGTTACTGTGTCTTAATTAGAGGAATGTAAAGATTCAATTCAGCTGATGCTTTAGATACATATTATATAATATTGGTTTAATGCTTACAAATAATGTGATAGAAATTATGCAGTTATTTCAATATAAGGAAAACAAAAAAAGTGGCCTTGTGAGGTGGCTCACTCCTGTAATCCTAATCGATTACAGGAGGCTGAGGCAGGTGGATCACCTGAGGTCAGGAGTTCGAGGCCAGCCTGGCCAACATGGAGAAACCTCATCTCTACTAAAAATACAGAAATTAGCCTGGTGTGGTAACAGGCACCTATAGTCCCGGCTACTCGGGAGGCTGAGGCAGGAGAATCACTTGAACCTGTTGGGTGGAGGTTGCAGTGAATCGCGATTGCGCCACTTCACTCCATCCTGGGCGATAGAGTAAAAGACTGCCAAAAAAAAAAACAAAAAGCTTTATGTTTAACATGATTTGACATTAAAAAATGGTCACATTGATTAAACTAAAAGAAAAATACCTCAAACATCAGAAGCACATTTTCTCAGCTTGATTTCATGTGTGCCCATTGCTTTATCTGTATTACAGGAATCTTGAATTTATGAAAATAATAAAATATACTAACCAAATAAAATATTAAAAATATTAATATAGCAACAGGAATCATCAGAAGTAATATTTTCCTTTAGTCAGATAGACATGAAATATTTCTTTTTGTGTGTCCAACAATCATGAGTGAGAATTTCATAGTAGAAATTTAAAGAATATTCATTAAGTAAAAGATTCATATTTTTCCAAATATTCAGGTAAATTCCTTTAATTCTGAGCTAGATATTTTGCTTCCAATTTAAAATGAATGTTTTAGATTGATTTAGCATTTGTTGTTTGACATCAGTGTGGAGGTCATGGGTTAGGCTACAGTAATCTGTCACAGGGCACTCTCCTTTGTCAGAACTTTAAAGTTGTAACACCCTGGAGAATTAGTAAAACACTATATTATTGTGTCCTGTGGCATGATAAGGCAAAAATTAGACTGAGAGGCATCTCCTAAATTTAGGACCAAGACAACAAATTTAAAATCAAGCAACCCTTGACGCCTAAGTAATCTGAGGCAATTAAGTTCAGAGAAAATGTTGTTATGAACCTGTGGACTGAGACCCTAGAAGAGAAGCTTGTATTAAGAAGTGGGAAGTTCTCAAAAATAAAATTTTCACTATACAACAAAAAATAATCCCCAAGCAAAATAGAAGGAGAATGAATCTAAAGATGATGTGACCTTATAAGGAGTTCTCAAATGAGCTTATGTTATAAAGGGAGGCACACAAAAGATGGAATAATAGACACACTCAAGGACAAATGTTTTTAAATTGCACATATATACCTCTTTATACATTATCAAGAAACTTGAAGCCAAGGAAGAAATGAGAACAGTAAAATTAGAAGAAAAATTTTAAACCTCCAAGTGTCTTTGAAAAAACTATATTTAGAATAAGCACAGAAAAGGGCTACATTGATTTGTTTCTCAAATTTGGGATGTTCATTTAAAATGCAGATTCTTCCCCTGCTAAATAAGTACAAATCTCCAGGGATGGGCCCATGAATCTGCATTTTATTTTCAGATAAATTTATTTTTTTAAGTAGAAAGTGTATATAGTTTAGAAAGTCAAATAAAGGTCTAGGCACAGTGGCTCACGCCTGTAATCCTAGCACTTTGGGAAGCCAAGGAGGGCAGATCACCTAAGGTCAGGGTTCGAGACCAGCCTGGCCAACATGATGAAATCCCCAACTCTACTAAAAATACAAAAAAATTAGCTGGGCATGGTGGTGGGCACCTGTAATTTCAGTTACTCGGGAGGCTGAGGCAGGAGAATCACTTGATCCCAAGAGGCGGAGGTTGCAGTGAGTTGAGATCTAGTCACTGCACTCCAGCCTGGGAAACAGAGTGAGACTCCTTCTCAAAAAAAAAAAAAAAAGAAAAGAAAGAAAGAAAAGAAAAGAATGCTAAGAAGACAACTAGTAAATAATAGTTCTCTTGGCCAATTTATTCCCAAACTTCCAAACTTGCTCCTCAAAGGAGACAACTTTCAAATGTTTTGGTTACCTCTACTGGCACTTATCTCCACTTCTCTAAACAATATGCTTATATTGCTATTTCTTGATTAATCACGCTTAAATTCTACCTTTTGACTTCCTATGATAGTAGATAAGGATTTAAACCTCTTACACTTAAACTCCTAAACTTCCCCTCCCCATGCTTTCCATATAGTTATATCATAATTTTGGGAAAATTGGCACTCAGCATTTACATTGGTATGACCATACACATTTTGTTTGTAGTTGAACTGACTAGTATACTGTTATTACTTTTCTTTTCTCTTATAATTTCTTCTTTTTGCAGGCATTAATAATTGATCTTTTTCTTTATATTCTTAGATTTTTATGAACCTACTACTAATTGTAAACAAACATTCCGTCATTGTTTCCACACTATTTTCCACATGAGCAAACACATCAGGTAATTCCTCAATTCCCATTTTCCCAGAAGTATTCCCTCTTGGAGCCTTTTACCTCTTTGCTCGGCTTTGGGCTAGTTTCTCTCCAGGTCTATTGCATATCTACCATCCTGGATATTCTCTTTGCCATCATCCTGTGTTGAATTCCCTATTCCTTTAATCTTCCTTTTTCTCTATTTGCTCCCCTTGTTTTCGTAGACCATATTCTCCAGTCACTTTCCCAGTGCTGCATAGAAGGCACTTTTTGAGTCCTAATATGTTTGAAAACATCTTTAGAGCTACTAATACACTTTGCAGTGCCTCATTTTTTAATATGAATGGGAAGTCAAATATTATCATATATTTGAAGAAGGCCTCTGATATATTAAAAAAAAAAGGCCAAAATAAACAGAGAAGATTTGGAAAGGAAAAACACAGAGCCAAAGCTAACAATAAAATGTTCAAAATACGTAAATAATATGCTTCCACAGATGAGAGATGCTGCATCTGTGAATCAAGAACAAGATACTATATGAACTCGCTGACGCTGAACACGTGGAGCTTCCTGGAATGTGGCATGCCCACGTAGCCGTACATGTCTCTTTAACTGTATTCTTCGTGATATCTTTTATAGTAAACCAACAAATGCATTGAAAACATATGCTTGAGAGACATGTGCCACTGAAACTATGAATAGTACACGAACTTCACTTGATATTGAAGAGTATTCCGATACTGAGGTACAGAAACACCAAGTAGTAAGTCTGGAAGCACGGCAAGACAAGCTTATAAAAGCATTTGGATACTTTTCTTAAAGGTGAGAGTGGATTGAGGATGTTTTTTCCTCTATATGGAAAAGTATTAGTAGTTGAGATGAAATGGTTTGCAGACCAGGGACACAGTGCAGTTGGTGTGAAAACCAGTGAATTTGAGATACAAGAATTTTTTACAAAGCAAATCTTTCTTACTCAGGAGAACCAATCACTGAAATTCCTGAAACCAAATATATAAGAGTTCTTTAGGGAACATTTCATTGTACTGTTGCAGCATTTTTTACCTTTCCAGAACAAATATTGGCAAATTTGACAGGATTTGGAATAGAGGAGCACTAGTTACCTGGTGGATTGTGAATGCTCTGCAAGTATAATGTCGTTCCTCCTGAGAAAAGGGTTTCAGTAACTCGTGTGTATTCTTTCTTATGATTCAAGTAAAAACACCATTTTTATGTTCCGCATGCTTAAACTGAAAGGTTGTTTGGTACAATATGCATATTTATTGTCTTGGAAATGCTGATGCTTTTGAAGAACAATATAAAAGTTGGGGAATTGACTGCATTTTTGGAAAGATATATCTACTTACAGAAAAGTAAATGAGACATAATAAAATCAAGTAACATCACCATGATTTTGAGCAATTGAAAATTATGCTAAGGCTGGGGACAGTGGCTCATGCTTGTAATCCAGCACTTTGGGAAGCCAAGGAGGGAGGACTGCTTGAGATCAAGAGTTGGAGGCCAGCGTGGAATATACTGAGACCTCATGTCTACAAAATATAAAAATAAAAAATTAGCCTGGCATGGTGGCACGTGCCTGTAGTTCCAGCTACTCTCGAGGCTGACGTTGGAGGATCACTTGAGCCTTGGACATTGAGGTTGCTGTGAGCCTGCCTGCGCCACTGCACTTCAACCTGGGTGACAGATCAAGATGTTGTCTCAAAAAAAAAAAAAAAGAAAAAGAAAAAAAAAGAAAAGAAAAAAGAAAACAAAGAAAGAAAAGAAAATTATTCTAAGGCCTGAAAATATAATAGATGAATTTTTAAAACTTGTTTATAAATCATAACATAGATCTTTGCTCAAAAATGCATACAACTTTTTAGAAAGAAAAACACATACTAAAAAAGTTAAAATAGTGTCTTTGGAGGAGAATATGGTGGGTAAAAGGTGAAAGATTAAACCTGTGTGTCTTACTGACAGATTGCAAGATTTTTTATCAGTCAGCATGTATTACTTGTATAATTAAAAAATAAAAATGTAATGCATATTACTTATCTATAACAGACATAGAAAAACTGACATTCTTTATGAAATCAGAATGATTGAAGAAATATGACACTTCAATAAGGTTCAAAGTGGTCCCAAAAATTAAGTAAAGGATTTGCTTTTATTATAAATCTTTATCTTTTACTCAAATCCTGGTATCCCTTTTCATGTTTTCTCCATATATAATTATACATGTAACATAATCAAGAAATAAATTTTAATTGAACAAACCAATCTATATGGATCAAAATATCATTCCCAAACTGTAAGAATAAATTTGTAACAGTTTTTTAAAAAACATACCATAAAAATAACTATCAGCGCACAAGACATAGATCCTGGAAATTTAAATATGTCATAAAAAAGAATCAGTCTTGTATTCTCTCTTGTTGGTTAATATCACATTGGTGGATATAGCCTAGTGTTCTCAAAGTTTAGTCTACCCCCAAATCACCTGAAGATTATAGGTTGAGCATGGAAGAATACACATAAACATTTATTCATGCTCTTTCCTGAAATCCCCTTAAAATAATAGTAAGGGAATTTTTTTTTTCTTTTTTATTATACTTTAAGTTCTAGGGTACATGTGCATAACGTGCAGGTTTGTTACATGTGTATACTTGTGCCGTGTTGGTGTGCTGCACCATCAACTCATCAGCACCCATCAACTCGTCATTTACATCAGGTATAACTCCCAATGCAATCTCTCCCCCCTCCCCCCTCCCCATGATAGGCCCCGGTGTGTCATGTTCCCCTTCCCGAGTCCAAGTGATCTCATTGTTCAGTTCCCACCTATAAGTGAGAACATGCGGTGTTTGGTTTTCTGTTCTTGTGATAGTTTGCTAAGAATGATGGTTTCCAGCTGCATCCATGTCCCTACAAAGGACACAAACTCATCCTTTTTTATGGCAGCATAGTATTCCATGGTGTATATGTGCCACATTTTCTTAATCCAGTCTGTCACTGATGGACATTTTGGTTGATTCCAAGTCTTTGCTATTGTGAATAGTGCCACAATAAACATACATGTACATGTGTCTTTATAGCAGCATGATTTATGATCCTTTGGGTATATACCCAGTAATGGGATGGCTGGGTCATATGGTACATCTAGTTCTAGATCCTTGAGGAATCGCCATACTGTTTTCCATAATGGTTGAACTAGTTTACAATCCCACCAACAGGGTAAAAGTGTTCCTATTTCTCCACATCCTCTCCAACACCTGTTGTTTCCTGATTTTTTAATGATTGCCATTCTAACTGGTGTGAGATGGTATCTCATTGTGGTTTTGACTTGCATTTCTCTGATGGCGAGTGATGCTGAGCATTTTTTCATGTGTCTGTTGGCTGTATGAATGTCTTCTTTTGAGAAATGTCTGTTCATGTCCTTTGCCCACTTTTTGATGGGGTTGTTTGTTTTTCTCTTGTAAATTTGTTTGAGTTTTTTGTAGGTTCTGGATATTAGCCCTTTGTCAGATGAGTAGATTGCAAAAATTTTCTCCCATTCTGTAGGTTGCCTGTGCACTCTGATGGTAGTTTCTTTTGCTGTGCAGAAGCCTTTTAGTTTAGTTAGATCCCATATGTCAATTTTGGCTTTTGTTGCCATTGCTTTTGGTGTTTTAGACATGAAGTCCTTGCCCATGCCTATGTCCTGAATGGTACTACCTAGGTTTTATTCTAGGGATTTTGTGGTATTAGGTCTAACATTTATGTCTCTAATCCATCTTGAATTAATTTTCATATAAGGAGTAAGGAAAGGACCAAGTTTCAGCTTTCTACTTATGGCTAGCCAATTTTCAGTAAGGGAATTTTTTTAAGCCTTTATTGTGATAGAGACCCAAGCAAATAAAGAAAAGGACATGGGAGAAAATAAACACAAGGCTATGAACAGAAAAAAAACTCACAAAAATTAGAATTGTTATCCTTAGAAAAATAAGAGAAGATGAAAAGTGGATAGAGATGTGGCCAACTGACTTAGCTCATGTCAGAGAAAGATGCACATAGGTTCACTTCTCATTGGACTACTCCTACACAGTCATTTTAGCCTTCAACAAATGATTGCTGACATCTCTTATCTGTTCCATGTTCACTTATTTGTGTTCATTTGTTCTGTGTTCATCTGTTAAGGGTCTTAAGGCTTATAGACTCATAAGCTTCAATATCAGCTAATTGGGCAGTAAGGCAAGCAGGTCCCTAAATGTTAGCATTTAGAGTTCTTGAATAACAGACATCTTAACATTGATGGTCTAGTTTATTAAATTTTTTCCTTTATGATTAATGCCTTTTGTTTTCTGCTTAAGAAATGTATGCTGGAGGCTGGCCAAGATAGTTGACTAAAAGCAACTAATGTGTACTGCACTCACGGAGAGAAATAGAAGGGCTAAGTAAATGTAACACCTTCAACTGAAACATCCAGGTACACGCATGGGAATTCATCAAGGAAACAAAGAAAAGTAAGGCAGGATGACCACCCATCTGGGAGAGACACGGAGTCAGGGGGCTTCCCCTACCCAGGGAAGTGCTGAGAGGGTAAGGAACCTCGAGGAACCCACATTTCCCCCACGGATATTTGGAACCCTCAGGTCAGGCGATCCCCTTGTGTACCCACTCCACCAGGGCCTGCAGTCTGACATGCAGAGAGCTACATGGAGTCTTGGCAGAACAGCTGCTCAGGCGAGCATAGAGCCCAAGGAGTCTTAGATACCCATGCTCACCAGCAAAGCAGCTGCAACTGTAGCAAAGCAGGAGATTAGACTCCCATACGTAACCCAGGAAAACGGCTGAATCCCGGGGACTGAGCAGTGACTAGCTGCAGGCCCTGCTCCTGTGGTACCTTGCAGGATACCACAAGGTGACTTGGAACCACAGCCAGCCACCAGTAGCAGCATTACACCTCCCTGAGACATGACCCCCAGAGGGAGGGGTGGCCACCATCTTTGCTATTTTGCAACCTTAGCCATTGTTGGCTTCAGACCTTAGAAAGTCTGAGCCAGCTAAGGGCTGGAGCTGGCACAGTGCAGCTACCCTATGAAAAAGTGACTAGATTGCTTTTTTATGTGAGTCCCGGATCCTGTTTCTCCTGAATGGGATAGGTCTTCCCATCAGGGTCTTCAGCCTCCCCCACTGGTATTTCCTGGATAGCAGCAGCTCTAGGCCTCCCTGAAATGGAACTCCCAGAGGGAGGGGTGGCCCACCATCTTCACTATTTCACAGCCTTTGTCATTGTTGCCAAATTCATTGTTGCCTGAATTTCCTTCAGGCTTTGGAGAGTCTAAGGCAACTGGGGCTGGAGTGGACTCCCAGCATAGCACAGTACAACTGCTCTACAGAAAAGGCACCAGATTACTTTTTTACACAGGCCCCTAATCCCATTCCTCCTCACTGGGAGGGACTTCCCAACCAGGACTTTCTGCTAGTGTGTTTGGGCTGGCAACAGATAATGGAAATTCCAAGATGATTAGAGTCTGGAGCAGACCTCCAGCATACTTCAGCAGCCCTATGGAAAAGTGGTCAGACTGTTTGTTACATGGATCTCCAATCCTGTATCTTCTCACTGGGCGGGTCCTCCTGACATGGATCTCCAGCAGTCTCCCACCAGGGCTGAGCCAGTAGCAGCTCTGCAAGTCCTTGGGTCAGAGGTCCCAGTGGAAGGCGAGGGTTGCCATATTTGCTGTCCGCATTCCTTGCCCTTGCTGTCTCCAGGCTCTGGAGAGTCTGCAGGGACAAGGGGCTGGTCTGGACTCCCAGCACCAAGCACTAACCTCAAGGAAAAGTGGGTGGCCTGTTCTCCATTCAGGTCCCAGTCCTCACTTTTCCTCACTGGACGGAGCTGCCCAACCTAGGACTGCAGCACAACCACCCTGCCCCCACCTGACTACTTCAATCAGAGGCAGCCCAGTATTTCTCCAAGGAGAAAATCCAAGAGTTAATCCACAACCCTACTGCCACTGCACTTGTAGGGGTACCACCTAACAACCCTCAGACTGGGGAAGTAACAAAGGACCTAGTCACTATGCTGGCACCTCCAGCACACAGCAACCACCAAAGATGAGTCTAGCCCCTCTTCCCTGGGAATCCCGAACCCCCACTCATCAGCAGGAAGCACAATAAAAGAATACAGGAGCTGACAGGCAAAATAGGCAGTATAAAAAAGAATCTAACTGACCTAATATAGCTGAAAAACACACTACAGGAATTTCACAATGCTATAACAAGCATTAACAGCAGACTATACGAGGCTGAGGAAAGAATCTCAGAACCTGAAGAATGGCTCTCTGAAATAAGACAGCCAGACAAAAATAAAGACAAAAACATGAAAAGAATAAATAAAACCTCCAATAAATATGAGATTATGTAAAGAGGCCAAATTTATGAATCATTGGCATCCCTGAAAGGAACAGAAAGAAAACAAACACCTTGTAAAGCATATTTTAGGATATTGTTCATTAAAACGTCCACAAACTTGCTAAAGAAGCCAACGGTCAAATTCAGGAAATAGAGAGAACCCTTTCAAGATTCTACACAAGGAGATCATCCTCACTTGTGCTTTTCAGCTCTGCCATCACCACTTAAGGATAATCTTCTTGGATAGAAGTGTAGCATGTATTTCAGTGCTATCATCCCCATTTGGGGATGATCTCTTCATATACAATTTTGCAGGAGTTCTCTGTATTGAAATGAAAGAAAAAAATGTTAAAGGCAGCCAGAGAGACAGATCACATTATCTACAAAAGGAAGCACATCAGACTAACAGCACACCTTTCAGAAGAAACCCTACATGTCAGAAGATATTGGGGGCTTATATACAACATTCTTAAAGAAAAGAAGTTCCAAGCAAGAATTTCATATCTGGCCAAACTAAACTTCATAAGTGAAGCAAAAATAAGATCATTTTCATATAAGCAAATCCTAAGGAAAGTTATTATCACCAGACCTGCCTGTCAAGACCTCCTGAAAGAAGCACTAAATATAAAAAAGGAAACACCATTACCAAACAATACAAAACCATATTTAAGTACACAGACCAGTAACACTATAAAGCAACCACACAAACAGGTTTGCATAATAACTAGCTAACATCATGATGACAGGATCAAACCCACATGTATCAATATTAACCTTTAATGTAAATGAGCCAAATGCCCTAATTAACAGGCACAGAGTGGAAAGCTGGATAAAGAACCAAGAACCAATGGTATATTGTCTTCAAGAGACCCATCTCACATGAGATGATACCCATAGGCTCAAACTAAGATGACAGAAAAGTGTACCAAGTAAATGGAAAACAGAAAAACGCAAGAGTTGCAGTCCTCATTTCAGACAAAATAGACTTTAAAGCACCAAAGATCAAAAAAGACAAAAAAGAGCATTACATAATGGTAAAGGGTCAAACTCAACAAGAACACCTAACTATCCTAAATATATATGCAACCAACACAAGATCACCTAGATTCATAAAGCAAGTGCTCAGAGCTATTCAAAGTGACAGACTCACACACAATAATAGTGGGAGACTTTAACTTCTCACTGGCAGTGTTAGAAAGATCATCAAGGCAGAAAATTAACAGAGATGTTTAGGTTCTGAATGCAGCACTGGATCAAATGGACCTGATAGACACCTACATAACTCTCCACCAAAAATCAACAGAATTTCATCACCAAATGGCACATGCTCTAAAATCTACCACATAATCAGACATAAAACAATCCTCAGCAAATACAAAAGAACTGAAATCATACCAAATACTCTCTTGGACCACAGGGCCATGAAATTGAAAATCAAGACCAAGAAAATTGCTCAAAACCATACAATTTTATTAAAATTAAATAACTTGCTCCCGAATGACTTTTGGGTAAATAATTAAATAAATAATTTAAATAATAATTAAACATTAACCAAGAAATTATTTGAAAATAATGAAAACAAAGATACAACATACCAGAATCTTTGGGACACAGTTAATGCAGTGTTAAGAGGCAAATTTATAACACTCAACACCCACATCAAAAAGTCAGAAATATCCCAATGTAACAATTTAACATCCCAACTAAAAGAACTAGATAACCAAGAGGAAACCAAGCCCAAAAGAAGCAGAAGACAAGAAATAGCCAAAATCAGAGCTGAACTGAAGGGGATTGAAACATGCAAAGCCACTCAAAATAGTAACATATCTAGGAGTTTGTTTTCTGAAAAAAATAAATAAATAAAATAGACCACTAGCTATAATAATAAAAAAGAAAAGAGATAAAATTCAAATAAACAATTTGAAACAACAAAGAAGATATTAATACTGAACCCACAGAACTATAAATAACCATCAGATACAGTTATGAACACATCTGTTCACACAAACTAGAAAATCTAGAAGAAATGGATAAACTCCTGGACACATACACCCTCCAAAGACTGAACCAGGAAGAAATTGAATCGCTGCACAGACCAACAACAAGCTTTGACATTGAATCAGTAATAAACAGCTTATCAACCAAAAAAAATGATCAGAGAGATTCACAGCTGAATTATACCAGATGTATAAAGAAGAGCTGGTACCATTCCTACAGAAACTATTCCAAAAAATTGAGAAGGAGGGACTCTTCCTCAACTTATGACTGTGAGGTCAACATCATCCTTATACCAAAACATGGCAGAGACATGGCAGAGACAAAACAAAAATACAGACAAACAAATGCGGAGAGAATTAATTCACCACAACCAAGCCAGCACTACAAGAATTGCTAAAAGGAGCTCTAAATCTTGAAACAAATCCTCAAAATACACCAAAATAGAAGCTCCTTAAAGCATGAATTTCCTAGGACCTATATAACAATAACACAGTGAAAAAGAAACCAAGGTATTCAGGTAACAACTAGCACAATGAATAGATGAGTACCTCATATCTCAATATTAACATTGAATGTAAATGCCTAAATGCTCTGCTTAAAGGATACAGAATGACAGAATGGATAAGAATTCACCAACCAAGTTTCTGCTGTCCTCAGGAGACTCACCTAACACTTAGGGACTCTCACAAACTTAAGGTAAAGGGTGGAAAAAGATATTCCATGGAAATAGACACCAAAAGTGAGCAGGAGTAGCTATTTTATATCAGGCAAAACTAACTTTAAAGCAACAGCAGTTTTAAAAGACAAAGAAGGGCATTATACAATGATAAAACAACTAGTTCAACAGGAAAATGTCTTCATTTTAAATATATATGCACCCAACACTGGAGCTCGCAAATTTATAAAACACTTACTAGTAGACCTAAGACATGAGATAGATGACAACACAGCAAAAGCATAGGACTTTAATACTCCACTGACAGCACTAGACAGGTATCAAGACAGAAAGTCAACAAAGAAACAATGGACTTAAACTATGCCCTACAACAAATGGACTTAACAGATATTTACAGAACATTCTACCAAACAACTACAGAATATACATTCTATTCATCAGCACACGGAACATTCTCCAAGTTAGACCATATGATAGGGCACAAAACAAGTCTCAGTAAATTTCAGAAAATCTAAATTATATCAAGAACCCTCTTAGACCACAGTGGGATAAAATTGAAAATCAACTCCAAAAGGAACCCTCTAAGCCATGCATATACATGGAAATTAAATAACCTGCTCCTGAATGATCCTTGGATCAACAATGAAATCAAGATAAAAATTAAAACATTCTTTGAACTGAATGATAATAGTGACACAACCTTTCAAAGCCTCTGGGATATAGCAAAAGCAGTGTTAAAATGAAAGTTCATAGCATTAAATGTCTATATCTAAATGTCTGAAAGAGCACAAATAGACGATCTAAGGTCACGCCTTATGTAGCTGGAGAAACAAGAACAATCCAAACTCAAACCCAGCAGAATAAAAGGAATAATGAAGATCAGAGCAGAACTAAATGAAATTAAAACAACAAAAAATACCAAACAGAAATGAAACAAAAAACTGTCTTTGTTGGAAAGATAAATAAAATTGATAGACCATTAGTGAGACTAACCAAGAAAAGAATAGAGAAGATCTAAATAAGCTCAACTAGAAAAGAAACAAAAGATATTACAACTGATACCACATAAATACAAAAGACTATTCAAGGCTTCGATGAACACCTTTACATGAAAAAATAGAAAACCTAGAGGAGATGGATATATTCCTGGAAATATACAACCCTACTAGGTTAAACCAGGAAGGTATAGAATCTCTGAAAAGACCAATAATAAGCAGCGGGATTGAAATGGTAATTTGAAATTGTCAAAAAAAGAAAGTCCAGAACCAGAAAGGTTGACAGCTGAATTCTATCAAACATTCAAAGAAGAATTGGTACCGATCCCATCCTATTGACACTATTCCAAAAGATAGAGAAAGGGGGAATCCTTTCTAAATCATTCTATGAAGCCAGTATCACCCTAATACCAAAACCAGGGAAGGACATAACAAGAAAAGAAAACTACCGACCACTATCCCTGATGAATATAGATGCAAAAATCCTCAACAAAATACTAGCAAACCAAATCCAACAACACGGCAAGAAGATAATCCATCATAATCAAGTAGGTTTCATACCAGGGATGCAGGGATGGTTTAACATACATAAGTCAATAAACATGATACACCACATAAATATAATTTGAAACAAAAGTCACACGATCATCTCAATAGACACAGAAGAAGCATTTGACAAAAATCCAGCATCCCTTTATGACTAAAACCCTCAGCAAAATTGGCATAGAAGGGACATACCTTAAGTTAATAATAGCCATTTAATACAAACCCACAGCCAACGTTATATTGAATGGAGAAAAGTTGAAAGCATTCTTCCTGAGAACTGGAACAAGATAAGGATGGGCATTTTCACCACTTCTATTCAACATAGTACTGGAAGTTCTAGCCAGAATAATCAGACAAGAGAAAGAAATAAAGGGCATCCAAACTGGTAAAGAGGAAGTCAAACTGTCACTGTTTGCTGTTGATATGATTGTATACCCAGAAAACCCTGAAGACTCATCCAAAAAAGCTCTTGGAACTGGGAAATGAATTCAGTAAAGTTTCAGTACACAAAATTAATGTTCACAAATCTGTAGCTCTGCTATACACCATCAGTGACCAAGCTGAGAATTAAATCAAGACCTCAAACCCCTTCACAATGGCTGCAAAAAATAAAATAAAACACTTAGGAATATGCCTAACCAAGGAGGTGAAAGACCACTACAAGGAAAACTACAAAACAATATTGAAAGAAATCACCAGTGACACAAACAAATGGAAACACATCCCATGCTCATAAATGGGTAGAATCAATATTGTGAAAATGATCATACTGCCAAAAGCAGTCTACAAATTCAATGCAATTCCCCTCAAAATGGCACCATCATTCTTCACATAACTAGAAAAAACAACACTAAAATAAATATGGGAACAATAAAGAGCCCACATAGCCAAAGCAAGACTAAGAAAAACCAAACAAAACAACAACAACAACAACAACAAAAACACACATATCTGGAGGCATCACATTACCAGACTTCAAATTATACTTTATGACCATAGTCACCAAAACAGCATAGTACTGGTAAAAAAATAAGCACATAGATCAATGGAACAGAATAAAGAACCCAGAAATAAACCCAAATAGTTACAGCCAACTGATACTCGATGAAGCTAACAAAAACACAAAGTGGGGAAAGTACACCTTATTGAACAAATGGTGCTGGGATAATTGGCAAACCACATGTAGAAGAATGAAACTGAATCCTCATGTCTCATCTTATACAAAAGTTAACTCAAGATAGATCAAAGAATTAAATCGAAGACCCAAAACCGTAAAGATTCTAGAAGATAACATCAGATAAACCCTTCTAGACATTGGCTTAGGCAAAGAGTTCATTGCCAAGAACCCAAAAACAAATGCAAAAAAATTGAAGATAAACAGATGGGACTTAATTAAACTAAAAAGCCTGTACACATCAAAAGAAATTATCAGCAGAGTTAAGGGACAACCCACAGAGTGGGAGAAGATCTTCACAATCTTTACATTTGAAAAAGGACTAATATACAGAATCCAGTTCTTCAAAGAACTCAAACAAATCAGCAAGAAGAAAACAAACAATCCCATCAAAAGTGGGCTAAGGACATGAATAGGCAGTTCTCAAAAGAAGATATGCAAATGGCCAACAAACATATGAAAAATGCTCAACATCATTAATTTTCAGAAAAATGCAAATCAAAACCACAATGTGATATCATCTTACTCCTGAAAGAATTGACATAATCAAAAAATTTAAAAACTAATAGATGTTGGAATGGATGTGGTGAAAAGGGAACACTTTTACACTGCTGGTGAGAATGTAAACTAGTACAACCACTACAGAAAACAGTATGGAGATTCCTTAAAGAACAAAAAGTAGATCTACCATTTGATTCAGCAATTCCACTAGTAGGTAACTACCCAGAGGAAAAGAAGCCATTATATTAAAAAGATACTTGCACACACATGTTTATAGCAGCACAATTTGCAATTGCAAAAATATAGAAACAGCCCAAATGCCCATCAATCAATGAATGGATAAAGAAAATGTTATATATATATATATATATACCATGGAATACTACTCAGCCATAAAAATAAATGAGGTAATGACATCTGCAGCAACCTGAATGGAATTTTCTATTCTAATTATATTCTATTTCTATTATTATTCTAAATGAAGTAACTCAGAAATGGAAAACCAAACATGTTATGTTCTCACTCATATGTGAAAGCTAAGCTATGAGGATGTAAAGGCATAAGAATGATACATTGGACTTTGGAGACTCTGGAGAAAGGGTCAGGGATGGTGAGGGATAAAAGACTACATATTGGGTACAGTGTACACTGCTCAGGTGATGGGTGCACCAAAATCTCAGAAATCACCAATAAAGAACTAATGTAACCAAACATCACCAGTTCCCCAAAAACCTATAGAAATAAAAAAATAATTTTTGTAAAAGGAAAAGAAATCCACGTGATTATCTCAATAGAGATATAATAGGCTTTCATAAAATTCAAAACCCCTTCATGTTAAAAACTCTCAATAAACTAGTTATTAAAGGAATACACCTCAAAATAATGAGAGGCATTTAAGACAAACCCACAGCCAACATCACACTGAATAGGCAAAAGCTGGAAGCATTCCCCTTGAAAAGCAGCACAAGTCAAGGATGTCCCCTCTCACCACCCCTATTCAACATAGTACGGGAAGTCCTGGTCGGAACAGTCAGTCAAGAGAAAGAAATGAAAGTCATCAAATAGAAAGAGAGGAAGTTGAACTATCCCTTTTGGCGGACTACATGATCTTATATCTAGAAAACTCGATAGTCTCAGACCGAAAGCTTCTTAAACTTCAGCAAAGTCTTGGCATACAAAATCAATGTAGAAACATCACCAGCATCCGTATAAAACAAGAGTCAAACCAAGAGCCAAATCAGGAATGCAATTCCATTCACAATCGCCACAAAAAGAATAAAATACCTAGGAACACAACTAACCAGAAAAGTGAAAGATCTCTACAAGGAGAGCTACAAAAAAGCTACAAGAAGCTGTTCAAGAAAAATCAAAGATGACACAAACAATTGGAAAAACATTCTATGCTCATGGATAGGAAGAATCAATATCGTTAAAATGGCCATACTGCCTAAAGCAATTTATAGAGTCAATGCTATTCATATCAAACTACTAAGGACATTCTTTACAGATCTAGAAAAAACTACTTAAAACTTCATATGGAACCAAAAAATAGCCTAAATAGCCAGGGCAATCCTAAGCGAAAAGAAGAAAGCTGGAGGCATCATGTTACCAGACTTCAAAGAGTATTACAGGGCTACAATAACAAAACAACATGATACTGGTACAAAAACAGACACATAGACCAAAGTAACAGAATAGAGAGCCGAGAAATAAGGTTGCACACCTACAACCATCTCTGATCTTTGACAAAGCTGACAAAAACAAGCAATGGGGAAAGACTCCCTATTCAACAAATGGCTCTGGGATAACTAACTAGCCACGCAGAAGATTGAAACTGGACCCCTTCCTTACACCATATATAAAAATCAGCTCATGATGGTTTAGACTTAAGCGTAAAACCCAAAACTATAAAAACACTGGAAGACAACCTAGGAGCTACCATTCTGGAAATAGGAATGGGCAAAGATTTCATGGCAAAAATGCCAAAAGCAATTGCAACAAAAGCAAAAATTGGCAAATGAGACCTAATTAAACTTAAAAGCTCCTGCACAGCAAAATAAACATACATCAATACAATAAACAGACAACCTATAGAATGGGAGAAAATATTTGCAAACTGTGCATGTGACAAAAGTCTAATATTCAGCATCTATAAGGAACTTAAACAAGTTTAACAACAACAACAAAAAAACTCCATTACAAAGTGGGCAAAGGACATGAACACACTTTTCAAAAGAAGACATACATGCAGCCAACAAGCATATGAAGAAAAGCTCAACATCACTGATCATTAGAGCAATACAAATCAAAACAAAATGAGATGCCATCTCATACCAGTCAGAATGGCTATTACTAAAAAGTCAAAAGGTAACAGATGCTGGCAAACTTGTGGGGAAAATGGAATGCTTATTCACTGTTGAGTTCATTAGTTCAACCATTGTGGAAAACAGTGTGGCAATTCCTCAAAGAGCTACATCCAGAGATACCACTCAACCCAGCAATTCCATTACTGGGTATATGCCCAAAGGAATATAAATCATTCTATCATAAATACACATGCACATATATATTCATTGCAACACTATTCACAATAACAAAGACATGGAATCAATTAACATACCCATCAATGGTCAACTAGATAAAGAAAATATGGTACATATACACTGTGGAATACTATGCAGCCATAAAAAAGAAAAAGATCATGTTCTTCACAGGAACTCATATAGTGCTGGAGACCATTATTCTTAGCAAACTAACACAGAAACAGAAAACCAACTACCGCATGTTCTCACTTATAAGTGGTAGCTAAATGATGAAAATACAAGGATGCATGGAGGGAAACAACAGACTCTGGCACCTACCTGACAGTGAGGAGTGGCAAGAGGGAGAGGATCAGGAAGCATAACTAATGAATAGTAGGCTTAACACCTGGGTAGCAAAATAATCTGTACAACAAACCCCTGTGACACGAGTTTACCTATATAAAAAAGCTGCACATATACCCCTAAACATAAAATAAAAGTTAAAAAACGATTTGGTCATTCTAATTGTGACTGTGTAGTAAATAATGCTACTCTAAATTGAAATCAATAAATATTATCTAAGAGATGCAATTACCCAAGAAAGATTGTCTAATTTGTTGTTACTCTTGATTAAACACAATTTATGTGAAAATCTTGACTATAAAAAAATACTTAGTGACTATTCTGAAATTAAGGGAAGGCAAATTATGTAAAACAAATCCATAATAATTTGCAAAAAAAAAAAAAAGAAATCTACGTTTATTCTATTGGTCATGAAGCTATTTTCCCATGTTAGATTCTAAAAGTTTCATGCATGTTTAGATTTTCAATCCATTGAGAAATCCATTTTTGTGGTGTGAAGTAAGGGTCTTTCCTTCATAGGAATATAAAAATGACCCATTTATCTAAGCAAAACATTTCTTCTCCATTGCATTTAAACTATGTTATAAATCTTGTGAACATACATGTGTTGTTCTGTTCTGGATTCTCGATTCCATTATTCTATTTACAGATGCACCAATAATACCATCCTGAACTAGTCCACATATATTAATGATAGGCTTTCATATCTGGTGGTTTCATTTTATTCTTCCTCACTGTGATTGCTCTGAATATTCTTATGCTTTTGCAGTCCCAATATAATTTTTAGAATTGACTTGTCAGGCCGGGCACAGTGGCTCATGCCTGTAATCTCAGCACTTGGGGAAAATTTAAAGGCCAATCTCCCTAATGAACATAAACAAAAACTTGTATTATATGTTATAAAATTGAATCCAGTGATAAAAAACATTGTTATGATCAAGTTTGGTTTACTCTGAATTCAAAGGTGATATGATATTATATCAAAGTTTTGATAGCTTTAGTTTCATGAGTACTCTCTTGTCCTATGATATATTTAACATATTTTCAAAGAAAATACCTTAATGTGGCTGGGTGTGGTGGCTCATGCCTGTAATCCCAGCATTTTGGAAGGCCAAGGTGGGCTGAGTACTAGAGGCCAGGAGTTCAACGCCAACCTGGCCAACATGGTAAAACTCTATCTCTACAAAAAACACACAAACCAATCAACCAACAAACAAACAAAAAATCTTAATATGAGCTTAATAAATACTGCATTAATTGTAATAATAGAAAATTAACTTTTGTCAAGAAAAATCAATTTATCATTAATTATTTGAATGGGTAAACATCAAGGAAAAATGAGAAAAGAGGTGTAAAATAGAAAAAGTCTATGAGAATCTCAATAAATGAATTAGGATGAAGGTTAAAATTCTATACTTCTTTGTAATAAAAAAACATTTCTAGCAAACCAGGAATAGAAGAACACACCCTTAGTATATGAAACAAAATCTTATAGCAAACATCATATTTAGTGGTGAAATATTAAAAGTTTTCCTCCTTAGAGTGGCAATAAAACAAGAACACCTATTGTCATCACTTACATTCAACACTGTAATGAAAGTGCCAGGCAGTGAAATAAAGTAGCAAAAATAAATAAAAGGTAAAAGCATTAGAAGTGAAAAAATAAGAGAGTTATTATTTGCTTATGACACTGTTACGTATTGAAAAGATTAAAATAATCTATACACATCTGTTAGAAATAGTAAGTGTATTAGGAAAGTTCACTGGATAAAAGGTCAATACACAAAAATCAATCAGTATTAAAATTTGAGGGAAAAAAGTTACTTTTTATGATAGCAACAAATACCTAAGAACAAATCTAACGAAACACGTGCAAGTGCCCTATACAGAAAGCTATCAGACATTATTGAGAGAAATTAAGGAGGACCAAAATAAATGGAGGGATATGCCATGTTAATTGAAAAACTCAATATTATAAAGACGTCAATTAGTTGTAAATTGGTATATTTTGACCCCTATGAAAACTTCAGCAGATTTTATGTAGAAACTGACAAGTCCATTTTTTTTTTTTTTTTTTTTTTTTTGAGATGGAGTCGGGCTCTGTCGCCCAGGCTGGAGTGCAGTGACATGATCTCGGGGCTCACTGCAACCTCCACCTCCCGGGTTCAAGTGATTCTCATGTCTCAGCCTCCCGCGTAGTTGGGATTACAGGCGCCTCCCACCACACCTGGCTAGTTTTTGTATTTTTAATAGAGATGAGGTTTCATCATGTTGGCCAGGCGGGTCTCAAACTCCTGACCTCAAGTGATCCACCCACCTTGGCCTCCCAAAATGCTGGGATTACAGGCATGAGCCACCACACCCAGCCACATTAAGGTATTTTCTTTAAAAATATGTTAAATATATCATAGGACAAGAGAGTACTCATCAAACTAAAGCTATCAAAACTTTGATATAATAATTAAATGATTTTCAAAAATATATCACCTTTGAATCCATAGAAGAAACCAAACTTGATCATGACAACTGTTCACTTTATTACTGCATTCAATTTTATAATAAATAATAAAACTTTTTGAGGGCAGATGGACCGACTGATGGTAGGGATGGGAGGCGAGCAAGATGGCGCAGACGCGAGGCACCCAGAGGAAAGTCTGTTACTACTACCACAGGGATGTTGGAAATCACTGCTACAGACAAGGCCACCTAATGAAGCCTCACCGAATCCACATGACTCATAATTTGCTGCTCAACTATGGTCTCTAGTGAAAAATGGAAATCTATCGCCCTCACGAAGCCAGTGCTGAGGAGATGACCAAGTACCATAGCGACAACTACATTAAATTCTTGCACTCCATCCGTCCAGATAACATGTCGGAGTAGAGCAAGCAGATGCAGAGATTCAACGTTGGTGAAGACTGTCCAGTATTCAATGGCCTGTTTGAGTTCTGTCAGTTGTCTACTGGTGGTTCTGTGGCAAGTGCTGTGAAACTTAATAAGCAGCAGACCGACATCGCTGTGAACTGGGCTGGGAGCTTGCACCATGCAAAGAAGTCTGAGGCATCTGGCTTCTGTTACATCAATAATACCGTCTTGGCCATCCTGGAACTGCTAAAGCATCACCAGAGGGTGCTGTATATTGACATTGATATTCACCATGGCGACGGTGTGGAAGAGGCATTCTATACCACAGACCGGGTCATGACGGTGTCCTTTCATAAGTATGGAGAGTACTTCCTAGGAACTGGGGACCTACAGGATATCCGGGCTGGCAAAGGCAAGTATTATGCTGTTAACCACCCGCTCCAAGATGGGATTGATGCCGAGTCCTATGAGGCCATTTTCAAGCCGGTCATGTCCAAAGTAATGGAGATGTTCCAGCCTAGTGCGGTGGTCTTACAGTGTGACTCAGATTCCCTATCTGGGGATAGGTTAGGTTGCGTCAATCTAACCATCAAAGGGCACGCCAAGTGTGTGGAATTTCTCAAGAGCTTTAACCTACCTATGCTGATGCTGGGAGGTGGTCGTTACACCATTCGTAATGTTGCCCAGTGCTGGACATACTAGACAGCTGTGGCCCTGGATACGGAGATCCCTAATGAGCTTCCATACAACAACTACTTTGAATACTTTGGACCAGATTTCAAGCTCCACATCAGTCCTTCCAATATGACTAACCAGAACACGAATGAGTACCTGGAGAAGATCAAACAGAGACTGTTTGAGAACGTTAGAATGCTGCCGCACACACCTGGGGTCCAAATGCAGGCGATTCCTGAGGAAGCCATCCCTGAGGAGAGTGGCGATGAGGACGAAGAAGACCCTGACAAGCGCATCTCAATCTGCTCCTCTGACAAACGAATTGCCTGTGAGGAAGAGTTCTCTGATTCTGAAGAGGAAGGAGAGGGGGACCGCAAGAACTCTTCCAACTTCAGAAAAACCAAGAGAGCCAAAACAGAGGATGAAAAAGAGAAAGACCCAGAGGAGAAGAAAGAAGTCAGAGAAGAGGAGAAAACCAAGGAGGAAAAGCCAGAAGACAAAGGGGTCAAGGAGGAGGTCAAGTTGGCCTGAACAGACCTCTCCAGCTCTGGCTTCCTGCTGAGTCCCTCACCTTTCTCCCCCAACCCCTCAGATTTTATATTTTCTATTTCTCTGTGTATTTATATAAAAATTTATTAAATATAAATATCCCCAGGGACAGAAACCAAGGCCCTGAGCCCAGGGCAGCTGTGCTGGGTGAGCTCTTCCAGGGACCATGTTGCCACCCATTCTTCCCCAGTTCTTAACTTTGAACCATAAAGGGTGCCAGGTCGGGGTGAAAGGGATGCTTTTATGCAACCATAAGACAAAATCCTGAAATACAAAGTGCCTGCTTAGTAGCTTTGGAAAGGTGCTGTTATTGAACATTCTAGAAGGTGTGGCTGGGTCTTCAAGGATCTCCTGTTCTTTTCAGGCTCCTAAGGTAACATCAGCCATTTTTAGATTGGTTCTGTTTTCATACCTTCCCACTGGCCTCAAGTGAGCCATGAAACACTGCCTGCCCCCTGTCTTCTCCTAATTCTGCAGGTGGAGATTGCTAGTCTAGTTTCCTTTTTGAGATACTATTTTCATTTTTGTGAGCCTCTTTGTAATAAAATGGTAAATTTCTATATAAAAAATAATAATAATAATTTTTATTTATATCCATTAGGGAGATTGGCCTTTAATTTTCTTACTATGTGCTTGTCAGATTTTCTCATAAGCATTATTATAATCACATAAAATGAGTTCAGAACCATTCCTTCCTTTCTTATCCTCTGGAAGAATTTGTGTGACACTGATGTTATTTTTCTCTTAAATGTTTTGAAAAATGTACTATCATCTGAGGCTAAATTATTCTTTGTGGGAAAGTTTTTAATTACAAATTTGATTTCTTTAATAGATATAATATTACTCAAATGTTATACTTCTTGTGATAGTTTTCATAAATGGTGTTTTTTAAAGAAGTTTTCGGGAGGGCGGAGCAAGATGGCTGAATAGGAATAGCTCCAGTCTCCAACTCTCAGCCTGAGCAACACAGGACACCGGTGATTTCTGCATTTTCAACTGAGGTACTGGGGTCAACTCGCTAGGGAGTGCCAGACAATCGGTGCTGGTCAGCTGCTGCAGCCCGACCAGCGAGAGCTGAAGCAGGGCGAGGCATCACCTCACTTAGGAAGCACAAGGGGGAAGGGAGTCCGTTTTCCTAGCCAGGGTTACTGAGACACACAACACCCGGAAAATCGGGTGACTCCCACCCCAATACTGCACTTTGAGCAAATGGGCACACCAGGAGATTGTATCCCACACCTGGCCGGGAGGGTCCCACGGCCATGGAGCCTCCCTCATTGCTAGC
>NW_012119633.1:381574-403856 GCF_000951035.1 Colobus angolensis palliatus | reverse complement strand
TAAAAGAAGTTTTCTATTTAATCTAAAATTGAATTAATTGTCATTAGATTAAATCAATCTCTTATCTTTTTAATATCTGTAGAATCTCAGTGGTATCCCTCTTTTCACCCAAGATGTTGGCAATTTGTGTCTTATCTTTTTTTATCTTGATCAGTTTTGGCAAGAGTTAATCAATTTTAGTAGTCTTTCTGAAGAACTAAATTTAAGCTTGTAGACTTAGTCTATTAAATGTTTTCTTTCTCTTTAACTAATTTCTGCTTTTATCGTTATTATTTTCCATCACCTTTAATTAGGTAGAATTTGTTCTTTTCCTAGTTTGTTTGTTTATTTATTTATTTATTTATTTATTTATTATTTATGAGGGTAGATAAGTGTATATATTTTTGGGGTACATACGATATTTTCATACGAAAATGCAATGTGAAACAAGCACATCATCGAGAATGGGGTATCCATCCCCTCAAGCATTTATCCTTTGTGTTTTGAACAATTCTATTACATATCTTATGATATTTTAAAATGTACAATTAAATAATTATTGACTATAGTCTCCCTGTGGAGCTATCACAAAGTAGGTCTTATTCATTCTTTCTATTTTTTATTTTCTATTAACTTTCTGTTTCTATTTTCTATTAACCATTCTCACCTCCCTCAGCCCCCACTACCTTTCCCAGCCTCCAGTAACCACCCTTCAACTCTCTATGTCCATGAATTCAATTGCTTTGATTTTTAGATCCCATACTTAAGTGACAACATGTGATGTTTATCTTTCTGTTCCTGGATTATTTCACTTATTCTCTTGTCCACTTATTCATTTATTATTTATTCACTTATTCTCTTTCATGGCTCAAGAGTATCCCATTGTATATATGTACCACATTTTCTTTGTCCATTCGTCTCTTGATAGACATGTAGGTAACTTCCCAAGTTTAGCTATTGTAAATAGTGCTGCAACAAACACAGGCATGCAGATATCTCTTCAATATACTGCTTTCGTTACTTCTGGGTATATGCCCAGGAGTGAAATAGCTGGATCATGTGGTAGCTCAACTTATAGTGTTTTGAGGAATCTGTTTTCCATAGTGGTTGTAGTAATTTACATTCCCACCAACTGTGTCCAAGGGCTCCCTTTTCCCCACATTCTCACCAGCATGTAGCATTGCCCACCTTTTGAATATAAGTCATTTTAACTGGGGTGCAACGAGATCTCATTGCAGTTTTGATGTGCATTTCTCTGATGATCACTGATTTTGAGCACCTTTTCATATGCCTGCTTGCCATTTTTATGCCTTCTTTTGAGAAATGTCTAATCAAATCTTTTGCCCATTTTTTTGTTCAGCTTACTAGATTTTTTTTTTCCTACAGAGTTTTTCGAACTCTCTATATATCCTGGTTATTAATTCCTTGTCAGATGAGCAGTTTACAAATATTTTTTCCCATTCTATGAGTTGTCTCTTTACTTTGTTGATTGTATCCTTTACAGTGCAGAAGCTTTTTAACCTGATGTGATTCCATTTGTCCATTTCTGCTTTGGTTGCCTGTGCTTGTGGGGTATTGTTTAATATATTTTTGACCAGATCAATGAATTGGAGATTTTCCCCAATGTTTTCTTGTAGTACTTTTATAGTTTGAGGTGTTAAATGTAAGTCTTTAATTCACTTTAATTTGATTTTTGTATGAGGTGAGAGAGAGGGGTCCAGTTTTAATTTTTTTGAGTATGAATATCCCATTTTTCTAGTATCATTTATTGAAGGAGCTGTCTTTTCCCCCAATGGATCTTCTTAGCAATTTTGTCAAAAATGAGTTCACTGTAGTTGTGTGTATTTTTTTCTGTCTTCTCTATTCTATTCCATTGGCCTATGTGCCTGTTTTATGCCAGTACCATGCTGTTTCAGTTCCTTTGGCTCTGTAGTATAATTTGCAGTCAGGTAATGATTCCTCCAGGTTTTTTTCTTTTTACTTTGGATAGCTTTGGCCATTGTGGATACCTTGTGGTTCCACATAAATTAAAAATTGTTTTTTCTCTTTCTGTGAAGAATGCCACTGATATATTGATAAGGATTGCATTGAACATGTAGATTGCTTTTGATATTATGGACATTATCTTGAATTTCTTTGAGTTTCTTCAACACAGCTATTTTGAATGCTCTGTCCAAATAGTCACATATCTGTGTTTCTCCAGGATTGACCCTTGGTGCCTTATGTAGTTCATTTTGTGAGTTTATGTTTTCTCAGATGATATAGATGCTGCTAGATATTCTTTGGTGTTTGGGCATTGAAGTGTAAGGTATTTATTGTAGTCCTCACTGTCTGAGCTAATTTGTAGTCATCCTTATTGCTAAGGCTTTCCAGATACTTGAAGAGACTTGTGTGTTGTGATCTAAGCTGTATATACTTTAGGGTGTACCCCAAGCACAGTAACATTATGGTTCTTGCAGACTCGTAGAGATACCACTTTGATTTTCTTGGACAAGATCTGAATGAATTGTATGGATCACCATGCAGACTCTTGTCCTCATTCCTCATTTTCTTTCAAATAGAGTCTGTCTCTGTTCTGAGCCATTTAACATTGTGGGTGGAGTGGCACAAGAACCCTGAGGCTACTACCACTGTGACTGCACTGGGTCATATTTGAAGCCAGCACAGCACTGGGTCATGCCCAGTGTTGTAACCACTACCGTAAGCCCTGCTGTAATCACTCCCTGGATACTGCCTATGTTCATTCAAGGCCCTGAGGCTGTACAATCAGCAAATGGCAAAACCATCAAGGTCTGGGTCTTTCCCTTCAGGGTGATGAGGTCCCCCAGGCTCAGATGGGTTCAGAGTTGCTGTCCAGGGACTTAGGAAGAGGAGTCAAAAACCTTAATAATCTACCTGGTCTTCTATTGTACTGTGGCTGAACTGGCACTCAAATCACAAGACACCATCCTTCCCACTCTTTCTTCCCCTTTCCAAAGGCATAGGAGACTCACCCCATAGCCACCACCACCCCATGCCACAAGGAGTACTGCCAGACTACCACTGATATTCCTTTAGGGCCTTAGGGCCCTTAAGTTAGCTGTGATGAATGCTGACTGACTGGAACTCACCTTTCAGGGCAGTGGGCTCCCCTCTCCCCCAGGGCAGGTCCAGAAATGCCATCTAAGAGCCAAGTTCTGGAATTGGGGATCCCCAAAAGCCCACTTGGCGCTCTACATCCCTGTGGTCATGCTTGTATTTAAGGTGCAAGACAAAGTCCCCTTCGTTTTCCTTCTGGTTTTCTGAAGCAGAAGGAATTTTGCCCCATAGCCACCACAGCTGATAATGGGCTTAGTCTTGTCTGAAGCCAACAGGTCTCAGAGGATCCCCCAAGGTCCTCAGTGTAGTACCTGAGTATTACCGTTTATTATTTGAGTCCTAAAGTCTCTTTGATTTGCAGGTGATTGATGCTTTCAGGAAGGTGTCCTTTCCTTTAAGGCAGCAGGTTCCCTTCTGGCCTAGGGTGTGTCTAATAATGTCATCTGGGAGTTGGAGCCTGGAATGGGGGCCTCACGACTCTAACCAGTGCCCTATCCTGCTGTAGCTGAACTGGCATTCAAGATGCAAGTCAAAGTCCTCGCCAGTCTTCCTTCTCCTCTCCCCAAGTGGAAAGAAGGGGCCCTTTTTGGAGCTTTGAGGTACTTAGCCTGGAGTTAAAGAAACAGTGATGCCAGCAGTCTCATGGCTGCCCCAGCTGGTGTCTCAGTATGTCTCACCTTCCTTTCCCACCAGTTTACTGTCTCTGGGCCTAGTTCAGCACTGGGAAAGTTGCAGTCCTTATGGCCTAGACTGCCTTTCAAGTTTATTTAGAGTCTGAGAGCACTTTGGTCCTTAGTAGCAGTGAGGTTTGTGGGCCCTCAAGTTCAGACCGCTGGGATTGGCAAATCCCTTTTGGCTAGGGCTGGCTTAAATGCTTCCTTTGTGGACAGGCATCAATTGAGTTTGGCCTGGTTTTCCTTTGTGCTCTAACAGGACAGCAGTGAGTTCAGTGCTTCACAATTGCTATGTCTCTCTCTCCCAGTGGTCAAAGAGGCTCTCTGCACCAAGCCACAGCTGCCTGGGGTGAAGGAGTGGTGGCATTGAGGATTCAAGACTATTTTTTCTATTCCTTCAGTGCCTCTTTAAGCAATATGAAGTTATAACCAGGCACTATGATTGCTCACCTGATTTCTGGTTCTTTTTTTTTTGAGATGGAGTCTCATTCTGTCACCCAGGCCAGAGTGCAGTGGTGCAATCTTGGCTCACTGCAAGCTCCGCCTCCTGGGTTCACTCCATTCTCCTGCCTCAGCCTCCCAAGTAGCTGGGACTACAGGTTCCCGCCACCACACTGGCTAATTTTTTGTATTTTTAGTAAAGACGGGGTTTCACCGTGTTAGCCAGGATGGTCTCGATCTCCTGATCTTCTGATCCACCCACCTTGGCCCCCAAAAGTGCTGGGATTACAGGCGATTTTTGGTGCTTATGAAAATGTTTTTTCTGTGTAGATAGTTGTTAAATTGGTGTCATTGCGGGGGAGGGGTTGGGAGGTGGGGACATAATCAATGGAGCCTTCTATTTTGTCATGTTGATCTGCCCAGGGTCCCTTCCTAGTTTCTTGAGATAAATACCTATGTCACCAGATCCTTCCTCTGTCCAATTTCCTGCAGTGTCTCACTTTGGCAAACTCAGTCAGAAGTCAGCCAACATGAGCCTAGAAAACATAACCTCATGGGTTAGCCCCCTTCCATTTCAGAGCAAAACAGAGGAAAGGCAAGGGATAAATATGACAACCAACTGGCAAACTTCCACTACAGAGTGTAAAATCTGGAGATAAACCTTTGGCAACCTTGAGGACTCTCTTTAACTGCTTAAAGACTTGTTATATGAGAGAGGGACTTAATATGTTATGTATAAATCCAGAGGTCAGTACTAGTATAAATAGGGGAAATTATAAAAATAGATTATACCTCAATATAAGAAAAAGCTTATAACAATGAGAAGCCCACAAATGTAGACGAGGTAAAGTATAGAAAATCAGGCACTTTCATAAATTTTTGGTTTGAACACATTTTGACAAGATCTCTCAGAATTTAAAGTACTATTTCACTCAACAATTCTACTTTTAGAGTTTTGTTGCATAAGTCTTATTATAAATGTGCACCAAGAAGTATGTACAAGGATAGTTACTAAAGATTGCTGGCGTTACCAAACGACTGGAAACAATGTAAATGTCTATCAACAGGAAACTGACAAAATAAGTTATGATACATCTGTGCAATCACAATGTTGTGAAGCCATTTAAAAATGTGATAGATCTAGATTTTCCAGAATAATGTCCAAGATAATGTGGAAAAGGCGACATGCAAAGTAGTTTCATAGCATGCTACTATTTACATAGTGTGCTATTATTTGTGTAAAAAGAAAGGAATGCAGATATACACATATGCGCATATTCTTTATATGCACATACAAGCTCTAGAAAGATTAACAGGAAGCTACCAAGTGGTAAAAACAGAAACATTGAAGGCATCGATTTTTATAAATCAGATGAATTAGCACAAATCCACTTTCTAGGTACATTTTTATAGATGAAATGAAGAAAAGTAGCTGAAAGATTGGGTGAATACTAATTAATGGATCAATATCAACTACAAATAAAGTCTCTATATTGTGCCACAGAGTTCTATCCTCTATTTTGCTCAGCATGATTAGGAATGATTTGGATGAGAAAACAGGTTATAAACTAAGCAATTTTTTATATCAGAAAACTTACAAAAGTCAGCTGGGCATGGTGGCTCACACCTGTAATCCCAGCACTTTGGGAGACCAAGGCATGTGGATTGCTTGAGTCTGGGAGTTCAAGACCAGCCTGGGCAACATGATGAAACCCCATCCTACAAAGAATAGAAAAATCAACTGGACACGGTGGCATGCACCTGTAGTCCCAGCTACTCAGGAGGCTGAGGTGGGAAGATTGGTAGAACCTAGGAGGTGGAAGTTGCAGCGAGCCGAGATCATACCACTGCACTCCAGCCTGGGTAGCAGAGCAAGACACTGTCTGCAAAAAAGAAAAAAGAAAACTCGTAAAAGGAACAAATACATTCCACTGGATTGCTGGTCAGTGTTCAGTGCTCTTATAAACCAAAATTATCTACATTCCTTAAATTAACATTTGGATAGAAATGGTGCAAATGAAAGGAAATACTGTCATTGTCATCAATTTCACATTTTAAAAAAAGAATTTGACAATTACTATATTCTGTGTATTTTTCAAGAATAATGAATTTGGAGCTGGGTGTGGTGGCTCATGCTTGTAATCCCAGCACTTTGGGAGGCTGAGGCGGGTGGATCCTGAGGTCAGGAGTTCAAGACCAGCTTGGCCAACATAGTGAAACACCGTTTCTACTAAAAATACGAAACATTAGCTGGGCGTGGTGGCGGGCACCAGCTACTAGGGAGGCTGAGGTAGGAAAATCTTTTGAACCCAGGAGGCAGATGTTGCAGTGAGCCAAGATCATGCCATTGCACTCTAGCCTGGGCAACAAGAGTGAAACTCCATCTAAAAAAAAAAAAAAAAAAAGAAGAAGAATGAATTTATTTAATTCTGAGTCAAATAAGAAGAATTAATTTTCTTTAAATGTTAATAAGAAAGTTATTTAAGTGTTTATTTTTCTTATCTTCCTGTAAACATGTAAAAGAAATTATTTGGGGGAATTTTAGTTATTTTCATTACAAAATGTCAATAAATGACAACATTTTAGATTACTTACTAGAGCTATTGCACCTTATTTAAGAACAAGATACTAAAAATAAATATCTCAAGGACAATGATGTAAAGAGATTCAGGTCACCACAAAAATAATGATTTGCAGCTCTATAGCTTGATATATTAAACCGATCTTACAAATATTCAGCTATGCTTATATTTTGAAGCTAAGAAATATAAGATTGGGGTGAAGGAAAGCAGGCACAACATCCTTATTTCAAGACTAATGATTATTTCAATGACTTCATATGTACTCAGCACGTGATCAAAGTAGAACCTTGCTAGTTGGCAACCCTTTTTCGGTTCAATTCTTATCAGTAATAACTGTTCACCTATCCAGACTCTCAGTACAGCAGAAGCAGTAGCCCACTTGCAAGAAAGGTCTATCTATTGTTCCTTTGTGGGATCATCAAAAGCCATTCAAGCAGACAACATTTGGAAAAATAGATCTTTGTACAAAGTTATTTGTCTCAAATGAGTATCTACATAGAGTATTAAAGGATTACTTTATTTACATAGGGTTTTACATGTCATTTTCTTTCCCATCAGACACTTTAAGTATACTCTCATAACATAACCCTTCTTGGATTTTAGTTATTTGTTTTATAGCTAGTAGCATAATGCTCCCAATAATAGCATAGAAAAACACTGACTGGTGAAATTTCCAAATTATGCTTTGTACCTGGCATATATAGGGTTTGACTTATTGTTTAGAAAAAAAGTAAGGCTATGAAGAAAATATATATATTTGGATTGATTTCTTTATATAATTATGTATGTAAGTATACACTATTGATTATTCATATATATGAATCTATCCAAAACAGAAAATTTGATAATGTTTTCTTTCTAATAATGCTCCCATTTTTTGTCACTTGGGAAACATGACAATTTACCTATAGATATCAGGTAATATTGTTAGAAAAATTTAAGATCTAATAAAGCATTTTCAATCTATGAAAAATGCTAATAGTGTCAAGCATAAGACCACAAAGAAATCCTGTTGGTCCTCAAGCACTATTTATGGATCTAGATCTTTTGGGAGCCACCTATCTGGCATATTACATACTGGCATGAGTTATATTACATTGCATTTATCTGGAGAGAGATATTGGATTTGCAAATTAAAATTCCATGCAAAAAAGTGCTGTGTTGCCTTCTATTAAGGGACACATACTATGGACTTTTTTGCTCTCCACAATGATTTCAAGTTTTTAACATTGTTGGCAAAACATTTAATTGCATACATTTAAAAAATACATTTTGATAATAGTGATAACATGTAAACATCAATTTCCAAAATGCTTGTGAAGGGATTTGTAATTTTATAAATAGTTCAGCTCTATAATATCCCATCAAGCTTAGAGTTCTACCCATAATTAAAAGTGATCCATTAAATTCTTCTGGAGATGTAATATTACTAGCACTGATAACTGTACCCTTGCTACCTCGTTGTCAAGTGAAGAGAGGGCTGTTGTTTGCTTGATATGTCTACTCAGCTTCTACTAATGTGAATAGGCAATCCTCAGGGATAAAAATATATCTATATAGGTCTGACATGTGAAACACCAACTCATTAAGTTTAATTCTGCAAAGAGATGTGAAATTCTTTCTGACATTACGAGAACAGCAATTTAACAGGCTTTGGTAAACTAAATATAGAGTGAAATTATTGAAGATTGGAGGAAACAAACTCAAATTCTGGCAATAAAAGTCACCAAGATTTTGGTAACCTGACTTGAAAAGTTTTTATAGTATTAAAGAACCACAACACCAAAGGACAATAAAATATGTTGCCAATTACATTTAAAATTATGATAAATACGAGATGCTAATTGTATCGTGTGGAGGAACATTCATAGAATGAGAAATCATTTTAAACTCTCCTTTTTCCTCATCGATCTCAAGTTGTTAAAATAAACAAAGACTTCAGGGTATATTTGGAACTCATTTTTCAAAACTGTAGAAATTGAATTTCCAAAATAGTCTTTAGAAATAATTTAGCTAGATGAATAAAATTGCTGGGGAAGTCTATCTCTACTCATGTGGCGAGACTGAGTAAGTCAACTTTTCTATGGCCCTGAATGCAGGATACTGTCATCAGTGTATGGAGAAGCTGAAGTAGAACGTATTCCGCCACAAGACCTGACTTGGCCTTGGAGAAGATATAGCCGTAGATCTTTCTAACACCTCTAAAAGAGAGAAGAGTATGGATTATTTTACCTCATGTGTCAACTCCTTTATTTTTCCACTACTCCTGTGCTCTTTTTTCACATAAGGAGGAAAAATAGGCACTAATAATGCTCTTAGATGCCTATAATACAGACATTTGCATAATCTTGCTAAAAAAATGGACGACATGAACTATTGAAGTTCTTTCTCTTTTCACTGTCTTTTTCCTCTAAACACCCAAATTCCCCAATTTTCAGCTCCGTGTAAAGCTTATTCAATCCTTATAATAAAAAATTAATGCTTACAGATTTAAGGAATGCCCCTTCATCCCCTCTCACATATATTTAAGATGAGAAAAAATGGCCACAGAAAAGAAAACAAACAAGAAAATGAAAAGGCAAACTTCAGAATAAAATAAAATATTTGCAAACCATATATCTGACAAATGATTAATATCTAAAATATACAAGAAACTCATATGACTCAATAGCAAAAATAATAATAATAATCCAATTTAAAAATGGATAAAAGCCAGATGTGGTGGTGGTGTACATGTAGCTCCAGCTACTTAGGAGACTGAGACAGGAGGATCAATTGGGTCCAGGAGTTTGAGGCTGCAGTGCACTGTGATTGAGCTTATGAATAGCCACTGAACTCCAGCCTGGGCTACATAGCAAGACCTTGTATCTTTAAAAAATGATGGGCCAGCGAGGCACAGTGACTCATGCCTCTAATTCCAGTGACTCATGCCTATAATCCCAGTGGCTCAGGAGGCCGAGGAAGAATAACTTGAGGCCAGGAATTCAAGAACAGCCTGGGCAACATAGAGAGACTTTGTCTCTTCAAAACAACAAACAAACAAACAAAAAATTAACTGGACATGGTGGAGTGCACTTGTCGTCCCAGGTACTTGGGAGGCTGAGGTGGGAGGATCACTTGAGCCCAGGAGTTTGAGGCTGCCGTGACCTGTGATCATGCCACTGCACTCCATTCTGAACAACAGAGGGAGAACCTGTCTCAATTTTTTAAAATTGAAAAAAACCTGAATAGACTTAAAAAAAGAAGAAGAAGAAGAAGAAGAAGAAGAAGACATACAAATGGTTAAGAGATATAGGAGAATGTGCTGAACAACACTAAGCACCAGGGAAATGTAAACCAAAACCACAATGACATATCTCACACCTGTTAGGATGGCTATTATCAAAAAGACAAGAGATAGGTGTTGGAGAGTGTACGGAGAAAAGAGAACCCTTCTACAATGTTGGTGGGAATGGAAATTGGTACAGGCATTATAAAATGCCACTTCTGGGTATATACCTGAAGGGAATGAAATTAGTAACTCAGAGAGATATCTGCACTCCCATGTCCATTGAGCATTATTGACAATAGCCAAGACATGAAAGCTACCTAAGTGTTCATCAATGGATGAATAAAGAAATCATGATATATATCTACCTATACCTATACACATAGGTATACCTATATGTATATACCTACATCTATATAAACCTACATACATTACACACACACACCCCACAGCTGTATATATAATGGAATATTATTCAGTCATAAAAATGAAATCCTGCCATTGGCAACAACATGAATGAACCTGGAGGAAAATATACTAAATGAAATAAGCCAGACACAGAATGCCTAATACAGTATGATGTCACTTAGATATGGAATGTAAACATGTTGAACTTATAGAGGACTGAATGGTGGTTGCCGAGGGGTGAGGGAAATAGGAAGATGTTGATCAAAGGGTACAAACTTTCAGTTATAAGATGAATAAGTTCTTAGTATCTAATGTTCAGTATAGGTATCAATAGACATGTCAATTAATTGTATTGTAAAAATCATTATACAATATTTACATATATCAAATCATCACATTGTACACGAAGCTTGTCCAACCCATGGCCCATGGGCCGCATGCGACCCAGGATGGCTTGAATGCAGCCTGATACAAATTCATAAACTTTCTTAAAACATTATGCGATTTTTTTGCAATTTTTTTTAGCTCATCAGCTATGGTTAGTGTATTTTATGTGTGGCCCGAGACAGCTGTTCTTCTTCCAATGTGGCCCACAGAGGCCAAAAGATTGGACACCCCTGTCATACACTTCAAATATATATAATCCTTATTTGTCAATTAAATATTTTTAAATTAAAAAAGAAAGAAGACAACAAGAAACAATTACATGAGTAAAATTTCTTAGAAAAGCATAGTGAAAACTCAATTTGCGGCTAAATTTAGCTGAGATCTCAGTTGAGAACTTGTATATTTTCTAGAAACCAGGCACGTCTGGAGGGATGATGGAGGTGGATTAGCTCTGCATCTATTACATGTAAGTCCTGTGGGGAGGGGAAAATTTAAACCAAAAGAAGAGGGAGTTAAAACACACAAGGGCAGTACTAGGGATGGATAAAATGGCATAATTCTGAATAGAGCCTGTGACTTGCCATTCAACTTGGTACCCCAACTCAATTCCTGTGGACCCATGGTTGAGGTTTCATACATGGAGAATGCAATAAAATAATAAAAAGTAGAAGAACTGCTTCAATAAAGTTTTTGTAGATCCTTAAGAGTAACACTACTCAAGCCTGGTGCGGAGGTTCATGCCTGTAATCCCAGAACTTTGGAAGGCTGAGGAGGGTGGATCACTTGAGGCCAGGAGTATGAGACTAGCCTGGCCAACATGGTGAAACATCGTCTCTACTAAAACTACTGAAAAATAAGCCAGGGTGATGGCGGGCACCTGTAATCCCAGTTATTTGGGATGCTGAGGCAGCAGAATCACTTGAACCTGGGAGGGGGAGGTTGCACTGAGCTGAAATCTCACCACTGCACTCCAGCCTGGGCAACAGACTGAGACCCCATGTGAAAAAAAAAAAAAAAAAGTAGCACTACTTAGTACCCCACTTAGTAAGGTGCTACACCAGTGGAAGTAAAGAGAAATTTTCTCCATTGTAATTAACTACCGAGCCACAGGATGGATGACAAAATATTGGCACTTTGATGGGTTCATAACTGCAGGAGCCTGCGGCAGACATCAGGACAACCTTACGTGTCAGAGATGCGCATGTCAAATACTTAAGTGTTTCTGACACAAAACTAACACCGTTTCTAACACTGTTTTTGAGCATAAAATATGTGCTCAAAAATGGTTGCTTACTAATATGTTAATTACTAAGAGCAGCACCCTTAGAAGTTATGAGCTGGATTATGTCTTCCCCCAAATATATATGTCAAACTCTTAACTCTTTGTATCTCAGAATGTGACTGTATTTGAAGATAGACTCTTTAAAGAGGTAATCAAGTAAAATTGGGTTCACTAGGGTGGGCCCCAATCCAATATAGCTGATGTCGCTGCAAGAAGAGGAAGTTTGGATATAGACATGTCCAAAGGGAAGATGATGACACAGGAAGAAGACAGACTTCTACAAAACAAGGAAAGAGGGTCTGAAACAGATTCTTTCTACACAGCCTTCAGAAGGAACCAACACTGCCAACGCCTTCATCTCAGATTTCTACTTTCCAGAGCAGTGAGAAAATAAATTTCTATTTATTTTTTAAAAACAACCAGTCTGTTGTACTTTGTTACGCAGCCTATCAAACTAACACAGTTATCATTAGCTGCAACAGAGTATATTATGCCATCAATCTAGAGGAAAAGACAAAAAATGGTCATAGCTGATATGACTAGTTCCTAAGCATTTATTCACTTATATGTGTTAATTCAATAAATATTGGTTGGTCATTACTATGTACCAGACATTGTGCTAAGTGCTAGAAATTCAAAGCCCAATAAAGCATAGTCTTTGTTCATGAGGAACTCATGGTCTTGTGTACGAGTGTGAGATTGGGAGTGAGAAAAAAGGAAGAGAGGAGGAAATAGAGGAGCAAAATGATAGAAAGATCATAGGACAGCTAATGAGTAACCCAACGGTTATAATTCCATAATCAGTACTGTGAAAAGTAGGAAACAGGCATAGGGTTTTGTGAATGTGTAGAGATGGGCTATCTAAATAGAATGTGGGTTAAGAAAGGCTTTCCGAAGAAACTATGTCTTTAGCTAGGCATTGATACATGAATGGGAGTTAGTTAGACAAAAATAGAAATAAAAGGCATTTCTATTTCAGATACACCATCTCTTTCCTTTCTTTCTGAACTTCTTGAATTAAATAGAGAGGTCCTGTAGTATTGATACAAGAAGGGTCAGAAAAATTTAGTTTTTTTGCTCTTCTGTTGATATGACTTCTTTCCTCAGGTTGAATGACCTAAAAAATGTAGAGTTTTTATACATATGCAGCAAAGTTCAGTTTTGTATTCAAATTAAAAATTGAAAGCTACACACACACACACACACACACACACATTTGTGAACACTAAGAAGCCCCAGTTCATGAAGTGTTATCCTTGCTTTATAATTAGCATATCAAACCTTGAGAATAAGAGACTAAAAATATATTTCTACTCATATTCCAGTAATGTAAATTATTATGGTGCTTTTGCAAATCTCTATGTAATATATCATTTATTCTCTTATTTTCAACAACTGATTTGTATCTAGCTTGTGTGACTGTTCAAGATATTCTTTCATAAGTTTAGTGATGAAGTCTGAAGTTACACAGAACAGTACATGCATTAACATCTCCTAATATTTCATTTTGTGTACAAGTAGCACTCCTATGTGCTATGGAATGAACTAATACCTCTGTATATCAGTTCCCTGTCTATAAGAAAGTTGATAATCTTTTCTCCCATTAAAAATGGTGAAATATACTTCAGTACAAATAGCTGTTCTAGTGTTATATTATATTCGAACAGTAAGTAATATAGGCGTATGAACTGAAAAGAATGATGATAGCATATCTGAATAGTTCAGAGGCTAAAGAAAGCAAATTTTAAAAGGAAAGCATGACAATAAAGAATTAAGATGACATGTAAAATATACTAATATTATCTTCCAAGTAAGTCATTTAGGCTTACAAAGACCATGGTGATGATGACGACGATAATTACATTCAGTGAAAATATCAAATACAGTCACATTTTAATTTACCCATTTTCTTTTACAAGTAAAAAAAGTAGAAAAAAATCGTATTTCTTTCTTTCTAAAGGAAATGTATCTATTTAAAAATAGGTCTTCTTGCCAGCCTTTTTTATTTTTTATTTATTCATTTTTTTTGAGACAGGGTCTCACTCTGTCACCCAGGTTGGAGTGTGGTGGCCTGATCATGGCTCACTACAGTCTTGAACTGCTCAGCTCAATTCATCCTCCCACCTCAGCTTCCCAGGTGCCTGGGGCTACAGGTGTATACCACGGTGCCTGGATAGTTTTGTATGTTTTGTAGAGACGGTGTTTTGCCATGTTGCCTAGACTGGTCTTGAACTCCTGGGCTCTAACAATCCACCCACCTTGGCCTCTCAAAGTGCTGGGATTACAGGTGTGAGCCACCATGCCCAGCAAACCTCCTTCTTATAACCTGCTTCACAATGAAGAATTCAACAGAAATTCTTTCAGTGTCAGAATTTTCACTGGATGCTTTGACTTCTATGGAAGACTGGGAATACAGGCTGCATGACATGCTGTCCTTGCAACTACTGGAATTAGACTTATGGTTCATTTGAATACATATTCTAGATATAACCTAGCAAGATTTTTTTCCTAATGCTATTAAGATTCTAACCTATCATAATAACTTGGCCTTTTTCGGGGGGGGGGTGGCAGATGGTATTCATTATGACAGGATAGAGAATGAAAACTGCTGAACTCGAAAGGCTTTCAGACAAAACTTTGGCAGCTTGAGACCTTCTAGACTCTGCCAAAAACCTAACAACAAAATAAAGGCTGCTCCCAAATCTGATTATGGAGACCAGATTTAGCATCTCAAACAAAAATACATATTAAAAAAAAAGAACTATAGTAAAATGCTAAATCATGTAAGGTTAAAAAGAAAAAAAGACTACTTATGAAAATATCTCCCTTACCAACTCAAGTGATGAGAGGATAGACTTTGTGATGTCCAAAGAAATACAAACAAAATTCAAATCAAAGAATATAAAATGAATTTTGAGGAAAAAATCCTGTGTTCTCTCAAAGAGTTAACTTTTAAAGTGCACTTCTCCAAACCATGAAATAAAAATCTTGTTTTCATAGCTAAATTGGAAATATTGGGAGAGAGTCCAAAATGGTGAGCTTTGTCTTACTGTTTGTTATAAAAAGCAAACATACAAATGCCTGGCATGAAAGAAAAACTTGTTTCTGTCAAATACATTCTGTTCAGGAAGAGTGCATCCGTGTGAAAATATGACCCCTATAATGGTGCCAAGTTTAGCAAAATCTAAGGTGATCTGTTGAGGAAGTGCTAAAAGCAGCTTTAACTTACACACCCACTGTTTAAAAGCTTTCAAAAACAATCTGAAGGAGAACACTGATAACATGCTTTTTTGGTAATTCACCTCTCCTTTTTACTTCCTTTGTCTCAATTTAGAAACTAGATAAATATATTGTTCCTGAAAGAACTGGAAACATGATGTTTAATATGGAACCTATGTTTATCATCATTCTGGTTTGCATGTCCTGGGTACTAAGGTTTTATATTTATTTATATCCCTTATGAGTTTAAAATAAGTATCTTCTTCAACAGTCCACATTTGCAAGAGCTCAGTTCATATGATGTCTTTATGGCTTTTTTAAAAATTGTTTCTCTTTAAAAAGTCCAAGTTAAAATATTGCATATGGGAGACATTAATGCTTTAGCTTTATGAAACATTGTGATAAAATGTATGGTAAAATTCCTAAAGGAGTTTTGCTTATTTTAAAACTTTGGGAATTGTCAATTCTTTCTGTTAATTTTAATTTTAATTTTCAAGATTACATGAAGGTTGTATTTTTAAACAAATTTCTCCTAATTTTTTCATTTCTTAAAAAACACAGCCAACACGACTTCTGCTGACATGCACAAGCAAGGATGGAACTCTCTGCCATTACCCCATCAGAGTGTTGTTGCCAGTGGACCAGGAACACCACCGAGGCCCTTCCAGCACAGCAGGTTCCTAATCTTGAGGGACCAGAGAACAAAGCCAGGGGCCCAGCTGTAACATGCCCAGGGTTACAGCATGCAGGCCAGGACTGCTGAGCTGCGCCTTGGGCCCCTGAAATTTTCAAAACAATAAAGTCAGTTGACTGAGTCCACTTTATACCACAATCAAACTCTCAAGGGCAGCAAAGAAGATAAAACCAAAAAACACCATCCAAAGGAGAGCACCTTCAAAGAATAAAGGAACATCACCCATATGGCTGACAATGATCCAGCACAAGACTTCTGGCAACTCAAAAATCCAGTGTCTTCTTACCTCCAAATGACCCCACTGGTCCCCAACAGTAGTTCTTCACCAGGCTGAAATGGCTGAAATAAACGACATAGAACTTAGAATCTGCATAGGAAAAAAGATCATCGAGAGTTAGGAGAAAGTCGAAACCCAATACAAGGATTCTGAGGAATCCAGTAAAATGATACAGTAGCTGAAAGATGAAATAGCAATTTTACGAATGAGCCAAACTGATCTGATAGAGCTGAAAAACTCACTACAAGAACTTCATAATGCAATCACAAGTTTATTCAATTATTTATTATTATTATTATTATTATTAAAGACAGAGTTTCACTCTTGTCACCCAAGCTGGAGTGCAATAGCACAATCTCAGTTCACTGCAACCTCCGCCTCCTGGGTTCAAGTGATTCTCCTGCCTCAGCCTCCCAAGTAGCTGGGATTACAGGTGCCCAGCACCGTGCCCAGCTAATTTTTGCATTCCTGGTAGACACAGGGTTTCACCATGTTGGCCAGGCTAGTCTCAAAATCCTGACTTCAGGTGATCCTCCCACCTCAGCCTCCCAAAGTTCTGGGGTTACAGGCATGAGCCACCATACCCGGCCTATTTAATTTTTAAAAATTATTATTTCTATCATTTTTGGAGAATAGGTGGGGTTTGGTTACATAGATAATTCTTTAGTGGTGATTTCTGAGACTTTGGTTTACACATCACCCAAGCAGTATACCCAATGTGTAGCCTTTTATCCCTCACGCCCCTTGATATGTCTTGGGTCTGTGTCCCCACCCAAATCTCATTTCACATTGTAATCCCCAGATGTTGAGCAAGGAACCTGTAATCCCCAAGTGTTGAGGAAAGGGATTGATTGGATCATAAGGGCAGTTTCCCCAATGCTGTTCTCATGATAGCAAGTAAGTTCTCATGAGATCTGATGGTTTATAAGGCAGTTTTCCCGGCTCTCTCTCACTCTCTTTCTCTGTCTCTCTCTCTCTCTCTTTCTCTCTCTCTCTCTCTCTCTGGTTCCAATTTGCATGTTCCTGATCATTAGTAATGTTAAGCATTTTTTCATATCTTTGTTGGCCATTTGTATATCCTCTTTTGAGAATTATCTATTTATGTCCTCAGCCCACTTTGATGCGATTATTATTTTTTCTTGCTCATTTGACTTCCTTGTAGATTCTGGGTATTAGTCCTTTGTCAGATGCATACTTTGTGAATAATTATTTCCACTCTGTGGGTTGTCTGTTTACTCTGTTGATTATTTCTTTTGCTGTGAAGAGCTTTTTAATTTAATAAGGTCTTATCTACTTATCTGTGTTTTGGTTGCATTTGCTTTTCGGTTCTCGGTCATGAACTCTCTGCCTAAATGAATGTCTAGAAGAGTTTTTTCGATGTTATATTCTAGAATTTAGATGGTTTCAGGTCGCAGATTTGAGTCTTTAATACATCTTGAGTTGGTTTTTGTATAAGGTGAGAGATGACCCTGCAGTTTCATTGTCCTACATGTGGCTTGCCAATTATCCCAGCATCATTTGTTGAATAGAGTAGTCCTTTTCCCACTTTATGCTTTGGTTTGCTTAGTCAAAGATCAGTTGGCTGTAAGTATTTGGCTTTATTTCTGGATTATCTGTTCTGTTCCGTTGGTCTCTGTGCCTATTTTTATACCAATACAATGTTGTTTTGGTGCCTATAGCCTTGTAGTACAGTTTGAAGTCAGGTAGTGTGATGCCTCCAGATTTATTCTTTGTGCTTAGCCTTGCTTTGGCTATACAGGCTCTTTTCTTGGTTCCATATGTATTTTAGGATTTTTTTCCAGTTCTGTGAAGAATGATGATGGTATTTTGATGGAAATTGCATTAAATTTGTAGATTGCTTTTGGCAGTGTGGTTATTTTCACAATGTTGATTCTACCCATTCATGAGCATGGGATGTGTTTGCATTTGTTTGTGTCATCTATGATTTCTTTCAGCAATATTTTGCAATTTTATTTGCAGAAATCTTTTACCTCCTTGCTTAGGTGTATTCCTAAGTATTTTATATATTTTTTGCAGCTATTATAAAAGGCAGTTAGTTCTTGATTTGATTCTCGGCTTGGTTGCTATTGGTGTATAGCAGTGCTACTAATTTGTGTACATTGATTTTGTATCCTGAAACTTTACTGAATTCATTTATCATGCCTAGAAGCTTTTTAGATAAATCTTTAGGGTTTTTCAGGTATATGATCATATCATCAGCAAACAGCGACAGTTTATCTCTTTATCAATTTTGATGCCCTTTATTTCTTTCTTTTGTCTGATTGCTCTCGTTAGGACTCCCAGTACTATGTTAAATGTAAGTGGTGGACGTGGGCATCCTTGTCTTCTTCCAGTTCTCACAGGGAAAGCTTTCAAATTTTCCCCATTCAGTATAATGTTGGCTGTGGGTTTATCATAGTTGGCTTTTATTACTTTAAGGTATGTCCCTTCAATGCCGATTTGCTGAGGGTTTTAATCATAAAGCAATGCTGGATTTTGTCAGATGCATTTTCTGCATATATTGAGATGATTATATGATATTTGTTTTAATTATGTTTATGTGGTTTATCACATTTATTGACTTTTGTATTTTAAACCATTCCTGCATCCCTAATATAAAACCCACTTGATTATGGTGGAATATATTTTGGATACGCTGTTGCAATCAGTTAGCTAGTATTTTATTGAGGATTTCTGCATCGATGTTCATCGGAGATATTGGTCTATAGTTTTCTTTCTTTGTTATGTCTTTCCTGGTTTGGGCATTAGGGTGATACTGGCTTCATAGAATGATTTGGAGAGAACTCCCTAAATCTGTATCTTTTGAAATGGTTTCAGTACTATTGGTACCAATCTTTATTTGAATGTCTGATAGACTGCTGCTGGGAATGCATCTGGTTCTGAATTTTTTTTTTAGCAATTTTTTTAATTACAATTTCAATCTCACTGCTTGTTATTGGTCTGTTCAGAGTTTCTATTTCTTCCTGGTTTGCCTATTTCCAGGAAGTTTTTATTGTTAAATTATTATTATTATTATTATTAAGACAGAGTCTTGCTCTGTCACCCAGACTGGAGTGCAGAAGCATGATCTTGGCTCACTGCAGCCTCCAACTCCAGGTTCAAGCAATTCTCCCGCCTCAGCCTCCCGAGTAGCTGGGACTACAGGTGCAAACCACTATGCCCGGCTACTGTTTGTATTTTTAGTAAAGACAGCATTTCACCATTTTGGCTAGGATGGTCTTTATCTCCTGACCTCGTGATCTGCATGGGATTTTCTTTTCTGTTGCATCATCAGGCTGCAAATTTTTCAAACTTACATGTTCTTCTCCTCTTGAATGCTTTATATGTTCTACTCCTCTTGAATGCTTTACCACTTAGACATTTCTTTCACCAATACCCTAAATCATCTCTTTCAAGTTCGAAGTTCCACAGATCTCTAGGGCAGGGGCAAAATGCCACCAGTGTCTTTGCTAAAGCCTAGCAAGAGTTACCTTTACTCCAGTTTCCCATAAGTTCCTCATCTCCATCTGAGACCAACTCAGCCTGGACTTAATTGTCCATACCACTATCAGCATTTTGGTCAAAGCCATTCAACAAATCTCTGGGAAGTTCCAAATTTTCCCACATCTTCCTGTCTTCGGAGCCCTCCAAGTCTCTAGGAAGTTCCAAGCTTTTCCACATTTTCCTGTCTTCTTCTGAGCCCTCCAAACTGTTCCAACCTCTGCCTGTTACCTGCTTGCAAAGCTGCTTCCACATTCTCGGGTATCCTTATAGCAGCACCTCACTACTTCAGAACCAATTTACTGTATTAGTTCCTTCTCACACTGCTATGAAGAAATACCAGAGACTGGGTTGGGAACGCGGAGTGGACAGATTCAGTTCAACAGGATTCCGGACTGCGCTGTGCTATAAAGCAAGTCAATGAGCTGAAAGAGAAGAGCAACAAGGCCCTGAGCACGGCAACATAGATGATGCCTTACAGTGCTACTCGGAAGCCATTAAGCTGGATGCCCACAACCACGTGCTCTACAGCAACTGTTCTTCCCCCTATGCCAAGAAAGGAGACTACCAGAAGGCTTACAAGGATGGCTGTAAGACCATAGACCTAAAAGCCTGACTGGGGCAAGGGCTATTCACAAAAAGCAGCAGCTCTACAGTCCTTAAACCGATTTGAAGAAGCCAAGTGAACCTACGAGGAGCACTTAAAACAGAGGCAAATAACCCTCAACTGAAAGAAGGTTTACAGAATATGGAGGCCAAGTTGGCAGAGAGAAAATTCATGAATGCTTTCAACATGCCCAATCTGTATCAGAAGTTGGAGAGTGATCCCAGGACAAGAACACTGCTCAGTGATACTATCTATCAGGAGCTGATAGAGCAGCTACGAAACAAGCCTTCTGATCTGGGCAGCAAACTACAAGATCCCTGGATCATGACCACTCTCAGCGTCCTCCTTGAGGTCGATCTGGGCAGTATGGATGAGGAGGAACAGGTTGCAACACCTCCACCACCACCCCCTCCCAAAAAGGAGACCAAGCCAGAGCCAAAGGAAGAAGATCTTCCACAGAAGAAGAAGCAGGCACTGAAAGAAAAAGAGCTGAGGAACAATGCCTACTAGAAGAAATACTGACCCAGCCTTGAAGCATTAGGACAAAGCCAAGGAGCTGGACCCCTGCAACATGACTTACATTACCAATTAAGCAGCGGTATACTTTGAAAAGGGTGACTACAGTAAGTGCAGGGAGCCTTGTGGGAAGTCCATTTAAATGGGAGAGAAAACAGAGAAAACCATCTACAGATTGCCAAAGCGTATGCTCGAATTGGCAATTCCTACTTCAAAGAAGAAAGGTACAAGGATGCCACCCATTTCTATAACAAGTCTCTTGCAGAGCACCAAACTCCAGATGTGCTCAAGAAATGCCAGCAGGCAGAGAAAATCCTGAAGGAGCAAGAACGGCTGGCCTGCATAAACCCGGACCAGGCTTCGGAGGAGAACAAAAGCAGAAAGGGGACTATCCCCAGGACGTGAGGCGTTATACAGAAGCCATCTAAAGGAACCCGAAAGATGTCAGATTATACAGCAATCGAGCTGCCTGGAGTTCCGCCAAACTCCTGGAGTTCCAGCTGGCACTCAAGGACTGTGAGGAATGTATCCAGCTGGAGCCAACCTTCATCAAGGGTTATACACGGAAAGCCGCTGCCCTGGAAGCGATGAAGGACTACACCAAAGCGATGGATGTGTACCGGAAGGCGCTAGACCTGGACTCCAGCTGTAAGGAGGGGGCAGACGGCTGCCAGCGTTGTATGATGGTGCAGTACAACCAGCACCACAGCCGCGAAGATGTAAAGCGAGGAGCCTTGGCCGACCCCAAGGTGCAGCAGATCATGAGTGACATAGCCATGCGCCTTCAGATGCAGAAGGACCCCCAGGCACTCAGCCAACACTTAAAGAATCTTGTAATCCCACAGAAGATCCAGAAGCTGATGGATGTGGATCTGATTGCAATTCGGTGATGACTTGTTCATCCCCACTTCCCTTGCCCTCTTGTGGAAAGAGGAGCGGGGACTGCAGCAAGCAGCACGGAGGGGAAGGGAGAGCAGGAGGAGAGAAGGCCTCATCTCTCTGTATTTATACATAAGCCCAGGGAAGACACAGAGACTTGTACCTGGGCTGTTCGTGCCGCTGCTGCCTCTGAGCCCTCCCAGCACATGCATGGTGTCTTCACCACTGCCCTCGAGTCTCGTGTCTCCTTCCCCTGCCCCCAGTGGCTGTCTCGGCTGCTCTCCCATAGTTGGTTATTTTTTATTTGGGGCAGTGGGCACGTATAGGGAGGAGAGGAGATTCTTTCCAGCCTCGGGTCCCAGCTGTCTCATGTTGTTTATTCCGAGTGCCCTTCGCCAATAAAACAAGCCTGTTGGGCTAGATTATTAAGGAAAGGAAAGGAAAGGAAAGGAAAGGAAAGGAGAGGAAAGGAGAGGAAAGGAGAGGAGAG
>NW_012119633.1:361476-381494 GCF_000951035.1 Colobus angolensis palliatus | reverse complement strand
AGGGAAGGGAAGGGAAGGGAAGGGAAGGGAAGGGAAGGGAAGGGAAGGGAAGGGAAGGGGACTAGGTAACTTATAAAGAAAAGAGCTTTAATTGGCTCACAATTCTGCATTGCTGGGAAGGCCTCAGGAAACTAACAACCATGACAGAAGGCAAAGCAGAAGCAGGAACATTCTTTACAAGGCAGCAGAACAGAGTGAGTGCAAGCAGGGGAAATACTAGATGCTTATAAAACCATCAGATCTCATAAGACTCACTCATTATTCATGAGAACGGCATGGAAGAAACTGCCCTGTAAACCCAATTACCTCTACTTGGTCCTGCTCTTTTGGGGATTATGGGAATTATAATTCAAGATGAGATTTTGACTGGGGACACAGTCAAATCATATCAGGATACCCTGCTTACTACCTGGTGATGTAATAATGTGTACTCCTAAGACCCTGTAACACTGAATTTACCTATATAACAAACTTGCACGTGTACTTCTGAACATAAAAGTGATTTAGAAAAAAAAAAAAGACAAAAACGCTGGGCATGGTGGCTCACGCCTGTAATCTGAGCACTTTGGGAGGCTGAGGTGGGTGGATCACGAGGTCAAGAGATTGTGACCATCCTGGCCAACATGATGAAACCCTATCTCTATTAAAAATACAAAAATTAGCTGGGTGTGGTGGCACGTGTCTGTAGTCCCAGCTACTTGGGAGGCTGAGGCAAGAGAATCACTTCAGCCTGGGAGGCAGAGGATGCAGTGAGCCGAGATGGCACCACTTCACTCCAGCCTGGCAACAGAGTAAGACTCCAAAAAAAAAATAATAATAATAAAAAATAATAAATAAAATTTTAAAAAAGACAAAAACAACTACAGACTACAGACAATGTAAGCTTTACACTGGAGCTTGGCTATGCACTGACACAAAGCTTTCAACACGTCAAAAATAATTGCATGTTGATTGGGTAAATGGGAATTGACTACCAAGGGTGGGTTTAACACTAGTGATCAGATTTCTGGTATACTTGCTATGATAGGTTGGAGAATATATATATATATATATATACAGCAGAAGTCACAAGTTCATGTTCTCACAGGTACCTGGCAGGTAATATAAATGAGTGAAGCTGTCTGATGTAGGAAGAAATATCTTGACACGGGAAACAGTAGTTGATATGGTTTGGCTCTGTGCCCCCACCCAAATCTCATCTTGAATTGTATTCCCATAATTTCCACATGTTGTGGGAGGGATCTGGTGGGAGATTATTTGAATCATAGGGATGGTTTCCCCCATACTGTTCTCATGGTAGTGAATAAGTCCCATGAGTTCTGATGGTTTTTCAGGGGGTCCTGCTTGTGAATTCCTCTTGTTTTCTCTTGCCACCACCAGGTAAGAGGTGCCTTTCACCTTCTGCCATGATTCTGAGGCCTCTCCAGTCATGTGGAACTGTAAGTCCAATTAAACCTCTTTTTCTTCCCAGTCTTGGGTATGTCTTTATCGGCAGTGTGAAAATGGACTAAGAGAGTAAATTTTTATCAGCAGTGTAGGGTGCTGCTGAAAAGATACCCAAAAATGTGGAAGTGACTTTGGAACAGGGTAACAAGCAGAGATTGAAACAGTTTGGAGGGCTCAGAAGAAGACAGAAAAATGTGGGAAAGTTTGGAACTTCTGTAGGGAATTGTTAAATAGGTTTGCCCAAAATGCTATAGCAATATGGGCAATAAGGTCGAAGTTGAGATGGTCTCAGATGGAGATAAGGAACTTGTTGGGAACTGCAACAAAGGTGACTCTCGTTATGTTTTAGCAAGGAGACTGGTGGCATTTTGCCTCTGCCCTAGAGATTTGTGGAACTTTGAACTTGAGAGAGATGATTTAGGGTGTCTGGTGGAACAAATGTCTAAGCAGCAATGCATTCAAGAGGTGACTTGGGTGCTGTTAAAGGTATTCGGTTTTAAAAGGGAAGCAGAGCATAAAAGTTCAGAAAATTTGTAGCCTGACAATATGATAGAAAATAAAAACCCATTTTCTGAAAAGAAATTCAAGCTGGCTGCAGAAATTTGTGTAAGTCATGAGGAGCCAAATGTTAATCCCCAAGTCAATGGGGAAAATGTCTCTAGGGCACGTCAGAGGTCTTCACGGCAGCCCCTCCCATCACAGGCCTGGAGACCTATGAGAAAATGGTTTCATTGGCCAGGTCCAGGGTTCCCATGCTGTGTGCAGTCTAGCAACTTGCTGCCCTGTGTCCCAGTCACTCCAGTCATGACTAAAAGGAGCCAAGGTACAGCTTGGGCTGTTGCTTCAGAGGGTGGAAGCCCCAAGCCTTAGCAGCGATCATGTGGTGTTGAGTTTGTGGGTGCACAGAAGTCAATAATTGAGATTTGGGAACCTCTGCCTAGAATTCAGAAGATGTATGGAAACACCTGGATGCCCAGGCAAAAGTTTGCTGCAGGGATGGAGCCCTCATGGAGAACCTCTGCTCGGGCAGTGCAAAAGGGAAAGGTGGAATCAGAGCCCCAACATAGAGTCCCTATTGGAGCACCACTTAGCAAAGCTGTGAGAAGAGGGCCACCATCCTCCAGACCCAGAATGGTAGATCCGTCTTTGACAGCTTGCACTGTGCACCTGAAAAAGCCTCAGACAATCAACAGCAGCCCATGAAAGCAACCAGTAGGGGGGATACACCCTGCAAAGCCACAGGAGCGGAGCTGCCCAAGACCATGGAAACCCACTTCTTGCATCAGCATGACCTGGACGTGAGACCTGGTGCCAAAGAAGATCATTTTGGAGCTTTAAAATTTGACTGCCCCACTGGATTTTGGACTTGCATGAGCCCTGTAAACCCATTGTTTTGGCCGATTTCTCCCCTTTGGAATGGCTTTATTTACCTAATGCTTGTACCCCCTTTGTATCTACGAGGTAACTAACTTGCTTTTGATTTTACAGGCTCATAGGTGGAAGGGACTTGCCTTGTCTCAGATAAGACTTTGGACTATGCACTTTTGGGTTAATGCTGAAATAAGACTTTGGGGCACTGTTGGGAAAGCATGATTGCTTTTGAAATGTGAGGACATGAGATTTGGAGGGGCCAGGGTTGGAATGATATGGTTTGGCTCTGTGTCCCCACTCAAATCTCATCTCAAATTGTACTCCCATAATTGTCATGTGTTATGGGAGGGACCCGGCAGGAGATAATTTGAATCATGGGGGCAATTTCTCCCATACTGTTCTCGTGGTAGTGAATAAGTCTCATGAAATCTGATGGTTTTATCAGGGATTTGTGCATTTGCATTCCTCTCATTTTCTCTTGCTGCTGCCATGTAAGAAGTGCCTTTCACCTCTCACCATGATTCTGAGGCTTCCCCAGCCATGTGGAACTGTAAGTCCAATTAGACCTCTTTTTCTTCCCAGTCTTGGGTATGTCTTTATCAGCAGCATGAAAATTGACTACTATGAAAGTGATCTTCCATTTTTCTGCTTTTGACTGAGATACACCTACAGAAAGTTATTATTTTTTATTTTCCTTTCAATTACTATAGGAAAAACAACTGTGCAAGAAAAACAAGAATTAACAACTGACACTTAAATTCAAATGTGTTTATGTGAAAGATGTGGCTATGTGTTGTCAGTCTGTAACTTCTGACTTAGAGTGAAATGTAAAATTGTTAGGTTATCCAGCCATTGTTATGTCAGGCACACAGCACCCTCTGTGAAGTACTGTTCCCAGGAAGTTGAATCTGAGTGTAACTAAGTCCCCAGAGTTAATTTTCATTTGTAAAAATAAGGAGGACAGAGAAACTAAGAATGACATAGACAAATCCAGAAAGTGATATATCCATAAAAATAACTGTTGTGGTTTCTCTAACTAGTCAATAGCAGGGAATATAAAGGTGAGAGAAGATACTGTCCTAGATTCACAAAGACCAAAGATTTATCAATTAAGTGGAATTTATAAATCTTTTTTCTATCCTAATTCGAGCACACATTTTTAAATAACCAGGAATATTTACCTGTGGACAAGATATTAGATTATACAAAATAATAATACATACTTGTGAGATATATGTGATATTTTGATACATGCATACAATATGTAATGATCAAATCAGGGTATTTACACTATCCATCACCTCAAACATTTGTCATTTTTTTGTGCTGGGAACACTTAAATCTTCTCTTCTAGCTGTTTTGAAATATACAATAAATTGTTATTAATGATAGTAATCCTGTTGTGGTGTTAAAGGTTAGAACTTATTCCTTTTATCTAACTGTATGTTTGTACCCATTCATCAATCTTTTTTCATCTACCCTACCCTTCCCAGCCTCTGACAACTATCACTCTACATTCTTACTCCATGAGATCCACTTTTCTAGCTCCCACATATGAGTGAAAATGTGTGATATTTGTCTTTTTATTCCTGGCTTATTTTACTTAACATAACGACCTCTAGTTCCATCAATATTGCTGTGTATGTATACAAAATTTTCTTTATCCATTCATATATTGATGCACACTTAAATTAATTCCATATCTTGGCCATGGGAATACTGCTGCAACAAATGTGGGTGAAGCACTGTGTTGTATGGTAGTTCTATTTTTAATTTTAAAGAGCCTTCCATACTGTTTTCCATAATGACTGTACTCATTTACATTCTCACTAACCATAAATAAGAGTTATGGAACAGAGTATGCATGATTGTTAGGCATGCATAAAAAGTACGTAGACGTGAAATTATGTGATGTCTGAGACTTGTCTTAAATACTTATGAAAAATGAGAAAGAACAAAAAGAAATAGATGTGGCAAGTGAGGGAAATATTGATGAAGACTGAGTCTGGAGATTGGTATATGTGGGTCCATTGTACAATTTTCTATTTTTGTTTGTGTTTGGAAGTATTCATTTAAAAAAATTAAACTACAGAGAATTTCATTTCTAGGTATGATATATTATCACCCTACCCGACAACTCTCTCCTCCATCCCACTGAAGAAAACAAATATAAAACCCAGGCATAAAACAGTAAGTGAATACTTGAATGTAGTGGAGAGTGATCAGGAGTGTTTGTTGGATGGAAAGTGCATGTTTTCTTGGTGGAAGGGAGATAAGTACATTTCCGTCTCAGCAATTTTAGCCAGCAGCTAAGTGCACTCCACACTTAGATTTTTCTGACTAGACTACCAACCTTTTTTCTAAAAATTGATGTACAGAAAACACAGTTTTTTCTCAACAAACTTTATTTCAGGGAACACAAATAGTTGACTGGAGAAATTCCTTCTTTGTAGACAAATACAAGCTTTTTAAAGTAGAAGAATGATAGAATTAAGAAATCATTTTGTTTTGTTTTATTATGTTTCATTTTGCAATATCTAGTAAAATAATGGATCTTGGTAACAATCATCAGCGGATGCTAAAACCATTAGGAGAAAGGCTATGGGGATTATACAATGGATGAACTGGACTGATAACACAGGAACTCACTCATCAATCTTAATGACCATCATTAACAGGAGACAACGAGATATCATAGCACAACACAGAGGAAATACACAGCACTCTGACGCATCATGCCCAAGGAATTCAAGCTGAATTTAAGCAAGCCTCTGGATCTGACTTTCAGTTTAATAGGAAATATGGCAGATAGAGAAACAAGTTAGATGACACCAAGTCAACAATGTAGGACATTCTACAAGTCAATTGATCTAATTTCTCCAATAACTTAATGAAATGACATGAAAACTAGGTGAGGGAAGGTGGCAATTTTAGAAATAAGATACTTTTGTGATAGAATCTCTGAAAATCAGAGGTGGAGTTTGTTTGGATCCTGAAACAAACACAACAACAAATAAAAGCTGTTTTTGATGTAGTGTAGGAAACTTAGAATATAGAACAGATATTAAATCATGACAGAGAATAATTATTAATTTATTTGTTTGTAATAATGGATAAATAGTAAGATAAACAAGAAAATATGTTTATTGGTTATAGATACATATAGGAGTCTGAAGTATTTAAGATAAAGTGATACAATAGCTTAGATTTCTCTAGAAATATTCCAGTAAAAAAAAAAAGAAAAATGGAACATAATTGGTAAGTTATGGTAATTTTTTATGCTGAATAGAGGGACTCATGAGTTCATTATACATTTTTTTTTCTTTCAGACATAGAGTCTTGCTCTGTCACCAAGGCTGGAGTGCAATGGCATGATCATAGCTCTTGGGCTCAAGCAATCATCCCACCTCAGCCTCTCAAGTAGCTAGGACTACAGGTGTGCACACCATGCTTGGCTCATTGTTTGTTTCTTTTTGGTTTTTATTATGAGGTTCTTTAAAGAACAAATTTCTATTTGGCTTTCACTACATAATTTGACACATCTTGGGTTTATAATTTACAGGAACAGAAAGACCAGTAGTTTGTCTGCAATGGAAGAATTTTATGATGTAACTCTGATGGAACATAATTTATGGACCAAATGTCAGGAGAAAGCCTCACATTTCATATGTATTTAAAATTTCATTTACATATTTCAGTTAAATTTTCAAGTTTTCAGAGGAATCAACAAAAGTTTTTTTTGTGTTTGTTTTTTTGTTTTTTTATCTTTCAGCGTAGTAGGCTGGAAAATGTAGCATCTCTTCAGATGTTGAAGACATTCTTCTTAGTGTTCAGGAATGCCACTGCTGCTCCTTTTAGCACAATCCCCATATCCCTGGGCTTTTCTGATCCATTTGAGTTAGTTCCTGGTGCACAAGGATTGCTATCTGTGCCATGCTATGGTTCCTATTCCATAATCGAGATTAGCGGTGGGTAAACGTGTGAAGTACAGATCATAGGCCAGAACAGGAGAAGACAGTCACATCTCCCCAACTTGACTCCCTCTATGCTCTCTTCTCATATGTAGTTGGGTTGATGTCTGCTTCACAAGAGAGAAAGAGACTTTCATGCCTCTGCCTGGAAAAGACTGATTCAGCCCAACCTTCCTCTCCTGAGTCAACCATATAGGTAAGTTCTGTAATCAATGTATGCAAAGTTTCACAGGGAAAACATAAGTTGATGCATGACAGATGTGATCACTTTCCTTCTTGCATGTGTTCTGATTGTTTTATTTTATTTTGGTCATTTGTTCCCTACTTTTTTTCACTACCTTTATTTTAAGTTCAGGAAGTCCATGTGCAGGTTTGTTACATGGGTAAATTCTGTGTGGCTCAGGCTTGGTGTATGAATTGGCTGGAATTTGTCTTCTGACTTGTGAAACCAAAACATTGAATCCAATAAACTAAATGCTGAAGCCAAGGGGGAGCATGCTACCTGAGAAAGAACCAGAGAACACATATCCAAATTCTGTCTACCCACATTTTTTAGTGATCTCTGAATCAGGCATTTGTAGAACAGACTAAAGGCATCTCAATTAAAGATCATAACATTCTAATATAGAGGTTGCAAACTGACAACTCGTGGGTAATTCCTGCACACAGACATATTTAAATTCAATCTGAACAGATAAGGGAGATGCTGCCCAAAAAATAACTTTTGAAGCTCAAGCCCAGCCCCACCTCCCACCCAAAAAAATCACCTGCTAAAACAAAAGAAACAACACTCGGGTTACCCTCTTTGGGTCCCAAGTAGTAAAGAAAAAACAGTGTGCCCTATTCCTTTAAAAGCCAGGGTAAATTTAAAACCTATAATTGATAATTGAAGGTCTTCTCCATGACCCTATAACACTCCAATGCTACCTTGTTGTCAGTGTAAACAAGGGTGTAGCCTGAGAACACTGAGACCACTGACAACCTGTAGCTTTCCTATCAAAAATCCTTAACCCAGTAACCTGCGAATGAATTCAATCATCAAGGAGCGGCAACTGCTTCGCTAACAGAAGAAAGTAGAAAAGTAACTTTTAGAGAAAACCTCACTGTGAGCACACCTCACCAATTCAGAATTATTCTAAGTCAAAAAAGCAAAAAGGTAGTTTACTAATTCAAAAATCTTAAAGCATGCGGCTATTCTGTTAGAAAAAGGTAATTTAACACTAACCACTGATAATTCCCTTAACCCACCAGATTTCCTAACAGGGGATTTAAATCTTAATTACCATACAAAGGTCCGACCAGACCCAGGAGGAACTCCCTTCAGGACAGGATGATAGCCGGTTCCTCCCAGGTGATTGAGGAAAAAACCACAATGGGTGTTCAGTAATAGATATGGAGACTCTTGTGGAAGCAGAGTTAGAAAAATTGCCTAACAATTGGTCTCCTCAAATGTGGGAGCTGTTTGCACTCAGCCAAGCTTAAAGTACCTACAGAATCGCATCTCAATCCTGACACAAAAGGTTACCTACACAAGGAAACGAATTAGCACAAGAACTGTTTATGGGAATGCATCTTGATGGGGCAGCTGGGTTGTTATGAAAACTCAGGAACCCAGCCCAGCTCTAGGACTCACCCCTGAGCACAGAGACAATGTTGGGCATGCTGGTAAAGGACCACTAGAATCCAGCAGCCTGGACTGCTTTCTTTGTGGTCAAGAAAGGCGAGAAAATTGGTGCAGGACTGCTACATCTGTGAGTGTAACTAATCCGATAAGCAGAGGTCCATGGGTGGTTATGCACCCTGGAAAAGAATAAACATTGAGACCACAGAGGGTGCTCTATGACTAATGCTCATCAGAAAATGACTAGGGGTGCTGGCATCCCTATGTTCATTTTTCAGATGGGAAATGCTCCCCCCTAGGCAAAAATGTCTCTAAGATGTATTTTGGAGAATTAGGACCAATTTGACCCTCAGAGGCTACGAAAGAAATGACTTATATTCTTCTGCAGTACTGCCTGGCCACAATATCCTCTTCAAGGGGGAGAAACCTGGCCTCCTGAGGCAAGTATAAATTATAACACCATCCTACAGCTAGACTTCTTTTGTTGAAAAGAAGGCAAATGGAGTGAAGTGCCATATGTACAAACTTTCTTTTCATTAAGAGACAACTCGCAATTATGTAAAAACTGTGATTTATGCCCTACAGAAAGCCCTCAGAGTCTACGTCTCTACCCCAACTTCCCCCCACCCGACTCCTTCCCCAACTAATAAGGACCCCCCTTAACCCAAACAGTCCAAAAGGAGATAGACAAAGAGGTAAACAAGGAACCATAGAGTGCCAGTATTCCCCTATTATGCCCCCTTCAAGCGGTGGGAGGAGGAGAATTCAGCCCAGCCATAGTGCATGCACCTTTTTCACTCTCAGACTTAAAGCAAATTAAAATAGACCTAGGTAAATTCTAAAATAACCCTGATCACTATACTGATGTTTTACAAGGGTAAGGACAATCCTTTGATCTGACATGGAGAGATATGATGTTACTGCTAAATCAGACACTAACCCTAAATGAGAGAAGTGCCACCATAACTGCCGCCCGAGAGCTTGGCAATCTCTGGTATCTCAGTCAGGTCAATGATAGGATGACAACAGAGGAAAGAGAATGATTCACCACAGGCCAGCAGGCATTTCCCAGTGTAGACCCTCATTGGGACACAGAATCAGAGCATGGAGATTGGTCCCGCAGACATTTGCTAACTTGCGTGCTAGAAGGACTAAGGAAAACTAGGAAGAAGCCTATGAATTATTTAATGAAGTCCACTATAACACAGGGAAAGGAAGAAAATCCTACTGCCTTTCTGGAGAGACTAAGGAAGCATACAGGGAGCATACCTCCCTGTCACCTAATTCTATTGAAGGTCAACTAATCTTAAAGGATAAGTTAAAGGATAAGTCAGCTGCAGACATTAGGAAAAAACTTCAAAAGTCCGTCTTAGGCCCAGAGCAAAATTTAGAAACCCTATTGAACTTGGAAACCTCAGTTTTTTATAATAGAGATGAGGAGGAGCAGGCGGAACGGGACAAATGGGATTAAGAAAAAGGCCACCACTTTAGTCATGGCCCTCAGGCAAGCGGACTTTGGAGGCTCTGGAAAAGGGAAAAGCTGGGCAAATCGAATATCTAATAGGGCTTCCTTCCAGTGAGGTCTACAAGGACACTTTAAAAAAGATTGTCCAAGTAGAAGTAAGCCACCCTCTCGTCCCTGCCCCTTATGTCAAGGGAATCACTAGAAGACCCAATGCCCCAGGGGATGAAGGTCATCTGAGTCGGAAGCCACTAACCAGATGATCCAGCGGCAGGACTGAGGGTGCCTGGGGCAAGCACCAGCCCATACCATCACCCTCACAGAGCCCTGGGTATGCTTGACCATTGAGGACCAGAAGGTTAACTGTCTTCTGGACACTGACGCAGCCTTCTCTGTCATACTCTCCTGTCCCAGACAACTGTCCTCAGATCCGTCACTACCCAAGGGGTCCTAGGACAGCCAGTCACTAGGTACTTCTCCCAGCCACTAAGTTGTGACTGGGAAACTTTACTCTTTTCACATGCTTTTCTAATTATGCCTGAAAGCCCCACTCCTTTGTTAGGGAGAGAGAGTCTAGCAAAAGCAGGGGCCATTATACACCTGAACATAGGAAAAGGAACACCCGTTTGTTGTCCCCTGCTTGAGGAAAGAATTAATCCTGAAGTCTAGGCAACAGAAGGACAATATGGATGAGCAAAGAATGCCTGTCCTGTTCAAGTTAAACTAAAGGATTCCGCCTCCTTTCCCTACCGAAGGCAGTACTCCCTTAGACCTGAGACCCAACAAGGACTCCAAAAGATTATTAAGGACCTAAATCCCAAGGTCTAGTAAAACTATGCAGTAGCTCCTGCAATACTCCAACTTTAGGAGTACAGAAACCCAATGGACAGTGGAAGTTAGTGCAAGATCTCAGGATTATCAATGAGGCCATTGTCCCTCTATACCCAGCTGTACCTAACCCTTATACTCTGCTTTCCCAAATACCAGAGGAAGCAGAGTGGTTTACAGTCCTGAACCTTAAGGATGCCTTTTTCTGCATCCCTGTATATCCTGACTCTCAATTCTTGTTTGGTTTTGAAGATGCTTCAAACCCAACGTCTGAACTCACCTGGGTTGTTTTGCCCCAAGGGTTCAGGGATAGCCCCCATCTATTTGGCCAGGCATTAGTCCAAGACTTGAGCCAATTCTCATACCTGGACACACTTGTCCTTTGGTACATGGATGATTTACTTTTAGCCGACCATTCAGAAACCTTGTGCCATCAAGCCACCCAAGAGCTCTTAAATTTCCTCACTACCTGTGGCTACAAGGTTTCCAAACCAAAGGCTCAGCTCTGCTCACAACAGGCTAAATACTTAGGGCTAAAATTATCCAAAAGCAACAGGGCCCTCAGTGAGGAATGTATCCAGCCTATACTGGCTTATCCTCATCCCAAAACCTTAAAACAACTAAGAAAGTTCCTTGGCATAACAGGTTTCTGCCGAATATGGATTTCCAGGTACAGCGAAATAGCCAGACCTTTATATACACTAATTAAGGAAACTCAGAAAGCCAATACGCATTTAGTAAGATGTACACCTGAAGCAGAAGCGGCTTTCCAGGCCCCAAAGAAGGCCCTAACCCAAGCCCCAGTGTTAAGCTTGCCAGCAGGACAAGACTTTTCTTTATATATCACAGATAAAATAGGAATAGCTCTAGGAGCCCTTACACAAGTCCAAGGGAGGAGCTTGCAACCCGTGGCATACCTGAGTAAGGAAATTGATGTAGTGGCAAAGGGTTGGCCTCATTGTTTATGGGTAGTGGCAGCAGTAGCAGTCTCAGTATCTGAGGCAGTTAAAATAATACAGGGAAGAGATCTTACTGTGTGGACATCTCATGTTGTGAATGGCATACTCACTGCTAAAGGAGATCTGTGGCTGTCAGACAACTGTGAGGAAAGTAACTAAAATTGTAAATCCCCATGGCCCTCCCTTATCATATTTTTCTCTTTACTGTTCTCTTAACCCCTTTCACTCTCACTGCACCCCCTCCATGCTGCTGTACGACCAGTAGCTCCCCTTACCAAGAGTTTTTATGGACAACGTGGGGTCCTGGAAATATTGATGGCCCATCATATAGGAGGTTATCTAAGGGAACCCCCACCTTCACTGCCCACATCCATATGCCCTGCAACTGCTATAACTCTGCCACTCTTTGCAAATGTTCATTATTGGACAAGGAAAATGATTAATCCTAGTTGTCCTGGAGGACTTGGAGCCACTGTCTGTTAGACTTACTTTACCCATACCAGTATGTCTCATGGGGGTGGAGTTCAAGATCAGGCAAGAGAAAAACATGTAAAGGAAGTAATCTACCAACTGACCCGGGTACATAGCACCCCTAGCCCCTACAAAGGACTAGATCTCTTAAAACTACATGAAACCCTTCATACCCATACTCGCTATAATATTGCTACTCCTCTTAGAACCCTGTATCTTTAACTTCCTTGTTAAGTTTGTCTCTTCCAGAATTGAAGATAGTTCTTTAAATGGAGCCCCAGATGCAGTCCATGACTAAGATCTACCGTGGACCCCTGGACCGGCCTGCTAGCCCATGCTCTGATGTTAATTATATCAAAGGCACCCCTCCCAAGGAAATCTCAACTGCACAACCTCTACTCTGCCCCAGTTCAGCAGGAAGCAGTAAGAGTGGTTGTCAGCCAACCTCCCGAACAGCACTTGGGTTTTCCTGCTGAGAGGAGGGACTGAGAGACAGGACTAACTGGATTTCCTAAGTCGACTAAAAATCCCTAAGCCTAGCTGGGAAGGTGACCACTTCCATCTTTAAACAGGGGGCTTGCAACTTAGCTCACACCCAACCAATCAGATAGTAAAGAGAGCTCACTAAAATGCTAATTAGTAAATTACAGAAGGTAAAGAAATAGCCAATCATCTATTGCCTGAGAGCACAGTGGGAGGGATAATGATAGGGATATAAATCCAGGCATTCGAGCCAGCAATGGATACCATCTTTGGGTCCCCTCCCTTTGTATGGGAGCTCTGTTTTGACTCAATTTCACTCTATTAAATCTTGCAATTGAAAAAAAAAAAAAAACTCATGAGAGAAAAGTAAGAGAAACACAAATCTTCATAATTTAACATTCAGTGTATCCAGGATATAGCAGAAAATTGTTGGGCATATAAAGAACTAAGAAAATAGAACACAGCATAAAGAGAAAAATAATCAGTTGAGCCTGACCCTGAGCTAAACAGTTGTTGGAATTATTAAACAAATACTTTAAAGTGGCTATAACAACCACCCTCAATGAAATAAACAAAATATGGTTTTAATAAGTAAAACTCTCAGCAAAAATGTAAGAAACCTCAATAGAGAAGGAGAAACAATAAAACTAAACTAAATGGAAATTCTAAAATTAAAAGATATATTTTCTGGAAGTAGAAGTTCACAATAGACTAAGCCAAATGAAACGACAAAGGAACAAGTAAATATATTTGAACATAGATCAATCAAAATTACCTTATGTGAGGCTGGATGCAGTGGCTCCTGCCTGTATTCCCAGAACTTTGGGAGGCCGAGGCAAACGGATCACCTGAGATCAGGAGTTTGAGACCAGCCGGACCAACAAGGAGAAACACCGTCTCTACTAAAAATACACAATTAGCGCAGTGGCATGTGACTAAAATTCCAGCTACTCGGGAGGCTGAGGTAGGAGAATTGCTTGAACCTGGGAAGCAGAGGTTGCAGTGAGCCAAGATTGCATCATTGCACTCCAGTCTGGGCAACAAGAGCAAAACTCAGCACGCAGAGAGAAAAACAATAAACTGAGATTCAGATAACTCTTAGGTGTTATCAAATGATTTGACATATGTGTAAATGGAATATCAAAAGATCATGAGAAAGAATGGGGCAGAAAAAATTTTTCAGAAATAGTAGCTCAAAGTTTTCCAAATTTGATGAAAAACAGAAATGGGAAGATTTGAGATACTCAGTGAATGCCACGCAGAGTAAACAAAAAAGAAGTTCATGCCAAGGAGCATCACAGTCAAACTATTGGAAGTCAAAGATGTTTCTAGGAATACTATGTAGCCATAAATAAAGAATGAGATCATGTTTTTTGCAGCAATAGGAATGAGGTAGAGTCTGTTATCTTAAGAGAACTAACACAGGAACAAAAAACAAATACTGCGTGTTCTCACATATAAGTGGGAGCTAAACAATGAGAATACATGGACACAAAGGTGGGAACAACAGACACTGGGGCCTACTTGATGGTGGAGGTGAGAAAGGGTGAAAATCAAAAATCTACCTATCAGATACTATGCTTATTACCTGGGTGGCAAAGTAATCTGTACACCAAGCCTTTACAACACCCAATTTACCCATATGATAATCCTGCATATGTACCCCTTGCACCTAAAATATGAGTTGGAAGGAAACAAAGAAATTCAAAGATAAAGAGCAAATCTTGAAAGGAGAAAGAGCAAGATGCAATGGGAAGAAAAAGGGGCGGGGACTGCTGGGGATGGGAGACAGTGGGGATGGGGGACAGAGACAATCGGAGACAGATCCACTTAATACCCAATTTCATCAGAAACAAGGGAGTCCACAAGATAATGAAGCAGAAATATTTAAGTGTTAAAATAAAACTATAAACCTATAGTTCTATATTCAGCAAAACAACTCTTTAAAAATGAAAGAAAAATAAAGGCATTTTCAGGTAAAAGAAAACTAAAATAATTCCAGGTCTGCATTACAAGAAATGCTAAAGGTAGTTCTTCAGGTTAAAGGGAAATAATTCCAGATGGAAAGTTAGATCATTAGAAAAGTATAAACGGCATCAGAACAGTAACTATCTGCCTAAATGCAAGGACTATTTTTTTTTTAAAATTTGCTCTTTTCTGCTTAATTGCTTTAGAAACCACATAATGGTTCAGTACAAAATGATAACATTGTCTTGTATTGTAACGTATATAGATATAATACCTATGACAATGATAGCATAGAATACATTATTAACTATAAACAGACTGTAGAACTAGGGATTAATAACATAAGCTCTAGAGAAATCAATAAGAAATAAAATGCAGGCAGGTCATAGTGGCTCACACCAGTAATCCCAACACTTCTGGGAGACCAAGGTGAGAACTTAAGGGACTGCCAGACTAGCATGTGCAACAAAGTGAGACCCCCATCTCTACAAAAATAAAAATAAAAAAAATTAGCAGTGTGTGGTGGCATGCACCTGTTGTCCCAGCTACTTGGGAGCTGAGGTGGGAGGATCACGTGAACCCAGTAAGTAGAGTCTGCAGTGAGCTATTATTTCACCCCTGCATTCCAGCCCAGCCTGGGTAACAGAGTGAGACCTCATCTTTATAAATAAACAAACAAACAAACAAACACAAATAAATGAAAAAAATAAATAAAATGCAAAGAATTTTAAGTAAACATTTATCAGGAAATAATAATGTATTTCTAAAAAAATCAAGTTGATAAAAGGCAAGAAAGGAAGAAAAGAGGAACAAAAAGCAGAGGGCGCAAACTAAAAACACAAAAAATTGGTGGACTCAAACATATGTCAATAATGTTACCTTAAAAATTTCTTACCTAAATATTCCAAATAAATTGTCACAATGGGTAAAAAGAAAACAAGTCTCAACAATATATAGTCTAAAAGAGATGCATTTTAATAAAAGGTATAGGTTGAAAGTAAATGGATATAAAAATATACAAATAGTAAGCATAAGAAGATGAGAATGGTCATATTGATCAGATGAAAGAGATTTCAAGATAAAATATATTACAAGAGATAAAGAAGAACATTTCACAATGATAAAAATTCATCAGGAAGATGTAACAATCATAAACGTATGTCCCATGAGAGAGCTTCAAAATACATGAGGCAGTAGTTGACAAAATTTAATAGCAAAATAGATAATTCCACAAGCATAGTTGGAGAATTTAATAGTCTGTATTAGTTATCTATTTTATGTAACAAATTACCTCACAATAATTGACTTAAAACCACAAACATTTCTTTCAGTTTTTAGTCACAGCTTAACTAGGTCCTCTGGCTCTGGGTCTCTCATAAGGCTGCACTCAAGGTATTGCTTGGGGCTGTAGCCGTCACAATGTTTCAACGGAAGAAGATCCAGTTCTAAGTTCACTCGTGTGGCTGTTGACAGGCATTAGAAGTTCCAGGTCAAAGTTCATTCATGTGGCTATTGGCAGGCCTTAGGTCTCTTCGATGGCTGTAGGCCACTAAAAACATTTGCTTCTTGCTACATGTGCCTCTCTATAGGCTATTCACAATATGTTAGCTTGCTTTCTCAAGTGCAAAGGGAGAGACAGAGAAAGAGAGAAGTACTTAATAAGCACTCCTCCATATGCTGCCCCATGAATGAATTATTTCCTTTGAATGTATTTTGACTTTCCAAATTTTTGTCTTTCCATATTGTAAATTCTTCAGTAGAAGAAATCATGGCCTTTTCTTTATTACATCCATTTCCCTGTTTTACTCTCCAGTGTTAACTTCATGGTTCTACAATGTCACAAAATTTATAGCAGTTAACATGTTTAGTGTTACTCATGGCCTCAGGAAGGGCATACTGGCATGTGCAAAGCCATCCAAATAGAACACCAATGCGGAATTTTAAAAACATGTAAACTACACATAGCTAACCATTGTATAGCCAGTTCATAAAGTTTAGAATTTGTACAGTGATAGCTTAAATATTTTAGGATATATTTCTAAGAACAATACAAGAAGTGGTATTTGAATGAACAGCTCCAGGATTTTTGGCTTTTTGTCTTTGTACATTTGTGTTATGGAAGGGAACTAAGGGCATCTAGCAATTTTTAAAATGGTAGTAAATTCTTATTCAGCTCTACCTATTGGAAGTTGCAGAATGGCAATATAAAGCTACTTGAGTCTCGGTTGCTAAGGAAAAATAGAAATACAATTTCAGGAGCTAACCCCTCCATTATATTAATGGGTTCTCTCTAACAGAATTTCTTTTTTTTTTAATTTCCAACTTTTATTTCAAGTTCAGGGGGACCTGTGCAGGATGTGCAGATTTGTTACATAGGTAAATATATGCCATGGTGGTTTGCTGTACAGATCATCCCATCACCTAGGTATTAAGCTCAGTATCCATTACTATTCTTCTTGATGCTCTGCCTCCTCTCAGCCCCACCCTCCAACAGGCCTCAGTGTGTGTTGTTCCCCACAATGTGTCCATGTGTTCTCAACATTCAGCTCTCACTTATAAGTGAGAACATGTGATATTCAGTTTTCTGTTTCTTCATTAGTTTGCTGAGGATAATGGCTTCCAGCTCTATCCATGTCCCTAGAAAGGACATGATCTTATCCTTTTTGATGGCTACATAGTATTCCATGGTGTATATGTACCACATTTTCTTTATCCAGTCTATCATTGATGGACATTTAGGTTGATTCCATGTCTTTGCTATTGGGAATAGTCCCGCAATGAACACATGTGTTCATATATCCTTATAATAGAATAATTCCTATTCCTTTGAGTATATACCCAATAATGGGATTGCTGGATCAAATGGTATTTCTGCCTCTATGTCTTTGAGGAATCGTCACACTGTCTTTGACAATGGTTGAACTAATTTACACTCCCACCAACAGTGTAAAAGCTTTCCTTTTTCTCCACAAACTTGCCAGCATCTGTTGTTTATTTACTTTTTAATAATTGCCATTAGGACTGGTGTGAGATGGTATCTCATTGTGGTTTTGATTTGCATTTCTCTAATGACCAGTGATGTTGAGATTTTTTTCACATGCTTGTTGGCTGCATGTACATCTTCTTTTGAGAAGTGTCTGTTCATGTCCTTTGCCTACTTTTTAACGGAGTTGTTTGTTTTTTTCCTTGTAAATTTGTTTAAGTTCCTTGTACATCCTGGATACTATCCCTTTGTCAGATGGATAGATTGCAAAAATTTTCTCCCATTCTGAAGTTGTCTGTTCACTATAATGATAGTTTTTTTTGCTATGCTCTTTAGTTTAATTAGATCTCATTTGTTAATTTTTGCTTTTCTTACAATTGCTTTTGGCATCTTCATTATGAAATCTTTGCCCATGTCTACGTCCTGTATGGCATTACCTAGATTTTCTTCTGGGTTTTTTATAGTTTGGGGTTTTGCATTTGTTTGAAATGCTTGTTTCCCGGTGCCATAAAGAAATAGTACTTGAACATAAATTTAATTTCCTCAGCAAGGCCATTTTTATACTTTCTGCAGAAAGGGTACACTTGCCACAGTTTTGCCATGAGAGTACACCAAACAAAGGAGACACGGTCATTTGTAACCTGACATGTCCATCCTACTGCTGTGTCCATTTCCATTGGCTGGAACAGGACCTCATATTCTGTATTTGCCCCGATTGGCTAGCAATTTAGAACATTTTAAAAGAGGCATAGGCAGAGGAGAACAAAGGAAGGAGGAAGTAACTTGTGGAATCCTGAGAAAGGTAAAAACACCTTCAAATAAGGAAGAGGAACAGGCTATGACCTAATGCTTGCTTCTACCAGGATAAGCATGCCAGGGCAAATATTTAGACTAAATTGTGGGGGCAAAGAAAATAAAGTACGTTGATTTCTTTATTACAGCTAGCAGATATTTAAGAATGCTAGCACAGGTTGCCGGGTGCGGTAGCTCACGCCTGTAATCCCAGCACTTTGGGAGGCCGAGGTGGGCAGATCACAAGGTCAGGAGATCAAGATCATTCTGGCTGACACGGTGAAACCCCGTCTCTACTAAAAACACAAAAAAATTGGCCGGGCATGTTGACGGGTGCCTGTAGTCCCAGCTACTCGGGAGGCTGAGGCAGGAGAATGGCGTGAACCCAGGAGGCAGAGCTTGCAGTGAGCAGAGATCGGGCCACTGCACACCAGCCTGGGTGACAGAGCGAGACCCAGTCTCAAAAAAATAAAAAAAAGGAAAAATATAAAAGGATGTTAGCACAGGTCTTTGAATAAATTTTGCTTCTAAGAGAAGTTACTATTTATTCCTAGACAGGGAAGAAAGTCTTTGAAGAGGAACCTCTACTTTACTTTTTACACATTTAAGTCTTTAATCCATCTTGAGTTAATTTTTTCATATGGTGTAAGGAAGGGGTCCAGTTTCAGTTTTCTGCATATAGCTAGCCAGTTGTCCCAGCACCATTTATTACACAAGAAATCCTTTCCCCATTGCTTGTTTTATCATGATTGTCAAAGGTCAGATGGTTGTAAGTGTGCAGTCTTATTTCTGAGCTCTGTATTCTGTTCCATTGGTCTATGTGTCTGTTCTTATATCAGAACCATGCTATTTTGGTTCCATGGCCATGTATATAGTTTGAAGTCAGGTAGCATAATGCCTCCAGCTTTGTTCTTTTGCTTAGGACTGTCTTGGCTATTCAGGCTTGTTTTTGTTGTTCCATATGAATTTTAAAATAGTTTTGTTTTTCTGGTTATGTGAAGAATGTCAATGGTAGTTTAATGGGAATAGCATTGAATCTATAAATTGCTTTGGGCAGTATGGCCATTTTCATAATATTTATTCTTTGTATCCATGAGCCTGGAATGTTTTTTCCGTTTGTTTGTGTCATCTCTGATTTGACTGAACAGTAATTTATAGTTCTCCTTGAAGAGGTCCTCCTTCACTTCCCTTGTTAGCTGTATTCCTAGGCATTTTATTCTTTTTGTGGCAATTGTGAAGAGGAGATGATTCTGATTTGGCTCTCAGCTTGCCTGTTGTTGGTGTATAGGAATGTTAGCAATTTCTGCACATTGATTTTGTATCCTGAGACTTTGCTTAAGTTGCTTATCAGCTTAAGAAGATTTTGGGATCAGGGCGGAGCAAGATGGCCAAATAGGAACAGCTCCAGTCTCCAACTCCCAGCGTGAGCAACACAGAAGACCAGTGATTTCTACATTTTCAACTGAGGTACTGGGGTTATCTCACTAGGGAGTGTCGGACAATCGGTGCTGGTCAGCTGCTGCAGCCCGACCAGCAAGAGCTGAAGCAGGGCGAGGCATCGCCTCACCTGGGAAGCACAAGGGGGAAGGGAATCCCTTTTCCTAACCAGGGGAATGGAGACACACAACACCTGGAAAATTGGGTAACTCCCACCCCAATACTG
>NW_012119633.1:359086-359627 GCF_000951035.1 Colobus angolensis palliatus | reverse complement strand
CAATATTAACCTTAAATGTAAATGGACTAAATGCTCCAATTAAAAGACACAGACTGGCAAACTGGTTAAAGAGTCAAGACTCGTCAGTCTGCTGTATTCAGGAGACCCATCTCACATGCAGAGACATACACAGGCTCAAAATATAGGGATGGAGGAAGATCTACCAAGCCAATGGAGAACAAAAAAAAGCAGGGGTTGCAATCCTAGTCTCTGATAAAACAGATTTTAAACCTTCAAAGATCAAAAGAGACAAAGTAAGCCATTACATAATTGTAAAGGGATCAATTCAACAGGAAGAGCTAACTATCCTAAATATATATGCACCCAATACAGGGGCACCCAGATTCATAAAGCAATTCCTTAGAGATTTACAAAGAGACTTAGGCTCCCATACAATAATAATGGGAGACTTCAACACCCCACTGTCAACATTAGACCGATCAACGAGACAGAAGGTTAACAAGGATATCCAGGAATTGAACTCATCTCTGCACCAAGCGGACCTAATAGACATCTACAGAACTCTCCACCCCAAATCAAC
>NW_012119633.1:348611-356056 GCF_000951035.1 Colobus angolensis palliatus | reverse complement strand
AAAAAAAAAGTAAAATAAAATAAAAAAGAAGCTTTTGGGCCGAGATGATGGGGTTTTCTGGATATAGGATCATGTCATCTGCAAAGATAGTTTGATGTCTTCTCTTGCTATTTGAATATGCTTTATTTCTTTCTCTTGCCTGATTTCCCTTGCCAGAACATCCAATACTATGGTGACTAGGACAGACTTTCTTAATCTGGGACTGTTGATAACTGGGTCTGGATAATATTTTGTTGTTGGGAGATGGAGGAGACATGGGCTGACTTGTGCTTTGAGGTTTAATAGCATCCATGGCCTCTGCCCACTAGATGCCAGTAGCTCTCCGCCCTCCCCCACCCCAGTCCCCACCATTAGTGAGAACCAAAAATGCTTCCAGATATTGCCAAATGTCCACTGGGGGACAAAATCACCTCTTTTTAAGAACCACTTTCGTGGACAGTATTTTTCAAACTGAAGGTCACACCGGTTACTGGAGTATTGGGTAGTGCAGTAAGTTCAGTGGGTAACAGCATTTTTAAATGAAATTGAATTCAATAGGAAGTTTCAGAGCACTTAGACTGTAATTAGAGTAAGCGTGTTTCTTGAAATGTAGACATAATACATCATGTGTGTACTGTGTTGCTATTTAAAATCCATCTCTTACTGTGTATTGCTGCCAAAAAAGTCTGAAAGCAACTGTGTCTAGAGCCCAGCTGAGAGCATTCAACCAGAATGGCTGCTCTAAGGTCATCAACTTTCTTGTAGCTAATCTAACAGTCCATGATTGCCAGTATTAACCTTCCTCTAAGGTGGACCAGCCACCACTGTTCCCTCCGTTAATAGGCTCATGCCTTCCTCTCTTGATGCCTTTTCTCCTACAGTTCTTCCTGAACTCTCATACTTTTCAATGTTACCTATCGTTCAAGGTCTCCCCAAGTCTTTTATAATGTATTATCTGTCATTCTAGCACGAAATGGTCTCTCCTTTCTCTGAACACCTTTTGTGCTTTTTGTCTATACTGTAGAAGCTGTCTTTTAAAATGTGATTAGAAACCATACTTGAGAGTTTACTTTTAAAAATTAGTAAAAGAATGATTGGCTGTATGTGAGAGTTCACAAGAGAGGTTAAGAATATCGTACACAAAGATTTTTGATGTTCCTGAGAAAATGCCTAAAAATGCCACATATAGAAGACCAATATTTGATGACTTCAGGGTGGCCAAATAGAAGAGGTGATTTTTTCAGTCTGAAGATGAACTAAGTCTGTTGAGAAAATTATGCAAAAGTAACCATGGGCACTGTTAGTGGAAGAGCCTCCTGACAATTAGTGTAAATAGACAAAATCATCATCATTAAATGACCATGGTGGGTTAATGGGAAACTGATGTAATTAAATGTTCTGTTATATTAAAAATATTTTGGACCTGGCACAGTAGCTCATGCCTGTAATCCTAGCACTTTGGGAGGCTGAGGTGGGTGGATCATCTGAGGTCAGGAGTTTGAGACCAGTCTGGCCAACATGGGGAAACCCCGTCTCAACTAAAAATACAAAAAAAAAAAAAATTAGCTGGGCATGGTGGCATGTGCCTGTAATCCCAGCTACTCAGGAGCCTGGTCAGGAGAATCACTTGAACCTGGGAGGCGGAGGTTGCTCTGAGCCCAGATCATGCCACTGCACTCCAGCCTGGATGACAAGAGTGAAATTGGAAACAAATACAACTGACTTCTGGTAAATACAGAACTTCTAGAGCAGGGGTATGTAGGTGGACCGGAGTATTCTAGCTGTCAGCATTCAGTGTGCCATGGGCATAAATCATTATGTAGGGGAAATGAATGGCATGAGAAGGACAAGCATTTGTAGCAATCAACATCCTTTTCTTTACTGGCCTCTTACTCTCCCACAATTGCCCCAAAGTAGTAGCATGGCTAGAGAGAAAGCAGGGTAAGTGGTTGCTTTTGCTTGAGCTTCATCCTCCAAAGTAGCACCTTATCAACACTTTTAAAGGTGGTCTAAATATCTCTTAGACCAGTGATTCTCAAGCCATCTGTTATGAAATAACTTTTTAAAAATTTTGGAATCAATTGCAGACTGACACTTTGTAAAGTGTTAATAACAATGATTACAAGAAAAATGAAATGAAAAAAGACATAAAATACAAGCTCAAGTTTTTTTGCTTTTGTTTATTTTAGCTTTATTAAGGTATAACTGACAAATAAGAATTGTATATATTTAATATATACAACTTCATTTTTTGATACATGTATACATTGTGAAATGATCACCACCATCAAGCTAATTAACATATCCATCAACTAACTCACACAGTTACCATTTGGGTTTTGCTTTTGTTTTTTGGTAAGAATGCAGGATCTACTCTCTTAGCAAATTGCAAGTATACAATAAGGTATTGTTAACTGTAGCTACTACGTCATATATTAGATCTTCCACATGTATTTGTCTTATATAACTGAAAGTAGGAAATGAAATCAGTACCTCAAAGAGATTTGTGCTCCCACATTCCTTGCAGCATTATTTATAATAGGCAAGATACGAAAATATCTTAAATTTCCATTGACAGATGAATGGATAAAGAAAATGTTATATATGTATATACACCATTATCTTCTAAGACTACTCAAAACTTAGAATATTCCATTATATATATAATGGAATGTAATTCAACCTTAAAAAAGAAGGAAATCCTGCCGTTTGCCACAACATGGATGAAAATGAAGAACATTATACCAAGTGAAATAAGTCAGACAAAGAAAGACAAATACTGTATGATTTCACTTGAATATGGAATCTAAAATAGAGCCCACGGAAGCACAGAGAAGAATAGTGGTTGCCAAGAATTAGGGAGTGGGGGAAATGGGAAGACGTTGGTCAAGTTCCAGCTTTTATTATTATGTTCAACATACATAAAATTACTCTATTAAATTGCTATAAAAGTTTCTAAATGTTTACAGTCAATTTCTGTACTTAGACCAGAAACAGTTTGAGGGCCTTACTGTGAGTAGTCCTAGAATATAATGGCAAGAACTTAGAGGAAGTAATGTAAATTATGCAGTTTAAAAATTAGTAGTAAGACCCTGAGAAGAGTGTAAAATTGTTACAGTAGGCAGCTAGTCAGTCATGAGTGGGGCAGGAGAGGGCTCCCCACCACATCCCACCAGGAAAGTCAGGAGATCATCAGGTGATGATCAGGCAGTTGTCACTGCCTCTCTAAAATAATCCTTGGTTGCAGCCAGCACCAGGAAAAGGCAGTATCCCTGTAGATAGAAAACACCTGAAATTGGTGATCGATAGCTTCTCAATAAGACCTCGGGAATTGGGAGAGTGGGCTCGAGCATGGGGCACTCCACCAGAAAAGGGAAGAACGCCTCAGGTGAGCATGCATATGACTCCAGTAAACCCACTGAGCGTGCTTATCTCCCAAGTGCTAGAAAGCCACAGTACATGCAGGCAGGTCATCCTAAGCGAAGATTCAAGGAAAAGGGATGCAGGACCCTGGAAGCATGCCAACATATAAAACTGTAAGTCAAAGGTCAAACACCACGCATGACCTCCAAGATTCCCACTTGGGTCTCATCCAAGTGTACTTACTTTTCTTTCCTGTTCTAAAGATTTTTAATAAACTTCCATTCCTGCTCTGAAACTTGCCTCAATCTGTTTTTCTGCCTTATGCTCCTCAGTTGAATTTGTTCTTCTGAGGAGGCAAGAATTGAGGTTGCTACAGACCCATACGGATTTGCCACTGGTAACCTGGATACCTCCACCACTAACAAAAAGATATTACTTTTACATGTCCTCACCCACCCACCAACCAAAATGCACAGACTCTTGCCCATTCCCACATCCCTGTTGGAACCTGGCTAGTGCTGGCAGACAAGGGAGTGGAGACAGAGAGGTGCCTTGGTTACAGCCCAGAGGCAACAATGATGTTCATGTCAAGCTTCCTTAAAATCCCACTCATCCTCATCTCCATTGCCTACTTCCAAAACACCTACTACACCTAAGGCTGATTGCTGATTAAATAGTTGCTTCTTTAAAATGTGTCACTCTGTATAAAAGAAACCAGGATAATTGACTAAACTAAGCTATGTTAAAAAGTTTTCTTCTTGACATTAACATGTATTTACTCTTTCTGCTAAAATGTAAATAGTTTAAGCACCTTTCGACCTCTTTCCTTGAAATCTGTTTTCTCCCAGATGGCACAAGTTTTTCTTCTTTAAAAACACACACAAAGTGAAGCCAATGAACCCTGTATCCAGAAATGAGGAGACATTAACCCAAGGAGCAGTACATGCCCACACTATTTCTAAATTTGAAGACATATGGTATAGGAGAGAGCCAGATAAACAGTAATTATAACTACACTAAATGCTTGCAGTAAACATATTAAATATATAGTAAATGTCAACAGATATAAATAATTTTGATAATTACAATATTCCACTATGCTCCAGGGCTTATAAAGATAATTATTAGGATTTTTTTCATTATTTTGAGTTTTTAAAACAATTATGATATTTGCTGCTAATGTGTTTACAGAATCACTTAAGTTGAATTATTCACATTACAGTTACTTTTTCTATTTAAAATTGTGTAAGCTCCAAGAAGGCAAGGAATGTGTTTTTCTGGTTCACTGCTGCATCCCCCGCATCTGTCACAGTTCTTGACATATAGCAAGTACTTAAAAAATAGTTATTGAGTGAATAACACCACATAATTTTCCTGGGATGACTACAATTGTATTTGGAAAGTACGTTCTTAAAAGATGGGGTCTGTGGGTTTAGGGTATGTAGAGTATCTTATATTATGCACATATCAGCACTCAATATCACTTGTAGGCAGTGGTGTAAATAAGTGTGGTGTAAATCTCCACCAAGGCTGAATTCAAGTTACCAACTTGTATCACCGAACTTGGAGCTGGGAAGAGATGTGGACATTGGCTCATGGGAGCTAGCATGCGCAGGCTCCAGCACACCACTGCTCAGATGTCAGTTCCCACTTACTCTGCCCTATCAAGTTTTAGATATTGTGACCTTCAAAATGTAGATTTAATCTCTCCCCCTCCTAAAACAGGAGGGAGAGACCAAGCCTGGCATTTTACTGGGGGCTCTATTTCTACCAGAAGATGGGAGTTTGTAACTAGTCTTGTTGCCATAATCTATTAGTTCTCAAAATGAAGGCCTAAGAACAGCAGCATCAACATTACTTGGGAATTTTGTAGAAAAAATTTTAGGCAAATTATTAGCCCCGACCCCAGATTTGCCAACTGAGGAATATTTATGTACTTTTTAATTTAATAATTTTTAAATTCACATGTAATAATTGCACATATTTATGGAGTACAGAGTGATATTTCAACACATGTATACAATGCATAATGATCAAATCAGAGTGATTAGCATATCCATCACCTGAAACGTTTATCATTTCTTTGTATCATGAATGTTCAAAATCCTCCCTTCTAGCTATTTGAAATACACAATGAATTACTGTAATTTTGTATACATTAATCAACTTCTTCCTATCCTCTCTTCCCCTTTGCCCTTCCCAGCCTCTAGTAACCAGAATTCTACTCTACTCTCTACTTCTATGAGCTCAACTTTTTGCACTCCCAGATATGAGTGAGAGCATGCACTATTTATACCTTTCTGTTCCTGACTTATTTCATTTAATATAATATCCTTCAAACTCTTCCATGTTGCCACAAATGACAGAATCTCATCCTTTTTCATGGCTGAATAGTATTCCACTGTGTATACACACCTCATTTTCTTTATATAAGGAATCTTTGTTTTAACAAGTTCTCCAGATGATTATGATGTGTGCTTAAGCTTGAGCACTTTTACGCTAAAACCAGAGTTCAGTAGGCCTAAAGCAAGATTCACAGGTACCTGCATTTTTATTTTATCAGCTGCATTGTGTTTCTCTTATATCCACATGTAATTTCAGTTTGACTTGGTTTCTGCCTCCTTTTCTGAATCTCATTCCACTTTTCTGAAGAAACTGGTATCCTGGCCTACAACCACAAAGAGAACCCTTGAGAATTAGATACAGATTCCAGCTGAGTTGGAACCAGTTACGCACACCCAGGAGAGCAATGTTAGTCATCCCAGCTCAGTTGTAACTCTTTTCCCAGTAGCCCTCCAGTAAACTTTCTGCCTAAACCCCACAGATTTGGGTTTTAGGCTCAATGATATGGAAAATTCAAATGATAAGCATGATAGATTCTTTTTTTCCTTTTCTCTACTTTTTCTCACAAACACCATAAAAATGTGATTTAGGTAGAATTTTAATTTTGAGAACTTCAAAAACAAAATGTAGGCTTTAAAAGTGTGCCCTAAGGCAGCTGTAGAAAGAGTAAAATATAGAAGCCAATCTCCAGTTATGACTTTATTTGTCATGTTGTTTAAGCACTAAATCCTAGGCCTTCTTCCTGGGAAAGGGCCTTCCCAGGGGCTCCTTCCTTCATCCTATTCAGGTCTACCACAAGAGTATAGAAAATACGTCACAGAAAGTATGAATATAAAGCACTGAGAAAAAAGAAAACAAGGTTCTATTTTAAATCATCAGAAACCACAAAAATAATGTAAATTAATAAAGACCTTGAATTTTGAGATGTGAAAGAAGTTATATGTAACTTTAAAGTAATGATAGAAATGTAACCCAACATATTTTCCTGCTATCAAAAAGTTTTAGTGGATATCTATTACTTATATTGCTGAAGAATCATTCAACCCTTGGTTTGTGACAAAATGTACAATAATTTCTCTTGGGGAAACTATCCTTTATTCTACTCTCAGCTTATGTGCTTAGGGTGGAGTTGAGCCTATACCAAACTCCAGGGGAAGAGACTTATGCCACTTGATCCTTGCCATCCAGACTTTACATTTCCACAGTGATCAGTTCAGAGACGGGCACATGACCCAATTAGAGCTAGTAAGATTCACTGCGTTGATTGAAAGAAAAGCAAGTGATCCACCCTGTTGGAAGTTTGTTTGTCTGAGAGCATCAAGCTGCTCCAATCATCTCACCAGCAGAAGGGGAGAGCCTAGAATTTCTGGGGGCCACCACAGACTGAAAAGGAGTGGACACAGCAGAAGCTAAAGGTGAAAAATAGAATGAAGTGGACTTCTAATGACATTGTGTGTGGACTTCTAATGACAATGACATTCATTCGGTTATACAAGTCAATACATTCTCCTTTAGACTTCAAGGAGTCTGAGTTTGATTTTCTGTCTGATTGAAATGCGTCACCATAAAGTCTGTGAGGAACAGTAAGTTGTGAGCTTACATCTTACTCCACTCACCATAATGTTCTTTTTTTATTATGTTTTTTTTTTTTATACTTTAAGTTCTAGGGTACATGTGCATAGCGTGCAGGTTTGTTACATATGTATACTTGTGCCATGTTGGTGTGCTGCACCCATCAACTCGTCAGCACCCATCAATTC
>NW_012119633.1:344480-344801 GCF_000951035.1 Colobus angolensis palliatus | reverse complement strand
GCCTTCTTTGTCTCTTTTGATCTTTGATGGTTTAAAGTCTGTTTTATCAGAGACTAGGATTGCAACCTCTGCTTTTTTTTGTTCTCCATTTGCTTCGTAGATCTTCCTCCATCCCTTTATTTTGAGCTTATGTATGTCTCTGCATGTGAGATGGGTCTCCTGAATACAGCAGACTGATGAGTCCTGACTCTTTATCCAGTTTGCCAGACTGTGTCTTTTAATTGGAGCATTTAGTCCATTTACATTTAAGGTTAATATTGTTATGTGTGAACTTAATCCTGCTATTATGATATTAACTGGTTATTTTGCTCGTTATTTGAT
>NW_012119633.1:331033-342683 GCF_000951035.1 Colobus angolensis palliatus | reverse complement strand
GCTGTTCCTATTTGGCCATCTTGCTCCGCCCCTTCCATAATGTTCTTTTTGCTTTTCAACGTAATATTCTGAAGGAAGAGTCCTAGAAAACTACAAGGGCACTCAGTAAAGTGTGCAGAACAAAATAAGATGTCTCCACAGAACATGCTGAATAAATAAGCTGACAGATTTAAGAGCTTAAAGAAATTAGGGGCAAGTCAAAAATGACTCTTCTGAGGGAAATTTTCAGGGGAGGTAAGTGGACATAATGTTTTCCTCTTTCTTGAAGATTTAGGAAAGCAAAGCCCTTTGGGAAGGATTCAAACAATTAGGAAGTCCTATTGGTAAATAATAGAGAATACTTTTGTGGATTTTGTAAACCTATTTGAGAAGCTTATTTTTACTTTTTGGAGACAAGTTTTGTACTTCCAAATTTCAAAAATGATAAATCACGAGATAGATAAAATGTACATTACTTGATGAGGTATTTGTATCATTCTGTCAAAGAATAGCTATCTCAACATAAAGTTTGCATGTATGTGTGAGTGTGTGTGTGCGTGTGTGCGCGCATGTGTGTGTGTGTGTGAAGAAGAAATTATAAACTCAAATACTACAGAGGTCTGTCAGGTAATGTAAATGAAGTAAGTGTGCTATTTGAGATAAAGGACCAGTGGGGACTGTGATGAACTGGAAAGCAAATATGCTATTCAATTCAGATGTCACATGGGAATATAGATCCAGTGTTGCCATATGTGCCCAGTTTTCAATAAGGCATCAAAATCTATATTTTTACATGAAATACCCAAATTTAAAATTATTGGCAAGTACTCTTTTGTCCTTGGTAGTGGTAGTGTTGCTATTGCTGTCTAAACTGTGTAGGGCAAACAAAATATAATCCAGGTTATTAGCTATCAATTTAAATTCCAGTATTAATGCATGCAACAAATATCTATTGACTTCTTACTATTTCCAGACCCTATTCTAATCAACAAGGATTAAAAACAGTGAAAAAAATAGACAAAATCTTTGCCCTCATGGAGCTTACATTCTGGGAGCATAGAATAGGCAACACAATTTATACTGATGTTTCTCAAGGCCTTGTTCATAAAAATGGACAAATATAGAGAGTTTCAATGGAACACATGTGGAAATCTACATGCATTTCCACACATGTAATTTTTCTTTGTTTTCTCTGGTAGATAAATATCACTTCAAGTTATGTCTCAATATTATTATTATATTATTGTGTCAACAGTAATGATGATTATTTTTTCTAATTTTCCACTCCTTTCCAGAGAGGATGAATACTGAATTTAGGGATCTTTATTTGTTGAGCTCCTGAGTATGTGCATGTAAAATATTGTGAGCTAATATTTTGAGATGTTTCATCTTCACTGCCCCTCTTTCTTTATCCATTGCTCTTTCCCAATAACCGGGCAACAGAAATAGCTTTCTATATGTCTGCATGCCCTGCCTTTGCTTGCAGGATGGCCTTATTTTAGAACAAAGAAGTCAACTGAGTTGCTGAATGGGTTTTAAAACATAACAGACAAGATAATCTCAGGGTCTATGCATTTCAATTTATAACAGCCAAGTATGATTGATGAAGGTAAGTTTTCTTGGAATTCTAAAATTTCTACATGAAGCCAAAGCTGAGAACATAAGTTTGTATCTTGAGCCATTAAGTAAGGGATATTTTTTGGAGGGTAGGACCCAGAGCACAGGAGACCACTGTCTGGCTTCCCAAGATGTGCTATCCTGAAAACTAAGTCTCATAGGGATGTACCTTGGCAGATTAGCAATGGCAGTGGGAGATATTTAGGAAGGCAGACCTCAAGGTAGTCCTAATATGTCATGCATACCTCAACATGGTGCATGGAAAGCAGCTAAGTGCTCCAGAATCCCCAAGAAGGTGTCAAGGCAATGCTAATGGAATCAGTTTTGAAGATAAAAGGGGAAGGAGAAAATGATAAGTTCAAATCTTACACTGATCACGTTTACAAACTAGTGGTGATTGAGTTACATTGAATTGACTTGTTTCTGTTTTTTTTGCCAGGTGAAAAAATGTGATTCATGAGCTAATTTGAATTATAGTAAAATAAAAGTTTTGAAGTTTCATATCTGACTTTTGAGACAATACAGCTTATATCTGTGGCAAAAGTTTGGAAGAACTGGGGCTGACTTGAGACGTACTGCTAAAGAAAGGAGTGGGATTTAAAGGTCCAAGGCGAAAGACCTTGGATCAAAGGAGATCTAAGTTAGTAAGACTGGACACTAAGAAGAAAGACTGAAAGTGAGATGGAAAGAGGGAATATCCCTCACCCCCTGCTCCCCTCCCCACATGCACACACATTGATGGTGCAATCAGGGAAACTTGAAAGGAAACACATGCCCACTGGGGTTTTTTGTCACTAAATGTTATGCAATGTGTAAGGTGAACCTTCCTGTGTTTCCATAAATGGACGGTAAAACTCTAAACCGAAAAAGTAAACAAAGACAAACAACAATGATATGTGTGGTATAATTTCAATTCTGTGAAAGCCAGTGCAAGAATTGAGTTTTGCATCAAATGTTTTGGGAGGCCAAAATATATTCAAACTGTACAGATAAGGTATGTAGTCAATAGACGACCTTTTAAAAGTTAGTTATATATGATGGAATTCAATAGAAAACACATTTCAAATGTCTTTGGACCTCTCTGAACCTCAACTTCCTAATCTGTAAGATGAAGATATTTTCCTTGCAAAGTTGTTCAAAGGATTAGCGATAATATATTTAAAATATCTAACATAGTGTTTAACACAATAACTCCCGAAGAAATGGTGTCAATTATAATATTATTAATATGCTTCCTTGCATTTAGTTTTAAAAATTAATGTAGATTCAAAATTAGACATTATTCTACCATGCATTTAGCCTATGTGTTACAGCTCAAATGCCACTATCTCCTAGATGCCTTCTCCTACCCTTTCTGGCAGAATAAATCCCTTTTTATTCTGTAGACTCATACTATTTTATTTATATTTTTATCATACTCATTTTATTTCTGGTATTCTAAAACATCTCTGTGTGTCCATCTTTTCCATTGGCACTTCTCATCTCTATTATTCATCTTTGTATATAATAGGGCCTCAAAAAATGTTCACGGAATGGGAGGAAAAAGAAACGTACCATGAGACTGGGGAAAGATAAAATGAGAAACAGAAGAAACGGAAGAGCTGAATAAAGACATTATAAAATATTTTAGGAAGTTGCAGGTCAAACATAATTAATACAAACAAAACAAAACATTATAAGATAAAATGTACTGAAGAAGCCGAAGGCCTACTGTAAGTTGGACCCGTTAAACAACAACTGAGAAAACCTATGCGTTTGTATCATAGGAAAAATAAGAGTTATGATTCATGGTTCATATTAAAAAAATTTTTGTAGAAGCTGTTTGATGGTTTCTGTGTTAGTCAGTATTCTCAAAGAAACAGAAACAACAGAAGGCACATGTAGGTAAGTAAGTATATTGAGAGATAGATCAAGATGTTTATCCTAAGTTGGTATTGATTCAAGCCATTATGGAAGCTAAAAAGTTTCACTATCTGGAAACCCAGGAAAGCTGATGGTGTCCTGCGAAGGCTGGAGAGCTGTAGAGCTTACAGTGTAGATTCCAGTTAGAGTATGAAGGCCTGAGAACCAGGAGTTCTGAAGGCAGTATAAGACTGACATTTCAGCTCAAGTAATCAAGCAGAGGGAGGGTGAATCCAACCTTCCTCTACCTTTCTGTTCTATTCAGACCCTCAATGGAATGGATGATGGCTACACCTATTGAGGAGGGCCATCTGCTTTACATAGTCCTCCAATTCAAATGCTAGTCTCATCTAAAAACACATTGACAGACCCACCTAGAAATAATGGTAAATCAGATATCTGGGCATCCCTCAACCTAGTCATGTTGATACATATAATTAACCATCACAGTTTCTCAAATAGAAAAAAAAAAAAGGCTTACAATAGAAAATATAATAGAGGAGTATGTGCATGTATGAAATCAGGATATATAAAGAATAACTTTGAGAGCATTTCTAAACTGAAGTGTGTTTTTTTCTTTTCCTTTTAGTGGTGGCATATTCAATGTTAGGCTCACTTTATATCTGCACTTGCTCACTTTCTCATAATTATAATTTGCACAATTGCTGTTACAAACATTTCCCATATTATTCATACCTCAACTACCATGACACTATTTCTTATTCTATTAATAGATCTAATGGAGTCAAACAGCTTACAAATGAAAGGCAATGACCAACTTACAATTTTACTTACAAAAATTGATGTCATCTTTTGGTGATATTGAACTAATATTTATTAGATTGTATACAAAATTCTGTCAGCATAACATTTCAGCAAGTCAAACCATGCCATTAATATGAAACTTGTACTGATCTGTTACATTATTATAATAAAAGTATACTTCCAGTATAATTAAGGAAATTAATTATTTGCCAGTAAACTAATACTTTTTTCCACATAAGTTTATGTAATTTAAACATTTCAAGATTCTATTAGGAGAAATGTCACTTGATATGTGGTATATTTCATCTCTCTCAACTTCATTACTATTTAACACCTATGGCAAGGGTCAAACCAACTTTCCAGTAGACCTAAATGCTTAAAAACAGGAGGCCATATATATACAGGAAATGTACCTTGTAGGGGCAGGCCTTCTAGCTGAGAAAACTTGACATTGTTAATCCTAACCTCAAGTGACTCTAAGAAAAGGGCATCTGTTTCTAAGAGGCAAGTTCTGGTATAACTTATTGTAAGAGGAGAAACCAAGCAACCAACTATCATTTCTGTGGATTTTCAAAAAGACATCTCTGAGCCAACTTGGAACACATAAAACTTTTAAAAATAGAATGAAAATAAGAGTTTTACTTTATATATCCATTAACTGTACTCAAAATACATAAAAAATACATTTCAACTGAATATTCATTAACTTTATTGAAGAATCATCATGCTCCTAGTATTATGATAGACGCTGCAGGGGACTCAAAGATGAGAAAGCATAAGTTGTATTCTCTAGAAGCTTTCAATATGGCAAGTGAGATAAATGAAGTCAGAAGTAACTATAATTTGAGACAGAATTCATTAAGTGTTCCCCAAGAAAGGTCTAAATCAGCATTGGGCTTGCACTGAACATGCTCTTTTATACAGCATCACTTCTCTTAGTGTACTACTCCTGTGCCAATCTATAGTTCTGAAAGTTTTGTTAATTATTGTGTCACCTTGTCCTACCTCTGCCCCTACCCCTTGAGTGACCACGTGATGCAAACTGGCCAATCAGACTAGCCTGTCCTGTACCACAATGATTAGCTTATAGGTAGGCACATGACCCAAGGAGAGTGTCCTGGAAATTTTTCCTTTGTTCTTCCAGATCAATTACCTACTCTTTTCTACTCTGATCTCTGGGAGGCTGACCTTCAGAAAATACATCAGTGGGTTCCTTTTCTCTGCTTTCTTGTTGGGTTTGGCCAATGGGGAGCCTTGGAGAGAGAATAAAAGAAGGGAGGAAAATAAGGCCAGGTAATTCATTCCTGCAGTTATTTTCTTGCACAGCTGCTGTAAATTGGTTACGCCCTTTTACTGAAGTCACAACACCTATCAGGTAGCCTCCTCCACAAAACCACACTCTCTGGGCTCAGATAAGTGTTTCTACCCCTTCCCCTTCTGTCCTAGGGGTGATAACAGTTCTCTTTTGTTGTTACTGATGCACAACTCTCTGTTGGATTCCCCAAACTCTGCCAACAAATTACTCAGGTTGAGTGTACCCTCAATTCCTGCTGGGACCCTGATAGGACCAATTAGTGTTCCCTGATATATGGACCTGGAAAGAGAGGCTCTCTAGTTATTGAACAACAAACCGTAGTTTATGTTGCTAGCAGCTATTCTCTCTGACAATTAGAGAGACTGCCTATGGAATAAAGCCTATAGAATGAAGCTTATGGGATGAAGACAATGTTTGAGAATCAGAAGCCAGTCATGCTTAAGCCATCTCCACACCTGGATATCCCAGTTATGTGATTCAATAAAATAAATTCCCTTTTTGTTTGAGCTAGTTTGAGTTGGGATTGTCACTTGCAGTGAAAATAGTCCCAACAAACAAAGGGCTTAAAACAAAGAAAAAATATACAGTTTGGGAGATCAGTAAAGCTCACATGAAACAAGTGGCAGCTAAGGGGGATTTTGAAGGAAGTATATGATTTTTACACAGAAAAGAATGCTTTTCAGTCAGAAGAAACAATTTGAACAAAGACACGGAGACATGCAAATAATCAGGGAATTGTGAATAGCTCAGTTTTGCTAGACCCTAGAGTATAGGTAGGGGGGTAGTAGTGGTAAATAAAGCTGGAAAGGTGAGATTAAGCCTTGACTTAATTAAAACAGTTGAGATGATGTAGGGATATAGATTTCTTGGATATGCCAGTGGCTATTCTCTACATGAGACAACATGATTGGAATGTCTGCTTCAGATGGATTATAATGGTTTTATTTTTCTACAGGCTATCTATTGCTGAATAAGAAATCATTTTAAAACTTAGTGTCTTAAAATAATAAACATGTATTATCTCACAGTTTATGTGGGTCAGAAATTTAGGAGCAACTCAGCTGAATGGTTCTGTCTTAGGGTTTCTCATGAGTTTATAGTCAAGATGTTGGCTAAAGCTGCAATCATCTGAAGGCTTAACTGTGGCTGGATGATCTGCTTCCAAGATGGTCCACATGTCTGGCTGTTGGCAGAAAGCCTTGGTTCTTTGCTGCATGTAGATAGAAGGTCTTACCACACAAACCTCTCTGAAGAGTTACTTCGGTGTCCTCATGAACTGGCAGCTGGCTTTTTCCAGGGTAAATGGTCCCAGAATGAGAAAGGTGGAAACTGCAATGTCTTAAGTTACATGCCCTCTGAAGGCTCACTCCATCATTTTCATGAAATTCTATTTGTACACAGGTCAGCTGGTTTGATATGGGAAGGGACTATATAAAGGCATTAATGCCAGGATGTGTGGACCATGGACACTGGCTGTCACAGTTTCTATTTTTCTATCTTAATGAGAATTTCTAATTCATATACTACTATAGGGTAATTAAGACTACAACTGAGGTTTTACTATTAATGTGTTTTGTTTTCACGTGTTTTGATACTCCTATAACATTTCTCACATTGACATTTTCTTTTCTTCTCTGCAAAGCCAAGGGAGCCCATGATTTCTCCTTAGTTGGCTCCTTATGATAGCATGCATGAACCCAAATAAGGATTTAACCCTTATTTGAACCCTTATATGTGTGTGTGTGTGTGTGTGTGTGTGTGTGTGTGTGTGTGTGTACCATTGTTTGGAGGGTTTTGAATGCTAGGCTGATATGGCTTTAGTTGTTTTATTTTTAATTTCATGATGCAATATTAATATAATACTAATGTATCACTTAGAGCTCTACATTTAATATTAAAAATTATAGAAACCAATATTTCAGTGGTACAGTTTCCTAACAGTGAAGAAATGGTCAAAGAAGAATAAAATATACTTCTCCAGAGGTCTTCAAAATAAGATAGATTTTTCTAACTGCCCGGAATAATTTGGCAATGAAATGGACTGAAGGCAATGTATAGACAGATCACTTCTTAAGATCTGTCCTTGAGGAGGTTTCAAGATGGCTGAATAGGAACAACTCCAGTCTACAGCTCCCAGCATGAGCAACGCAGAAGATGGGTGATTTCTGCATTTCCAGCTGAGGTACTGTGTTCATCTTACTGGGGCTTTTTGGACAGTGGATGCAGCCCACGAAGCATGAACTGAAGCAGGGCAGGGCATCACCCACCCGGGAAGCACAGGGCGTCAGGGAATTCCCTTTCCTAGCCAAGGGAAGTCATGACAGATGGTACCTGGAAAATTGGGACACTCCTACCCTAATACTGCATTTTTCCAATGGTCTTAGCAAATGGCACATGAGGAGATTATCTCCCATGCTTGGCTCAGAGGGTTCCATGCCCACAGAGCCTCGCTCACTGTTAGCACAGCAGTCTGAGATCGAACTGAAAGGTGGCAGTGAGGCTTGGGAAGGGGCATCTGCCATTGCTGAGGCTTGAGTAGGTAAACAAAGCAGCCTGGAAGCTCAAACTGAGTGGAACCCACCGCAGCTCAAGGAGGCCTGCCTGCCACTGTAGACTCCACCTCTGGGGGCAGGGCATAGCTGAACAAAAGGCAGCAGAAACATCTGCAGACTTAAAAGTCCCTGTCTGACAGCTTTGAAGAGAGTAGTGGTTCTTCCAGCACTGAGTTTGAGATCTGAGAACAGACAGACTGCCTCCTCAAGTGGGCCCCTGATCCCTGAGCAGCCTAACTGGGAGGCATCTCCCAGTAGGGGTTGACTGACACCTCATATGGCCAGGTGTCCCTCTGAGATGAAGCTTCCAGAGGAAGGATTAGGCAGCAACATTTCCATTCTGCAATATTTGCTGTTCTGCAGTCTCTGCAGGTGATACCCAGGCAAACCAGGTCTGGAGTGGACCTCCAGCAAACTCCAGCAGACCTGCAGCTGAGGGTCCTGACTGTTAGAAGGAAAATTAACAAACAGAAAGGACATACACACCAAAACCCCATCTATATATTGCCACCATCAAAGACCAAAGGTAGATAAAACCACAAAGATGGGGAGAAACCATAGCAGAAAAGCTGGAAATCCTAAAAATCAGAGAGCCACTTCTCCTCCAAAAGAACACAGCTCCTCACCAGCAATGGAACAAAGCTGGACAGTGAATGACTTTGACGAGTTGAGAGACAAAGGCTTCAGACGATCGGTAATAACAAACTTCTCCGAGGTAAAGGAGGATGTTTGAACTCATCACAAAGAAGCTAGAAACCTTGAAAAAAGATTAGACAAAGGGCTATCTAGAATAAACAGCATAGAGAAGAACTTAAATAACCTGATGAAACTGAAAACCATGGCACGAGAACTACATGACGCTTGCACAAGCTTCACTATCTGATTCAATCAAGTGGAAGAAAGGGTATCAGTGATTGAAGCTCAAATGAATGAAATGAAACAAGAAGAAAGTTTAGAGAAAAAAGAGTAAAAAGAAATGTACAAAGCCTCCAAGAAATATGGGACTATGTGAAAAGACCAAATCTACATCTGATTGGTGTACCTGAAAGTGACGGGGAGAATGGAACCAAGTTAGAAAACACTCTTCAGGACATTATCCAGGAGAACTTCCCCAACCTAGCAGGGCAGGCCAACATTCAAATTCAGGAAATACAGAGAATGCCACAAAGATATTCCTCAAGAAGAACAATTCCAAGACACGTAATTGTCAGATTCAGATTCACCAAAGTTGAAATGAGGGAAAAAATGTTAAGGGCAGCCAGAGAGAAAGGTCAAGTTACCTACAAAGGGAAGCTCATCAGACTAACAGTGGATCTCTTGGGAGAAACTCTACAAACCAGAAGAGAGTGGGGGCCAATATTCAACATTCTTAAAGAAAAGAATTTTCAACCCAGAATTTCATATCCAGCCAAACTAAGCTTCATAAGTGAAGAAGAAATAAAATCCTTTACAGGCAAGCAAATACTGAGAGATTTTGTTACCACCAGGCCTGCATTACAAGAGATCCTGAAGGAAGCACTAAACATGGAAAGGAATAATCGGTACCAGCCACTGCAAAAACATGCCAAATTGTAAAGACTGTCAATGCTAGCAAGAAACTGCATCAACTCACGAGCAAAATAACCAGCTAACATCATAATGACAGAATCAAATTCACATATAACAATATTAACCTTAAATGTAAATGGGCTAAATGGTCCAATTAAGACACAGACTGACGAATTGGATAAAGAGGCAAGACTCATTAGTTTGCTGTATTCAGGAGACCCATCTCACATGCAGAGATATACATAGGCTCAAAAAAAGGAATGCAGGATGATCTACCAAGCAAATGGAAAACAAACAAACAAACAAAAAGCAGGGGTTGCAATCTTAGTCTCTGATAAAACAGACTTTAAACCAACAAACATCAAAAGAGATAAACAAGGCCATTACATAATGGTAAAGGGATCAATTCAACAAGAAGAGCTAACTATCCTAAATATATGTACACCCAATACAGGAGTGCCCACATTCATAAAGCAAGTCCTTAGAGACCTACAAAGAGACTTAGACTCCCACACAATAATAATGGGTAAGTTTAACACCCCACTGTCAACACTAGACATATCAATGAGACAGAAAGTTAAAAAGGATATCCAGGAATTGAACTCAGCTCTGCACCAAGTGGACATAATAGACATCTACAGTACTCTCCACCCAAAATCAACAGAATGTACATTCTTCTCAGCACCACATTGCACATATTCCAAAATTGACCACATAGTTGGAAGTAAAGCACTCCTCAGCAAATGTAAAAAACAGAAATCACAACAAACTGTCTCTCAGACCACAGTGCAATCAAACTAGAACTCAGGATTAAGAAACTCACTCAAAACTGCTCAACTACAAGGAAACTGAACAACCTGTTCCTGAATGACTACTGGGTACATAATGAAATGAAGGCAGAAATAACGATGTTCTTTGAAACCAATGAGAATGAAGACACCACATACCAGAATCCCTGGGACACATTTAAAACAGTGTGTAGAGGGAAATTTATGGCACCCAATGCCCACAAGAGAAAGGTGGAAAGATCTAAAATTGACACCATAACATCACAATTAAAAGAACTAGAGAAGCAAGAGCAAACACATTCAAAAGCTAGCAGAAGGCAAGAAATAATGAAGATTGGAGCAGAACTGAAGGACATAGAGACACAAAAACACCCTCAAAAAAATCAATGAATCCAGAAGCTGGTTTTCTGAAAAGATCAACAAAATTGATAGACTGCTAGCAAGACTAACAAATAAGAAAAGAGAGAAAAATCAAATAGACATAATAAAAAATGATACAAGGGATATCACCACTGATCCCACAGAAATACAAACTACCATTAGAGAATACTATAAACTCCTCTATGCAAATAAACTAGAACATCTAGAAGAAATGGATAAATTCCTGGACACATACACCCTCCCAAGACTAAACTAGGAAGAAGTTGAATCCCTGAATAGACCAATAACAGGCTCTGAAATTGAGGCAATAATTAATACCCTACCAACCAAAATAGTCCAGGACCAGATGAATTCACAGCTGAATTCTACCAGAGGTACAAATTGGAGGTGGTACCATTCCTTCTGAAACTATTCCAGTCAATAGAAAAAGAGGGAATCCTCCCTAACTCATTTTATGAGGACAAGATTATCCTGATATCAAAGCCTGGAAGAAACACAACAAAAAAGAGAATTTTAGACCAATATCCCTGATGAACATTGATGCGAAAATCCTCAATAAAATACTGGCGAACCAAATCCAGTAGCACATCAAAGAGCTTATCCATCATGATCAAGTTGGCTTCATCCCTGGAATGCAAGGCTGGTTCAACATATGCAAATCAATAAATGTAATGCATCATATAAACGGAACCAAAGACAAAAACCCCATGATTATCTCAATAGATGGAGAAAAAGGCTTTGACAAAATTCAACAGCCTTCATGCTAAAAACTCTCAATATACTAGGTTTTTTTTTTTCTTTTT
>NW_012119633.1:326500-326833 GCF_000951035.1 Colobus angolensis palliatus | reverse complement strand
CATTAAGCTACCAATGACTTTCTTCACAGAATTGGAAAAAACTGCTTTAAAGTTCATACGGAACCAAAAAAGAGCCTGCATTGCCAAGACAATCCTAAGCAAAAAGAACAAAGTTGGAGGCATCACACTACCTGACTTCAAACTATACTACAAGGCTACGGTAACCAAAACAGCATGGTACTGGTAGCAAAACAGAGAGATAGACCAATGGAACAGAACAGAAGCCTCAGAAAGAACACCACGTATCTACAACCATCTGATCTTTGACAAACCTGACAAAAACAAGAAATGGGGAAAGGATTCCCTATTTAATAAATGGTGCTGGGAAAACTG